>NC_089587.1:115897342-116221192 GCF_019320115.1 Miscanthus floridulus | reverse complement strand
TGACGTGCCGAGGCACGATTACCGAGACAACGCTTAGGGTTTTGAGCCACGTGATTACTCTTTGTTTCATTGGGAGCCAAGATCCTCTTTTATAGGGTACGGTTATAACATTTCATGGGTACAAGAACGCCCCTTGACAGCTAAGGCACATTCCCGCATGTTCTATGTTTTGGTGAGTTATATTCTAGGTCCCTAGTGTCTTTTAAATTTCAACCGCCTCCAGCGACGGGCCTTATCGAGCCGGCCTCTTAGCCCAACGGGTCTCTTTGCCTTGTGACGAGGCAGACATAGGGGTATGTTTAGCCTCCGTCTAGCAAGGTGCTGACCGATGGACACCCGACCGATCTCACAGATCGCTCGGGGGCTCGGGGGCAATGGGTATGCTCGTGCGCACCCTCTTGAAGGAATTAGGAAGAGCTCAAGCACGCCTATGGCCACTGCTCAGGGCTCGGGGGCTCGCCAGGCCTCGGGCTACCGAGCGATGGTAGCTCAAGCCTGATTCCAACCTAGAGCAGGCCTGAGCTAGCACTCGGACGACGAACCGATGTCCTGAGCAACGGGCAACCTACCAGGCATCCGACGCCTGGCAAGTACGGAGATTCCACAGTGTCTGCCCATTCAATGGGCGTGAGGTTCTGTCGGACAATACTTCGACAGGGTCACGCAATCGGCGTGACACAATAGGACGACTTCATCAACTCTACGGGCAGTGGACTCTAGGGCCCACTCGACAACCCTATGGTGAGGGCTCCTTCACAGCCAAGGAAGCCTCGAGAAGGTTCACCCGGGGAGGTCTCCCAACCAATCTCACAGATCGCTCAGGGGCTCAGGGGCAATGGGTATACTCGTGCGCACCCTCTGGAAGGAATTAGGAAGAGCTCAAGCACACCGATGGCCACTGCTCAGGGCTTGGGGGCTCGCCAGGGCCTCGGGCTGCCGAGCGATGGCAGCTCGAGCCTGATTCCAACCTAGAGCAGGCCTGAGCTAGCACTCGAACGACGAACCGATGTCCTGAGCAACGGGCAACCTGCCAGGCATCTGACGCCTGGCAGGTACGGAGATTCCATAGTGTCTGGCCATTCAATGGGCGTGAGGTTCTGTCGGGCAATACTTTGACAGGGTCACGCAATGGGCGTGACACAATAGGATGACTTCATCAACTCTAGGGGCAGTGGGCTCTAGGGCCCACTCGACAACCCCTATGGTGAGGGCTCCTTCACAGCCAAGGAAGTCTCGAGAAGGTTCACCTGGGGAGGTCACGCCACACCAGACAGCCCTTGACGGTCAAGTGCGAGGCGATGGCAGTAGTGGCATGCGGCGGTTGTAGCTCCATCGACTCCTCCCTACACGATGAAGCCGAGGTCCATTCACGCTACGGCAGCACCCTCCTGCACCCGGCGTACGTAGACCATAGACTGAAACTCCAAACTGACTTGTGCCCGACCCCTCCTCAAAATATAAGGGGAGGGTTGGCGACTCTCGGACTTGAGCAGAGATGAGACGATCACCATAGGAGAATAGAAGATAGTTCCCCTCCAACAACCTAGCTAGAGAAGACCGGTTCCTTACTCGCTGGGATGAACTCCGACGAACCGTAGGATAGCGTGAAGCAATCCCTAGCCAAACTTCTCATTGCTGGACGTAGGGCTCCGAATCCCAAACTAGGATAGATCGCCATGTCCCCCTTATATTTTTGAGTACCCGAGCCACCGGAGACTCACACATCGACTTCTGACCAACAACCACGATGCTTGCTGCGATTACGAACCCGCGACACCTGGCGCCGCCGTTGCTCCACCGCCAACGCCGCCTTGTCCTTCTCCCATCGTTTGCTCCAGACGCGCCCAGCCTTCGCTGGTTCGTGCTCTCCGGTCGTACGAAGGCACTGTCAGCCGTCTCGCTGGACCGGTGCTTACCGGCGAAGGCTGTGTCCGGCGTCTTGCTGGGCCCGCGCAGTGCTTACCAGTTGAAGGCCTATACCCGAAATAGGCTACTATATTCTTTTTATTGGCACTATATTTTGAGATTGGGCCTATACACGAAATAGACAAGCCCAGGCTAATTGAATATGTGGAACCGCTTTCCAGTTTCAACCTGATGCGGGTCAAATATAGAATCTTTAATAAACTCGACATTCTTTTTTTATAGAAAAATCCTTGTATACACTATACAGTCAACAAACCCAGTTAGTGCTGGTAGCCAGTTGTACTGTGCTCAGACGTGTAAAGCACAGATAGCTAGGCTACAACTTGATTTCTTGGCTCGTTGTTGTGACGTACGACAAGCATATAAGAAACGTTCTAAACACGAGATAACATCAGTTACCTTTGGACAGTCTGTTTTATGTGAAAGCTTGGCTGTAAAGTTTGGCTTAATTAGAGCAGAATTTGTCTATATGCCTAACAGACTTCTGCTCGATCGAGGCTATAGTTGAATTCCAGCTAGTATTATGAGTGATAGATGACAACATAATTACAATAACACGTTTTTTTTCATATATTGATGTAACAAAGAAGAAAGATTGGGAAATTCTTAATTAGCTAGAACTGAAACTCATGAACTCTTATTAACTCTCACCAAACTCATCTTACAAGAGGTCACACAGAAATTTGACTACAGCTGGGCTTTATTGTTGGGCCCGAGATCTCCCGCACGGGTGAGCCGACCGTCCACCGGCGTTCTCCCACACACACTACGGCCGGAGGTAAAAGAGGGAGGGAGAACAGAGCGCACACACATAGCACAAGCACCAGCGTTGGCTGAAGCTCTGCAGAGGAGATGGCAAAACTGAACTATCTCTCTTCACTGAGTTGCAGTGGGAAGCTATATATACAACTCTACCCATCTAATCCTAGTATACAGACATGCCAGGCCACCATGCTACTACAATGACTATATGTGACAGCAGGGCTGACTTTGACGACTGCCCCTGCTGTGGCTACAGTGCGGCACGAGAGCCTTTTGGCACCTGCCCTTGCCGCGCATACAGAGGGAGAGCAGCAGATTACTTTACATTTATTAGCATGTGACAAGGAGACTTGGTTGTTTCAAGCTAAGCCTAAGGGAACGACTCGACCTCGGCACAAGTGAAGAAGATGCTCTTGTAGCCGATAGCTGCTTCTCCCTCCGCCGCGGGTGCCTTTCTTGCCTCGCTCCTGGTCCTCCTGCCCTCGGCCTCCATCGCCATGGTGAACCTATACCTGTACTCCAGAAAATACTCTGTGCACTCCTCCGTGCAGAACCCCATGCTCCTGCATTCCAAAGGAAAAGAAGATTGAAACCAGCCATGCCTAGTACATGTGAAAGAACAAGCGGCAAGTTCAATCGAGGCTGGCATGTACATGTAGATGATGCGGTCATCCATGTGGCGGTCGCAGAGCTTGCATAATAAGAGAGAATAATCGTCTACGCACAAAGGGGAGCTGGTCATCGTGCAGTAGGGGGTGTTGCAAGTGCAGCCATTGCAGCATTGGTCGGTCGTCATCACTGCCATGGTGATGCTACGGGCACTACGGCGAACGGGCTCGGTCACATGAAGGTGCGCCGATGCGGGCTCTACGAGAGCCGCCTGGAGACCAACACTGGTCTCTGGGTTGCAGGAGACCCTGGTCGTGGATGGTCCTCCCCCAGAGCGCTTCTTCGTGGGGATGTGCACGGCACCACGGGATGACATGCTTCCCGACGTTACTGCTGCTCGGGATGCACGTGTGCTCGATTGCACTATGTGCTGGAGAGGGAGAAGAAGAGAAGTGATCAACTGGTTGGACGGTACAGTGGAGCGATGAGGGGAGGTGTATATATGGTTGGAGGGAGGCTATAGTGATGGATTTCCTTGCGCTGAATTTATGTCCTTTTGTGCTTATTTTTGTCTAGAGAATCTTTTCTGTTGGCACCGTTGGCACCTTGGTGTTGCAAGACAAGTACCATGAGGCTACACAGCTGCTTACCACTTACCAGTGCAGTGTCCACATGAAAACATCTTGGTCTAACTCCTATTATATTTCGTATATGTTCAAGAACTTCAAGTTTAAAATTGAATCCTTTTGTTGATGACCATACGCGGACAGCATGTATATGGTATGTAGCAACACTTCATATATTATCAATGTTGTAAGGGTATGTAAAAAGCATTGCGGAAACTATTTACATAGTGCCGCTTTTGCAAAAAAGAACCCTTGCGAACAACAATCAATGAAGGAAGAGAGGACATCAGCGTATCGTGAGGCAATGGCAACGGCAACGGCTCAGCATGCTCCACAGTACCCGGCAAATGTGACGTCAGGAGCAGCACTGTATGAGTCATCGTCCATAGGAGATGCGACCGTGGGTTCCAGCTGCGCATGTGCGGGATGGCGCCAAATTCCATTCCGCCACCATATATTCCTCTCCAATCCATCAGTTCTCTCCTCCCCAGCAAGTGCATCGTGGCGGTGATGGAAGAGCACAAGGGCGTGGTGCCGGCAAGGAAGAGCAAATGTGCGGTGCCATCAATGAAGAGCAAGGTTGAAGCGATGGCGGCTGGGGTCCCAATCTACGGCGGTGGCGGTAATAATGCCGCAGCAGTGGTGGTGGCGGCAATGGAGTGGTGGTTGGATTTGGCACTGCTGATTCATCCCTATTTGACGACAACTAGTGCTGCACCGGCGCGACGAACTCAACCATGGCGGAGGTGGCTTCGCCGGCGCCCCTCCCTACATGGGTGAGTTTCCTTTCCTTTCAAGACCACCTCCAAATTGGCGGGATGCAGGCAGCAATCGTAATTCAGTTACTTCTGAATTAGGGCATTTGTCTGCTTGGCATCCTGCATGGTAACACACTGATACTTGAAGCCCTCCAAATTAGTTACAAATTTATTGTTGTTCGTGCATCATTTAAGTTACGCGCACAGGCACAGTTGCAGGATTAATTCCCGTTATAGTCGAGCAGAAAGACATAATATTTTTGGAACCAGGGTAACCCGTTTCCATTAGCAACAGAAATAATCACTGTGGTGTTACAGAAATTGGTATGAGAAGGCTCGGTAATAACCCCGAAACAAAAACAATCTAGCCTCTAAGTACACTTGTCTCCGGAGAACTAGGCCCAAAACATACAGAGAAGATTACATACAGTTGGGTCGAAAACAGAAACATAGAGAGGGAACTCCCACTAGAGACCAATGAGAAAAAAGACTACCAACATTAACCAAACCAAAAGCAGTCCAGCAGATCACTCTTCCTGTGTTGCCTCATCTTTGTCTTCATCACCTTCTTCCATTTTATTAATCTGCACTGGAGGGCAGATGGGCTGACCGGAATTTCATCACCTGTAACGCCACCTTGTGCAAAATGCATACATTCTTGATGATATAGCTTCCTTTGGATCCTGCCTTTTGAGGGCCTGCCAATATATATTTCGTAGAAGAACATGCACCGCCAACACTACTACAAAAAGCATTTCTAGGGGCGGCTGGTAACCCTTTGTAGGGGCGGTTTGCCCAGCCGCCCCTACGCAAGGGTCTCTACAAATCATGCATTTATAGGGGCGGTTCCCAGGCCGCCCCTACAAATCAATTTGTAGGGGTGGTTGGTGTTTCCAGCCGCCCCTACAAATCGATTTGTAATGCGCCCGACTCACCTCTTTGTAATCATGGTCGATGAACACTTTTCTACCACTGGTGCCCTTCCCAGCTAGCCTACCCCTGTGACGAGAATCGGGTTTACCAATCCCTTTCTGTACTTTTAGGTACTCTTGACAGCACTCGACGACTTCTTCAGTACTGTAACCCTCTATCATGGAGCCTTCTGGGTATGCTCGATTATGCACGTATCGACTTAAAACCGACATGAACCGCTCATAGGACCACATTTCATGCAAGTAGCAAGGGTCAAGCGCCTGTATCTGATGAACCATGTGAATCATGAGATGTGGCATTATATAAAAAAAAGTAGGAGGTAAACACATCTCCAGTTGGTTTTGTGTCTCCACCACAAATTCATGTAGGTCACTCAGCTCTTCCTTGCCAATCGTCTTCTATGAGATCTTCGAAAAGAAGTAGCACATGCGGGTGATGGCCATTTTCAAGAACTCTGGCTTTATAGCCCTGATTGCAATAGGTAGAAACACTGTCAGCATCACATGGCAATCGTGAGCCTTGCAGTGTGTTATTGACAAGTCCTTCATCGACACTAGCTTCTTCACATTTGCTGAAAACCCAGTCGGGACTTTGATCCCCCTCAGGAAAGTGCATATAGCTCTCTTCTCGTCTGGTGTTAGGTTGAAGCACGCCGCGGGCAGAGTGTATTTTCCATTAGCCTCAGGGACCGGGTGAAGCTATGGCATCACGTTTAGCTGCACCATGTCTTTCCGTGCTTTTAGACCATCCTTTGACTTGCCTGTGTCCATCAAGGTAGCAATGAGACTCTCAAAGACATTCTTCTGCACGTGCATAGCATCAATGGCATGGGGGACCTCCAAGTCTGGCCAATAAGGCAGATACTGAAAGAAGATCGATTGTTTCTTGAAAGGTACGCCTTCGACAGGAGGTGTGCTTCTATCTCTGTTCGTCCCATCCAGATTCTTCTTTCCATAGACGACGCGTATGTTTTTCACCATTCTGTACACATGTTCTCCGTTATGACGTCTCTCCGGAGGGGGTTCAATCTCCGGGGCATTGTCATAAAATCTAAAGAACAATTTGTTGCGGTACTTGTGACTTGTCTTTAAGAAGCGCCGGTTCCTTAGGTAAACTATCTTCTTGGATGCATCCAGGTACACCCATGTAGTACCATCCAAGCAAACCAAGCATCCCGTCTTCCCTTTGATCTGTCCAGACAAAGCAAACAGCGTGGGGTAATCATTGGTAGTGACAAATATTATTGCTCTACTATGAAGTCCTCCTTTCGGAACGCATCGTACATCTGCTCCCCATGCCTCCATAGCCTCTCCATTTCTTGCATCAAGGGCTCGAGGAACACGTCTATATCAATGCCTGGATGTTTAGGGCTAGAAATAAGAATAGTGAGGAGAAAGTACTTTCTCTTCTAACACAACCATGTTGGGATGTTGTACATGGTCAAGATCACTGGCCATGTGTTGTGGTTGCTCATCCTCTCATTGAAGGGATTCATTCCATCGGTGCTCAGGCCAAACCGTACATTCCTTGGGTCATCGCTGAATTCTTTGTGCTTCTCATCAAACCTTTGCCACTGACTACAATCAGTCGAGTGTGCAATCTTATCATCATCCACCTTGCGCTCATCATCCCACCATGTCATAAGTGCGGCTTCTTTAGGGTTTAGGAACATACATCTCAAGTGGTCGGTCATTGGCAGGTACCACATTACCAGGGCAGGAATTCTTCTCTGCTTTGCATCGTTGCCTAATGGAGTGTCCTCTGGGGGCTGAGATTCTTGTACCACCTTTTTTGTACCCTTCTTATTCCTCTTTTTCCCCGTGGAGGGTTCGTCCCCACCGTAAAGGTCATTGTGCTTGTACCAGCTGGCCCCACACCGAGGACATTTATCCAGTGACTTGAACGTTTCGCCACGAAAAAATATACAGTGGTTGGGGCATGCATGTATTTTTTCAACCCCCATTGTCAATGGACTTATGACCTTATTCGCTTGGTATGGGTTGGCGGGAACTGAGTTTGGTTGTGGCAGCACCCATGACAGGAGATGCAATAGATCATTGAAACTACAGTCTGACCAGCCGTACTTAGCCTTCAGGATGAGCAGCTCAAGCACGAAACGTAGCAATGTCCAATGTATCGGACAGCCCTTTTCAACACCATACACAGTCTCCTTCGATGCTTTTGTCACTCTTTCCAAATTTTCTAGACCTTTCGGGCTATTTAGTAAAATCACTAGTCCAAGGGTTCGAATCATGTCCTCTAAATCATCTTCATCTCCGACACGTGCTCCACCATCATTATTGGCACCACCTTCGTCGTTACCATCCCAACCACCAGCATCACCACCTTGTTCATTACCAAACTCGAAATCCATTCGTGCATCAAGCTCTGCTGAATATTGGGATAGGGATTCTATGGTTTCGTCGTCGTATTCCTCCTCATCCTCGTCGTTAACAATAACCGTTTCACCATGATGAATCCACACTGTGTAGTCCTCAACAAATCCACACTGTGTAGTCCATGCCATACGGTTCTTGCAATCTTTACAGGGGCAAATAATTATATCCTTATTCTCTTTCAATGTCGTTGCATGCTTCGTTGTAGCTTCAATAAATTTATCCACCTCTTCACGGAAACCTGCCTTGAACCTTAACGAACCATACACCCAAGAGTTCATGTACTCCATCTTTTACAACAACAACAAAACAAACATTAAAGGACTACTTATTCAGATATATATAAAAATGAATCAAAGTAATAATTATTTGAGAATAATTGTATATACTTCAGATATATATGAATATAAATCTAATATAATTACATGAAGCATACAAACACACCATGGTAGAGGAAAATTAATTAATGGCCCATTTATCCATAAATAATTAAAATACATATTTATTGATTACAATAAACAATTTCAAAGACAACAATTAGCAATAATTATACTTTACCCAATATCTTTCATACAAACCCTAGTCCAATTTTATCAAACATAAATTTACAAAAATAAAATTAATAAAAAAACCAAACCCTAGATCTAGATCACATGCACATGAAACATCCATAAAACTAACTAATTGTTCACTAAAATCAAGAAACATGGACCAAATAAGGGTATGATCTTGTTTCCCTCCCTAATTTACCCTAGTACATTTAAAAGTTGGGTCTAATTTGCTCATAAATAGCTCAAGCACCATAGAAGAGAGAGAAAAACAAAACTCTAATTACTCACTAACCAACCATTAAAACTTCAAAAAAAGTGAGGAATAGCATTTTCTTACCTTCTACAACCTCTCCACCAAAGGATTTGAGACCAAAACCTTCCCCCTTAGTAGAGCAATTTTTGGGAGGTGCCCAAGGCCTCCCCACCTTTCTTTCACGGGTTGGAGTGAGTGACCCAAGGAGGAAGAAGATACTGCATCTGTTTTATATGGGGGGCATTTGTAGGGGCGGCTGGTGATTGAGCCGCCCCTACAAATCGGAGCTATAAATACGGGGCCATTTGTAGGGGCGGCTCAATCACCAGCCGCCCCTACAAATACCATTTCCAGGGGCGGCTTGTAGGGGCAGCTCGTAACACCAGCCGCCCCTGCTGTTCCATTTGTAGGGGCGGCTGGTGTCTGGGCACCCGAGCACACCACTGTAGGGGCGGCTCCATCACCAGCCGCCCCTATAAAAAAATCGAACCGTTGCTAAAAATCGTTTTCTACGTAGTGCAAGAATTGCACATGTATGTTTAATCAATTTCTTACCGGGCTCTGTTTCAAGCCTTCCATGTAGCCCAGCATATTGCTTCAAGCCCCAAAGTAAAAACATCTTTACCCTTAGGTAGAATCCTAGCTACCCATTTCCAGTATTGGTTCAAGTAACATGGAATAATGTAGCTAGCACCACAATAATCGGCTAGAATAATGGATCAAGCTAGCCGAGCAACAGCACACAGAAAGAAGAAACGGTTAATTGATTCATTTTGGTCACAAAAGTAGAAAGTCTCCTTGCCATTCCCTCCTTATCATGTTGTCTTTCGTTAGAACAGCTTCAGTTTGCATTAACCAAATGAATATTTTGATTCTGTGTGGTATTTTCACCTTCTATATATGAGCATAACAGTACATGTACACCCTGACTTACACTACAAGAAATGCGTGGCTTTTTTATGTATTTAGTACGACAACAGGTCATAATGTGAAAGTTCCATTCTTAGACCACTTTAAAGAAATAATATCCTCTTCCTCATTTAAGTAGGTTGCAAGAATATTGCTATGCAATTCACCCACTCATTCCCAAGTACTGCTGGTAGCCGCCATCTGAATTCAGTGTTTGCCGCCTCTCTCGACAAAGTCTTTCACTGTAATTTCTTTGTCATTACAGAATGGGGTGAGATAGGAAAAAAGGTTTATCACCCATCCAGGTATCAGTCCACACTAACTCTATCTCGTTTATTCACTTTTCATGCTCTTCCACTCAAGTCATATATATCTTTGATTTTTAGAATCAGAAGGGCTGACCAAACAGGGGAGTCATCTTTATGGAGTTTCACCATTACAATTGCATAATTGCAAATATGAACTCGGGTGACTAGTGCCTGAGTCGGTTTCCTCTATCTAGGTTGAGCCTTTTTCTCCTCTTCCATGTATTCCTTCTCAGTAAAACCTAATATCTCAAATCTCCTTGAGCCACCGTTACCCCTCTCTTGAGAAAAAACAAGACTGAGAAGAGATAAATCAAGGATTAACCATTGTTCGCCACCATTGTTCCTCCCTTAAAACTGATTAGGCATGTTCTTGTCTTTCTATTTTGTCTCCATTTCCATGCTTTCGCTCACCGTTTGTGACAACGATGCCGCGTGTGGCATAGATTGAGACGGCAGGAGATCTATGATGGCGATTGCCATGAGGGAGAAGGAAAACGGGAGGTCTTTTGATGTAGGTCTTCACACTACTACAGTAATTTTAACTGAGGCGGGCAAAAGGGATAAACCGAGGAGGGCAAGCCGTCCGCCTCCGCCCAAAGGTCACGGTCAATCCGGCCTCAATGGAGGTGGTTGGCTGCCCACCTCGGTTAATCGATTAATCGAGGCGGTCGGCATAAGACAACTGTCTCGGTAAATACTTATTAACCGAGGCGGTCACCCTAAGCAGCCTACCTCCATTAAACTTTTAATCGAGGCGGGTGCCTTAAGCCGCCCGCCTCAGTTAAACAATTAACGGAGGCGGCTGTTATTAGATGCCCGCCTCCGTTAATGATTTTTTAGATTAAAAAAAATACTTTATCGAATTTGGATTTGAATTTGAAATTAAATTTTGCAAATTAAAACACATACAAAGCAGAAAATACGCATATAGAGGACAAACATATATTACATTCATTCATGTGTGGTCCTTATCGTTCCACGAACAAACATTAAGTTATTACATCACTTGCCTCATTTAATACAGATTAACCGAGGCGATTGCTTTTACCCAACCGCCTCGGTTAATCTATTAACCAAGGTGGTTGCATTAGGGCAACTACCTTGGTTAATCGTCATTAACCAAGGCGGGCGCGTTAGGTTGCCCGCCTCGATTAAGGATTAACCGAGGCGGTTGCTGGGCCGGCTACCTGGCCACGAATAACCAAGGCGGGCAACCGGCCCAACCGCCTTGAAGCCCAAAATGCAAACGCCTCGGTTAAGTTTTTGTGTAGTAGTGTCATATAATCGTTGTGGGGGTAAGATCTTGCTTTTCCCCATGCTAGGGTTTAGTGAATTCATTGGATTAGTGGGCGGGTTTAGGGTTCTAATCTCATAATTTGGCCCTGTTGTTTTTCTAGATCATCAATCATTGGTTAGGCGTCGTTTAAGACCATTTTTATGTGTGGAAAATCAGAGAAAATTTATATTTCAGTAGTAAATTGCAGTGCCATTTTTCTTGGTGTAGAGATCACCTTTATAGCCCTTATGGTGTAGGAAATATGATGAGTGTTTAATGACATAGTTGTGCTGTCAAACTTGTGGACAATATTAGATGTGTTATGTTTTAAGCCATCTTAAGTTCAGAATCTCGGGGAATGATCTACACGGAAGTTGTAGTGGCTTTCCAATGGTGTATAGCATGTTGCCAGGTGTTTAGTGTCCAGTTATGCTTGCTTTAGTGAACTACTATTTTTTGTTATCTGAAGAGTTCAATTGGATTGTGGTCATATTTTGGGCATTTTAGATTCTTCGAACCCCAAAAGTCATAACATGAGAGTAATAGATCATGGTTATTTCTATTTTCTAACAAAGTTCCATAACTTTATTTGTGCTAATGGTTTGTCCATAGAAAAATATGAAGCAGGGTTGCTGCTATCATTCAAGCGTTTGGTACCTGTTTTGGGGAGAACATTGGTGCAGGCCGTAGGAATGCTTCATGTACGTGTTATTTTGTGCATATTTGTATGAGTATGTTTTCTTTGGTGGCGCTGTTTTAATAGGTGGTGTGCCACGCCTTTGGATCATTCTTTGCTCAAATTCTTGCATCATAATTTTGAGAGAAGTAAATGAAACAGTAGTTTGCTACATCTTGAGTTATTGTTTATTCTACCTACACTTTGTCAAAAACATCAATCAACCAATATGATATACTTAATTAATGATTAACTTATTATTTTAGGCTTCTATAAGATCTTAATTGCCGAGTCTTTTGTAATATGTTTATTATCATGAGGTAAGCGATATGTTTATAATTGTGCATGTACCTGACATATGTGGTAAGTATTCTTATAGTTGCATCACAATCTATTGCACAACATTCTTGGATGTCAGCGCTTGCTGGCTGCAGCCGCACTTGAAGAGTATCTTATGTAACCTTGAGGAGGCGTTGATGCAGCTTCATACCTTGTTGGATATAGAGGCAATTAGGAGCTTTTATGGCTAGTGAAATTAGGACCAATTATGTCATTAAGCTTGACGCTTGGTGTGCCTTCTAAGACAACTTGCCTAATACAGTTACCCAAAATATTGGAGAAACCTTGAACTTTTAGGATCTCAAAGTGAAAAGCTAGTTAACGTTATCATATGCATTTTCAAAACCTAGTTTTTGGACTGTCCCCACTTTATTTTATCTTTTGGTCCCATGTAAAATTTCATGCAAAGCAAACACTCCATTCATAATGTTTCTATTTTTTATAAACACAACATGAGTTTTGTCGATTAGTTTATCAACATATGGCTCAATTCTAATTATCAAAGTTTTTCTGATCAACTTGCGCTACCGAAAACAGTAAAATTGCCGAGTGCCTGAGGGTCTGCCGAGTGCATTCCATCGGGCACTCGGCAAATGTCCTGTTTGCCTAGTGTTTTTAATTAGACGCTTGGCAAACATATAACACTCGGCAAAACCCAACTTTACCGAGTGCCACATAAAAAACACTTGACAAACTACACCGAAACACTCGGCAAAAGTATAGGCACGTGCGTTGGGCGTGCGGCGGCCATGTGACGGCCGTTGGGTGCGCCGCCCTGCCGTTAGAACTTTGCCGAGTATCCGTTAGAGACACTCGGCAAAGCCTAGGTTTGCCGTGTGTTTTTAGTTGACACTCGGCAACCTGATATTTTTGCCGAGTGTTTTTGTTTGACACTCGGCAAAATGATGTTTTTGCCGAGTGTTTTTTATTGGCACTCGGCAAAATAATAATTTTTTTCCCTCTCCTGTCCTCCAAACTTTTTCTACTCTCCACATACAACATGTGGTACTACATGTTAAAATTTGGCAAATTTCTCGATCTGTTTGCTATATTTAATTAATTTATTGCACTTAGAGAAATTTTTTGGTTTAAGTCAAATTTGAACTATAAGTGATCCAAATAATGGAATAAATTGAGTGGAGAAATCATATTCATGTTATTGAGTCCATTTTGGGGCCTTACTCAGGAAATGAATAGAATTTTCGAACATTTTGTTCAGAAAACACGACCACGAACATGTGGCCGAATGGTTTTTAAATTCTAAAAAAAGCAAACGAAATATGAAAATCACGAGATTTGTCAAAATCTCATGATATCATATGTGGAGACTGTGAAAAAATTGAGAAGGTTTCGCACAATTTGTCACGTACAACCTTTACAAACCGAAGCATCTCCGAAGAAGAATCGTAGCGTTGAGAAGGATCCGGTAAGATTTAGAGTCAAAGTGACGGTTGAATTGAGGTTTGACTTTAAAAGTTTTTGTATAGGCAATAGACAACATAGATTGGTTCACGTCAAATTTTGGTAATTTTTCGGATCCGTTTCATAATTTTAATTTATTAACTGCAATTATAGAATTTTAATTGATATAAATTGAATTTGAGCTATAATTGCATGAAATAATGGATTAATATTCGTAGAAAAATCAAATATGCATTGTTGAGTGAATTTGACAAGGTATTTTGAAATTACATCCTAACAAAATTAGTAGAACACGCTATGAACACTACTGGAAACTACATTATCCCTGTGTGCTACGTATTTTTTTTGACGAGCACAGAAATACTCACAGGAAAAATTTATTTAACCTGTCGGTTTCATGTGCACACAGAAAAATTCGATTTAATCTGTCGGGTTTTATGTAACACACAGAAAAATCCGGCTCACAGAAAAACTAAATTAATATTCTTGTGTGCTTTGTATTTTTTCTGTCGGATCACACACAGGCTAATTGGCGTGTCCTTTTGGCGCGGCAAAAGCTAGCTGGCCGAGCGCGGGCACACGTTTTGGCGCGAGTTTTGGCGCCACGCTCTCTGGAAACAAAATAAAAAAAAGTAAAAAAAATAAACCATCTACCTTATCCTCCCGACCTCTCCCCTCCCCCCCCCACACGCGCAAGGCTTCTCGTAAAAAAACCGAGGCCACCGCCGCCCCTTTCTCAGGCACCGCCGCCGCACCTTCTCAGCCACCACCGCCGCCCCCTTCTCAGCCACCGCCGCGCCCCAGCCCCTTCTCAGCTGCCGCCGCCCCAGCCCCTTCTCAACCGCCGTCGCCGCCGCCGCTACGACCGCCCCCGATCCCATCTCCCAACGCTCACACCTCGCCTCGGGGATCCCGCCGCCGCGCCGCCGCTCCATCTGCTTCTACTCCCCCCACCCGCAGCGAGGGATGACCAAGGCCAGGTCGTCGGCGAAGCAGTCGCGCGCGCAGGCGCAGCAGTCAAACGGCGGCGGCGGCGGCCACGCGCTGTCCTCCAAGCTCGCCAGGTACCTCGACCCGGAGGCCTCCTGGAACAAGGTACACCCCGCCCCTCAGTTCCCACGTGAGCGCATCCTCTCCCTCCCCTTTCTTCCTTGGTTTTTTTGGTCCAATCGAACTCTAATCAGTAGATCCGGTGTTCTTTTGCAGCTGGGATTCGCCAAAACTGCCGCTTGCAAAGAGGCACGATGCGAGCTCCTCTTTCTTTTTCCCCAAAAATTTGTTCATATTCTAACCCTAATCTGGCGCATCCTTTGTTTGTTCTTGCAGCACTAATCCGGATCCGTGGATTTGGGGTTCCTACGTGTTGCAACTTGTGGTGTTTCGGCATCGAGCTCGGTATATCTGAGATCTTCTACTCAAGCTTCTTCCCCTCTGGATTCTTGTTATTGTGGATAATACATGATGCGTTCTCTGTGATGATGTTGAATGAGTTCTTGAATGCTTGCATCTATAAGCCCTTTCCTGAGCACATGTCCTAGTCTGTGACGTGGTTAGCTTTGTTTTAGAATGTATGAAATGCTTATTTTTTCTGAGCTTATGTCTTATCCTATGATGATGACACTTAAAATCTGAGCACTTGTCCATGCCAACGATGTATGATTTTTCCAGGCCCTAAAAGAATTCAACCCTGTTTATCAACAATGTGTAACACAAAACATTCTTGTATTTCTTTTATAGTGTGAAATACAATGTATGATTTTTCCTTGTTGAATGATGTTATTATACCTCATTTTTTCCAAGTAATTTTATTATGGATTTTGGTCTTGAAGTAGATATTTGTAACTTAAATGTTCAATTTAAGCAACATAAAAACATTAATAACCAACCATTTGGATGTTATATTTAACTTGGGATCCTATCACCATCCGAGTTTTGTTTGTTCTGTCTATCTAATGCCTTTTGTCACTGTGCAGGTTTATGGCTTCTCATGGATTGTACTCGTTGTTATGGTTCTTCTTTTCAAGGTTTATCATGTTAATTCTTTGAACATTCAAATGCTGCATGTTTTAAAATTATATATGGATGAACTCTAAGCTAAGCTTTGTCCTGTTGTCTTTCAGCTTTTTACTGCAACTCCGAAGAAGTCGACAGCCTTGCCGACTTTTGTTCGGTTTCTGCAGGGCGTCCTTGCTATTGGGTATCTTCAGATGTTGCCTCTGTTGTTTTTTTCAGCTGATTCTTCAGTATGTATGTTGAAGTAGAAACATTGTTTCTCGATGTAATATCAGCCTTTACTTTGCTGGAACTAAGAGTTTCAAGTTCTAAGATATCAGAGTTACAGGTGGTAGTAGATGAACTAAGAGTTTTCAGCTGGTTCTAAGTTATGCAATGACTGACAGTAGATAGTTGATTAAGTTAGTATTTGTTGTCAGTCAGTACATCTACTCCTGTTCAGTAACTAAAATCCTTGCACTGTGTAGTAATGATGTATGGGTACTTAGCTACTTATGATTCTGGATGCTACTTGTTCTATGCTTCTGATTTTTTCTGCACTTGAGATGATGAAGATGCTTTTTCTACCATTGCTCAAAGTAGTAGTGCTATTGTGAATCACTATAGCAGTTAACATTAGCAGGTCCTGGATACCAGAAAAGGCAGTTAACTAGTTGTATGAAATGGCAGTTTTGCTTGTTTTCTAGTGAACTGAATGATGACAAGTGGTAGCTGTACTTGTGCATTTCACTTGCAGTGATCATCCCATATTTTTGTTCCCTGTACATATTTTCTGAAATTTGAGTTAGTGCACTCATCAGGATGCTACCTGTTACCTGTTTTTGGTGCCTGTTACCTGTTACATGTGTATTCATTTTCTTGCTGAAGAATTTGGTAGATCCCTCTTAGTCTGCTACTGCACAGCACACTGTGTAGATCTAGCACCGGGCTATCTCGTAGTTGATCTCACCATATTGTGAGCTATTTTTCTGCAGGGCTATTTGTTACTGAAAACAACAGGAGTCAACAATGTTACGCCGTCCATGGAGGAGGAAGAACAGTTTATTGATGTGCGCAGCTGACCCACGACATGGGCACTACCTGACAGCATCAGCCATGTTCCGTGGGAAGATGAGCACCAAGGAGGTGGACGAGCAGATGCTGAATGTGCAGAACAAGAACTCGTCCTACTTCGTGGAGTGGATGCCCGACAAAACAATGTATCGTCAGTGGGTTCCGTGTTGAATGCTTTGTAAGCTCTTATGGAACTTCTAATATATATGCTCGATTGTTGTGCTGTGCATATAATTTGTTGTTTGGTGCATTTGGAATGTAATTGTGACATTTTCCTGTCATCTACTAATTAATCTGGTGACTTGAGAAAAAAAAGCGATTTCTTTGAGTGGAAACCATAAGGAAAATTAGGTTGAGGTGACAGAAATATTGTATTTCATTGATGGAAAACCGACAGAAAATAGCTTCGTGACCCACAGAAATATCTTTATTTCCCTGAGAGTTGACTCAGAAAAAATTATGAAACCGACAAAGAAATTGGCAATATCCCTGATAGTAAACTCACAAAAAAAGTTTGAATATCCTTGAGAGTAAGCCTACAGAAAAATTAATTAACCTGACAACGAACTAAACCCACTGACGATACATTGTTTTGTCGGGCATCTGTCAAAGAAATACCGCCAGGAAAATATTTCTGTCGGGAAGCTCACAGGTAAATTTAATTTCCCTGTCATCCTATCCTTGACGGGATATGCCTGTCGGGCGCTCGACAGAATTAATTTTCCTGACGGTTTTTCACCTTTCCTTGACGGTTTTTTGGCACACAGGAAAAATGTCGTTTCCAGTAGTGGAAGGAGGATGGGTGAGCATGAAATATCAATTTATTTTGCCGAGTGTTTTCTACCTGACACTCGGCGAAAATAATAGTTGCCGAGTGTCATATAGGGGACACTCGGTAAATTCGTCTATCGGCCCCACTGCACAGCATCGAGCCATAATGAAAATAAAAAAAATGCTGAGTGCCCCAGATCTTGGCACTCGGCATATCCCTTCATATGACCCCAGCGGCCCACACCCCTGGCCCCCACCCTCGCGTAGACAACACACACGCCGCCACCCCCTGCAGTCTCCCCGCCCCACCGCGCCCCGCCACCGGCGCGGCATCACTGCCCCACCCCCGGCGCCGCCCGCCCTCGGTGCCCCGCCCCGCCACCGGTGCCGCCCGCCCCCGGCACCCCGCCCCGCCCCCGGCGCGTCCCGCCACCGGCGCCGCCCGCCCCGGTAAGATTTTCTAAATGCTCCATATAATTTTCCAGAAATCTTGTCCCCGGCGCCCCGCCCCGCCCCCGGCGCGTCCCGCCACCGGCGCCGCCGCTTGTGTAGTTTGGACAGATCTTGTCCAGACGGCATAGCAACTCGAAATGCAGCCCAGTAAAGAACTGACAATAAAATCAATGCACATTATGGGTAGAACAATTTATCTTAACATGTTTTAATACTTAAACAGGCTTGTAGGAAAAAAAGATGCTGCATATGTTGGAAGGTCCTTCAATATACGGAACACCCGGTGTTTTTATATTAACAGAATTATTATGAAAATAAAATTACAAGTAGGAAATTTTAAGTTGCTCGTGATGCTGAGGATATCATACATTTCCAACATAAAACAGTAACTGACCATGTAGATGGTCTTCTAGACATCCCAATGGCATATACTCATAAACGAGCAAGCGCTGATCACCATCAACACAGTAGCCATGCAAATTGACTAGATTAGGGTGATGCAGGAGGCTGAGCATGAGAACCTCCACAAGGAATTCTCTGTTCCCTTGGAACCCATTTAGATCAAGTTGTTTGACTGCAACAACCTGCCATGCAGCAAAAGCTGGAGCGGCATTAGACATATATAGAAAATACAAATTAGGTTACCATATTTTCAACAGCTCACGTTGCTATCAGAAAAATGAAATATTTTTTAAAAGCATTAACAATAAGTATGCAGTGTAATGTTTTCTCGCAAAACTGTAGTGAGCTCGCAGCATAACTAAAATAAAAGAGTAAATTGCACTACAGGTACCTAAACTATTTGGTGTTTCACAGATGGGTACTCCAACTAAAAAACGTAACTTCTGGGTACTGGAACTATACTTTTTGGTATCCAACGGTCCAAACCTGGTCACGCAGGTGCTAGCATCCGACGTGGGCACGCCACCGTGGACAATGGACGCTGGCCCCTTGGCATTTTTGTGATAACCCCTCCCCCAATCCAGGCGTGACGCCACCTTCTTCTGCTTCTGCGGTCTCAGCGGCGCGGCGGTGGCCGGCCAGGAGTCCAGGCCCATGAGGCGCGCGATGACGCCCGGGGCGGCCCCATCGGCCGGGTGCTGCGCCGTAGGCCGCAGCGGCGGCGTCGGGGAAGCAGGAGGCGGGCACGGGAGCCTGCGTGGGGAGGAGCAGAGGGAGGCAGCGCGGGAAGAAAAGCCTGGGCTTGCGGGCGAGGCGGCGGTGCCCGGCGAGCAGATGTAGGTGCACGCACAGCTCCCTGCAGCACCGCGCCCACGTCGACGGCGGCAGCGCTCGCTCGCCATGGGACAGGCGGAGCAGAGCTCCCGCTCACACGCACCGCGCACGCCGCCGCAGGCGAGCTGCCGTGGGGAACCACGCCCTACCTGCGGCCGCGCAGCGGCCGCGCAGCGCGCGCGCCAGGGCCCCACCGGTGGCTGCCCTCGCCGAGGTCGCGGCACCACCTCTTCCTGTCCCCTGCCTCGCCGCCTTCGTCTCCTCCTTCATCGCACCCGCCAGGTTCGTGCGCCTGCCTCTGCCTGGATCGGCGGAAACGCCACCGCCACTGCACTGCTCCCTGGCACCCACTGCTCCTTGGACGGCCCGGAGAAGGAATTGTTGCGGGCTGCGTCCGTCGGTGTCCCGCGCGGCACCCACTTCTCGTTCCAGAAGGTCGCGCGCATCGCTAGCATTTGTCGGGGAAACTGCCGCGAGATACCAATGTCTAGGGAGACTGGCTTCGCTCTCTCGCCCAGGGCGCTGGCCATGGTGGTGCGCCCCGATGAGGCCACGGGCAGGATCCCGCTGTTCCTGTTTGCGACTGTGGGGACCACCTCGACTGCGGCGGTCGACCCTCTCCGCGGGCTGTGCGCCGCCGTGGCGTGGCGCGACGTGTGGGTGCACGTGGACGCGGCCTACCAAGCGTCGCGAGCGTGTGCCCGGAGCTCCGCCATGTCGTCGTGGGCGCCGAGGCCGTGGACTCGTTCAGCACCAACCCACACAGGTGGCTCCTCGCCAACATGGACTGCTGCGCGCTCTAGGTGCGGAGTCCGGCGGCGCTGACGGCCACGCTCGGCACCGACCACGACGTGATCCTCAAGGACCCGGCGGCTTCCTCTCTCTGCTCAAGCGCCGAGGGAGATTGGGGAAAGAGACGACGGGAAGTGAGAGAGTGAGTGAGAAGAGTCAGGATTGGGGGAGGGGGTTATCACAAAAATGCCAAGGGGCCAGCATCTACTGTCCACGGTGGCGTGTCCACGTCGGATGCTAGTGCCTGCGTGGCCAGGTTTGTACCGTTGGATACCAAAAAGTATAGTTCCAGTACCCAGAAGTTACGTTTTTTAGTTGGAGTACCCATCTGTGAAACATCCAATAGTTTAGGTACCTACGGTGCAATTTACTCAAAATAAAACAATGAGAAACATGAACCGAGACCACAAACCTGCCCATTACTAAGAGTTGCTTTGTAGACACAACCAAATCATCCTCGCCCCAAAAGATAGTCCTCCCTGAAATTTTTGGTAGCCTCAGCAAGCTGACGCAACGTGAAGATTGTTGCTTCCTCATGTCTACCAATTAGCTGGGCTCCTTCCATATGCGCCACTCTCAGTATTCAATGGGCTGCTTTCAGAAGATTTTGAGTAGTCCACTGTCAATGGCCCATTGAAAACCAAAAAGATACAATAAGTGTCAATGAATAAGAATACAACTGAAGAAAAAAGACCAAACAAGAATAAATCAACATTTTTCTCATAGCTCACCCAACACTGTTTTCAAGCATTTATTTTCTTCGTGACTCTTGCAAGGTATAAGATGTGCATGTGGTTGTCAGCCATCGTGTTGTTTGTTTGGTGTGGATGTGGTTGTCGGCCATCGTGCCGTTGTATTTGTTGTAGATTTTGGAAGCCTCCCTGTGCAGAGGAGGTGCTGCCGAAATTTAGATTTGACACTACTATGTTCCTTTTATTGCAGGAGAGGCTACTGCAACGTCCTCGACTCGTCACTTTGCAGGACAGCAAGGTGAGGCATACAAGACCCTTCTTTCCATATCATGTTCGTATATCACGTAACCTAGCTAGGCGTCTCCCGTTCGAAAGAGATACGGTTGGAAATATGCAGATCTTTGCATATCTATAACCGTATCTGTTTCGAATTATCCACGTTTTTTGGACAGCCCGAGGATGTGTAGATGCGGTTAGTTTCCATGCTCTACTCCGATCCGTGATAGAGTTTTGGCAGCATCTCCCTGTTGTTCTCCGGATACACAATCTCCCTTCCAGGACGTGTATTTGGAGAACAGTGGGGAGGTGCTGCCGAAACTCTATCTCGGATAGGAGTAGAGCATGGAAACTAACCCCATCTATACATCCTCGGGTGGGATTAGGACCTATCTTCACCTATTAGATAGTATAGGAACGTGTAGATGCAACGTGATTTTTTGTATTACTCGCTGATATGCTAGAGGATGGATGACCGTGAGTGGATATACACGGGCCGCTTTAGTAAGAGTTCGTGGACCGAAGAATGGATTGACAAGACCGATGCTTTCTTGGAATGGGCATTTGCAAGGGTTAAAGGAGCTAGTGTCACTTGGTGTCCCTGTAGCAAATGTGCAAACACGCGTCGGTAAACCAAGCTGGTCATGGGTAAACATCTTTGCAAGAATGGATTTACGGCAGACTATACCAGGTGGATCTACCATGGTGAAGCCGACCGTGGGAGAGACGAGGTCGTGAGACAACGCATCGAGGAATATGATGGGGATGCCAGGGTAGGAGACATGTTAAATGACTATCATGAAGCACACTTCGATGAAGGATGTAGGGAGGAGGAGCCAGAGGCTACCGCAAAGGCGTATTGCGACATGTTGTCTGCGGCACAGCAACCCCTTCACGGGTATTCCAAGGTTTCTCATCTGGATGCCATTGCACGCCTAATGGCCGTGAAGTCCTAGTTTAGCTTGAGTCGAGACGCCTTCGATGTTATGCTCACAGTTGCTGGCAGCCTGCTCCCGGATGGCCACATCTTGCCAAAGAGCATGTATGAGACACAGAAACTCCTTTGTGCACTTAAGATGCCATACGAGCAGATACATGCTTGTCCAAAGGGGTGCATCTTATTTAGGAAAGAGTATGCAGAAGAAAAGTACTGTGTGAAGTGCGAATCATCTAGGTTTCTAGAGGTAGACTCAGGTGATGGTCAGAAGAGGCAGCTTGCAATCCCCGTGAAGATCCTACGGTACCTTCCTTTTATACCGAGGATCCAACGGCTTTACATGACTGAGGAATCCACGAAACAGATGACATGGCACAAAAACGGACGTCGATACAATCCTAAGAAGATGGTACACCCATCCGATGGTGAAGCCTGGACAAGGTTTGATGAGATTCATCGTGAGAAAGCTCTAGAGGCTCGTAATGTACGTGTTGCGCTGGCAACAGATGGGTTCAATCCTTATGGAATGGTGGCTGCCCCGTACACCTGTTGGCCCATGTTCGTTATCCCCCTCAATCTCCCCCCTGGCGTCCTCTTTCAACGACAAAACATATTCTTGTCATTGATAATTCCAGAACACCTGGGGAATAATATGAGTGTGTACATGGAGCCTCTGATTGATGATTTGGTCCGTGCTTGGGAGGAAGGGGTATGGACATACGATCGAGCTACAAAGACAAACTTTAAGATGCATGTTTGGTACCAGTACTCCCTGCATGACTTGCCGGCATATGGGATTTTCTGCTACTGGTGTGTTCACGGGAGGTTCCCATGCCCGGTATGCAAGGCTTCTCTTATGTTCATTTGGTTGACGAAGGGTGACAAGTATTCTTCGTTCGACAAACATCGACAATTCCTCCCTCCTGACCATCCATTTAGACTAGACATCAAGAACTTTACAAAAGGTGTCATAGTTAAAGACCCTGCACCGCAGATGATGACAGGAGCCGCGGTTCGTGCTCAGTTAGACGCTCTCGAGGTCAATAAACAAGAAGGTGGTTTTGTGGGATATGGCGAGGAACATGCCTAGACTCAGAAGTCGTGCTTGTGGAACCTCCCCTATTTTGATGATCTTGATGGGCCGGTACATGGGCCACAGTTCGATCCGAGCACCCAGGATCTTGATGGAGAAATCGTGATGAGGGTGGGAGGAGGCAAGAAGCATGGCCGGTACTGGATTGGCGACAGTACAATCGACACGGCCTCTACTCCCACTCTCTCCCAGATCTGAGCAAGGAGCAGGAGCGCGAGCCCGGCGATACGCCCACGGCGAACCGCTACATAGTTCCAGATGGAGGCTCTCTAGGTTATTTCTTATTTATTCATCGTTCGTTGATTGTTACGTACTTTAGCTTTGCATTGTAACATTGGGATGAAATGTTATAGGCCCGGGTGGAAGCAGAAACGAAGCAACGGGAGGAGATGGAGGCGAGGATGGCGGAGATGATTCAGCAGGTGGCGACCGAGCGGTAGAACATGGAGGAAGAACAACGGCGGACAATGCAGAGGATAGAGGAAGAAAATCGGTTGAGGATGGACCAAATGTTCCAATACATGCAGAATTTTGCATCGAGTATGGGTCAAGCTTTGCCACCACCACCGATGCTATTCCCTCCACCTCAGCCACCCACAACTACTCCTATGAGTCATACCTTATACTGCAGATTGAATACTTTGACTTCGAGAACTTTAGATGTTAGCTCAAAATGACTTAGAGAACTTTAGATGGCAGGGGGTTTTATAGAGGTTTATTAGCTAGATAAGCTAGGGTACGGAGGTGGTGTGCATGGCAGAAAAAGCGTAGTGCTAGGTAGAAGTGCCTGTATACACACATGATAGGATAGAAGCATGCATGGCTGCTGAGCAAGGAAGCTACCACTGCATAGGTGGATGTGGTGCCGGCCAGCCAAAAGCAAGTCTTTGCTTGTGTGCAGGAGATGCCGCAGCTTCCTCTCTCTGACTCTCTCTCTCTCTATAAGTCCCTACCTCTCTCTAACTCCCTCTCTAATTTCTCTGTGCTGGCCTTAGGGAGAGAGAGATAAGGAGCGTGCATTAGACTTTCTTGTTGTAGTTGACACATTATATACCTACATGCCTCTTCAAATAGATCAAGTAACAAATCATTGCACTCTAGATAAGGATAGGTATCAAGCAAAAAAATGCCAGCAGTTTGCAAATCATCAAAAACATTCAGCTGGAGACGACACCGCCATTCAGTGACAGATTAACCAGCTGCTGCTCGGGGGAGGCATTGCTTTGCTGGAGACGCTGGCTAGAACGTAGGACCTCCATGGTTTCAGCAACCATTGCCTTGAGAGCATCTGTGAACTCTAGCAGGTGGAGAACCTCCGTCTGGTCCATCTCCATAAGCTGATCAGGTGGGGCATTAGCAAGTGCAGTGGCTAGTGCCCCAATTTGAACAGGCTGTGAGACACACTACGGGAGAACGCAGCTTTGCCGAGTGCCACCAGCTTTGCCGAGTGCCAAAAATCGGGCACTCACCGAAGCCACTCTTTGCCAAGTGCCGGACCGGGTGGCACTCGGCAAAGTTTAGCACTAGGCAAAGAGTGGCTTTGCCGAGTGCCACAGAGTGCCCGGCACTCGGCAAAGGGCGGTACTCGGCAAAAACCCTCTTTGCCGAGTGCAACACTCGGCAAAAAAAATGGCACTTGACGGCCGAGCCCGCCCACGCCGTCAAATTTAAAAAAAATATTCTTTGCCGAGTGCCGGCCCTGGCACTCGGCAAAGAGGGCCTTTGCCGAGTGCCGAGGCCCTGCACTCGGTAAAGATCCCTTCTTTGCCGAGTGCCACTTCCTGGCACTCGGCGAAGGACCTCTTTGCCGAGTGCAAGGGCCGGCACTCGGCAAAATTTTTTTTTTTTTGGTTTTTTTTACCCATTTTTTTTGTGAGGCCTTCCCACATTATTTAAAACTCCATGTTCAAATTTGGGACAATTTTGACTTTTTTGCTATATTTTGTTAGTTTTTTTTGTTTCGTTGAATTTTATGGAATATTTCAAATTTGAACTGCAGGTGCATGGAATAATCGAATTTGGTCGTTCAAAAAATGATATTCATGATATTTGGTGTATGTTGAGGCCGTATCCAGGAACTCACATGAAATTTCGAGCATCTTGTTGACGTAACATGACGAGGTACCTGCGGGAAAAGTGTATTTAAATTATATAAAATCCGAACGAAGTTCAAAAATGACGAAACTTGTCGGGGCGTCGTGTTATCGCATGTAGAGTCTATGGTAAAAAATAGAGAAGGTTTCGAGCAAGTTGCGACGTCGGATGCCTAAAACCCATGCATCTCCACAAGTGATCACATGTGAAGATGTCTGGGTTTTAGGCATCCGACGTCGCAACTTGCTCGAAACCTTCTCAATTTTTACCATAGACTCTACATGCGATAACACGACGCCCCGACAAGTTTCGTCATTTTTGTACTTCGTTCGGATTTTATATAATTTAAATACACTTTTCCCGCAGGTACCTCGTCATGTTACGTCAACAAGATGCTCGAAATTTCATGTGAGTTCCTGGATACGGCCTCAACATACACAAAATATCATGAATATCATTTTTTGAACGACCAAATTCGATTATTCCATGCACCTGCAGTTCAAATTTGAAATATTCCATAAAATTCAATGAAACAAAAAAACAAACGAAATATAGCAAAAAAAAGTCAAAATTGTGCCAAATTTGAACATGGAGTTTTAAATAATATATTAAGGCCACAAAAAAATAATGGGGCAAAAAAACAAAAAAAAAATTGCCGAGTGCTGGCCCTGGCACTCGGCAAAGAGGGCCTTTGCCGAGTGCCAGGAAGAGGCACTCGGCAAAGAATTTTTTTAAAAAAACAAAAGCCTTTGCCGAGTGCCGGCCCGGCCCAGCACTCGGCAAAGGGGGAAACCCTAACTAAATGTGTGGGCCGGCCCACACACTCACTCACTCCACACAACACACTCACGCACACACACCCCTGCGCCCGCCGCCGTTCGCCGCCGCCAGCTCGCCCCGCGCCCGCCGCCGGCCACCGCCGCGCTCCGCCCTGCGCCCGCCCCACCTGCCCCGCTCCACCCCGGCCCCGACCGCCCCGCGCCGCCCCATCCCAGACCCGCCCCGTGAAACCCGCACCGGCGCGCCGCCGGCCCGGCCGTGCCCCGCCGCGGCGCCACCCCTCCCCACCCTGGCCGGCCGCCGGCCACCGGATCCGGGGCGCCCCGGCCGCGCCCGACGCTGGCGCCCCCTGCCCGCCCTCGCCCCGCCCCGGCCGTGCCCCGCTCCGGCACCACCCAACCCCACCCCGGTCGGCCTCCGGCCACCGGTTCGGGCCGCCCCGGCTACTCGGCGCCCCACAGCGGCGCGCCCGGCCGCGCCTCGCCTGCCCGGCGCCGGGCCAAGGCAGTGGCCCCGGCGAGCCCGCCGTGGCCCTAGAGGAAGGAGGAAGAAGGTAGCAGGAAGAGGAAGGAGGAAGAAGGAGGAAGAAAAAGGAAGAAGAAGGAAGAAGAAGAAGGAAGAAAAAGGAGGAGGAAGAAGGAGAAGGAGAAGGAAGAAGAAGGAAGAAAAAGGAGGAGGAAGAAGGAGAAGAAAAAGGAAGAAGAAGGAGGAGGAAGAAGAAATAGGAGGAGAAGGGGAGAGGGGGAGGAAGCCGAGGTGGAGGGGACGAACGTTCGTCCACGTCGTCCACGCCATTCGTCCACGTCGTCCACGCCGTCATCCCCACCCTCGCCGGAGGAGAAGGTAAAGCCGTAGGGTTGTCGGCCATCGCGCCGTTTATGTCGTTGACGGCCTTCGTGCCGGGTTTGTGGTTGTGTTGGCCATCGTGCCCCAAATGTGGACGTCAGCCATCGTGCCGACGGTTTTTCTTGCAGGTTTTGGAAATGTCCCCGTGCAGGGGAGGTGCTACCAAAATTTTCAACTTTTCTTTAAACTCCTTACATTTTTATCTTGTCACTCACGTGCAATATCTTCTTTTTTGTGCAGCGGACATCGGGGGCGGCGTCGAACCAGGTCGGAGGGTCGCCGGCATCACAAGTCGGGCCATCCGCACCTGGACCGTCGCCGGGATCGCACGCTGGGGCGCAGTCGCCGTGAGCCGCTTGCGGAGTAGTTTCTATGTATCGAACTTGTGTACTTGTGGACTATGAACTTGTGGTTTGTAATAAATTGTGGATTTCGGACAAATTTGGCTCGGCAAAAAAAATTAAAAAAAATAAAAAACACGCTTTCCGAGTGTAATGGTCATTGCACTCAGCAAAGAAAATTTAAAAAAAATAAAAAACACCATTTGCCGAGTGCCGGTGCTGTGGCACTCAGCAAAGAGGTTAAAAAAACAGATTTCTTTGCCGAGTGTCGGAGCTGCGGCAGTCGGCAAAGAGTTTTTTAAAAAAATAGACGGCGTCGGTCGTTGGCCAACGGCGTCAAATCTTTGCCGAGTGTCCGCACGGCACTCGGCAAAGCCTTTGCCGACTGCCCGAAATTTGACACTCGGTAAAGCAGCCTTTACCGGAAGGGGATTCGACGGAGGCTCTTTGCCGAGTGTTGCACTCGGCAAAGGCTTTGCCGAGTGCAAAGCTGCCTTTGCCGAGTGCAACAGGCACTTGGCAAAGAGCCCACCTCCAGTAGTGACACTATCATCTCTTATTGGCATCACTCCTATCTCATGTGGAGAAGGCATCACAGCCCCAACACTATGCATGCCAGGATCAGGCATTCCGCGTCCAGTGGGATATAAGTGTTTTCTTGCGTTTGTTAAGTTCTATACGTACTCCCACTTTATTAGTTTAATAATATATATAGTTATTTCCTGGCAGCAGCACAGCACACAAAATTTAATATAAATTCTCCCAAAATTTAATCAAATAGACTAGAAGCTTCCTTATTAGCTTCCCGTGCACAAATACAAGTTAGTACTATATATACTTACGTGCAAGTATTTTTTGAAGACACTACTTATACTTTCTGATTGCAGTGAGTTTTTTATATCTGTAGCTCACACATGCAATCTCTTTTCTTTTGTGCAGAATCAATCGGCGGCATCAAATAATCAGTCTCAAGACCCGGATTTGTCGCAGAGGTTCCAAGGGCCTCTGCAGTGATTGCATTTGCATTTGTGACTTATATATTGGGACTTAGTTGTGACTTGTGATGATGGTTTATTATAAATTGTGATGATGGTTTATTGTGACTTGTGATGATGGTTTATTATGAATTATGATGATGGTTTATTATGCCTGTGATGATGTGTTGTTGTGAATTGTCATGGTTTTTTGTGAATTGAGAGGGGTCCGTTATATGTGACAGATTAGTAAAAAAGGGGGGTCTTGGTCGCTTTGCCGAGTGTAACACTCGGCAAAGAGAGGAGTTGCCGAGTGTCAAGGCAAAACACTCGGCGACGAGACCATTTTCTGTTATCTAGGAACCTTCTTTGTCAAGTGTTTTGA
This sequence comes from Miscanthus floridulus, assembly GCF_019320115.1. Lineage (NCBI taxonomy): Eukaryota > Viridiplantae > Streptophyta > Magnoliopsida > Poales > Poaceae > Miscanthus > Miscanthus floridulus. The sequence continues at coordinate 116,192,712 of NC_089587.1, read as the reverse complement.
TTTTGCCGAGTGTATTATAATGGACACTCGGCAAAGTGACCATAAATCTGTTCGTTGCGCGGTTGTTTGCCGACTGTTTTGAGCGCGACACACTCGGCAAATCCAAACTTTGCCGAGTGTTATGACCGTGACTCTCGGTAAAGTTTAGAAACTTTGCCGAGTGTTTTGGTCTTGACACTCGGCAAAGTTGAGAAACTTTGCCGAGTGTTTTCGTCTTGACACTCGGCAACCTGGAGAAACTTTGCCGAGTGTTTTCGTCTTGACACTCGGCAACCTTGAGAAACTTTGCCGAGAGTTTATTTTTGCCGAGTGTTTATTGACACTCGGCAAACTATTTACCGAGTGCTCGATAAAAAAACACTCGGCAAACTACTGTTTGCCGACAAATTAATGTTGTGTGTTCTATGCCGAGTGTTACACTCGGCAAAGCATTTGCCGAGTGTTTTTGGGCCTTTGCCGAGTACCCCTGACACTCGGCAAAACTACTGTATCCCATAGTGTTATATAATCAACTCAATAAACATATAGGTTGAAACTGTTGGATTCTATTTGCCTCTCCTAGCTTTGGGAGTAGGGTAATAACCTGATAATTGAGTCTATCAACTCTAAGACCGCCTTTGTGGAAGTCAGCAAAAAGTTCTAGAATATCTCCCTTAACCATGTCCCAACATGCAATAAAATGTTGGAGAAAACTCTATGGGAATAACTGTATTAGGCAAATTACCCCAAATATTGGACAAAACTCCATGGGGATACTATCTAGGCATGCAACCTTATTTTTCTCCCTTTGAAAGAGCACATTCTTTATTTCCTCTTCCATGAATGGTACCATACGCCTAATGGAGGGTCCAGGAGGAGGGGCTACAGGCCTAGGAAGGGTCCAGGCCGGCCACACCCTGGCCAACCGCGCCACCAGGATGGGCACGGCCAGGGGTAGGGCAGCCACCTGCCACGCCGCCAACACCCATATCCCAGATGATCTAGAATAAATAAAAGAAATAGGAAGAATAGAAATAGGATCAATCTAGGAAATAAGATTAGATGGGATCTGATAGTAGTTTACTTGAGATGCAAGTCTATCCAGGACTAAATATAGGAGCATTGTAATCATCTCAAGTTAAGAAAGAAATAGCCTCTGGCTTCCCTATCTCTCCTCTCTCTCTCTCTCTCTCTCTCCCTACGCCTACCTCCTCTTCTCCCAGTCGTCTCCTCCTCCCAAGTCATCGCCCCCAGCCCCCCCTCAGCCCTAGCCGTCGCCCCCTAACCACCACTCCTAGGAGGACTCTTACACTTGGTATCCAGAGAATTTTGATGAGATGCATCAGAAGCTCATCAACCTGATACGTGACTGCACACCATCAAGCAAGCACGCACCCATGGAGACGCCGTCATCACCAATGTCCAAGCAAGATTGGATCGGAAGGATGCCATCAACAAACTAGAAGTAGAGACCAAGCACATCATGATCACCACCGGCAAATCCTTCCTCAACACCAAGATGGAGGAAACACTCATCAAGCACTCCTAAGATCATCATCGAGGTGTCGAACAATTTGTTCGTGGCACAACTAGCACCACAATCGCCCCTGCTACCGTGCCTCCGCCTGCCTGGCCGGCCCCTAGCCAGCCCAGCGGCTACCCAGCCGGCCACCTGGCCGCCAACGCAGCAGGCGCCCACAACCTTACAACTGTAGGGCTCTATTCCTTCAGCAACGACAACTCAACCTCCACACCGGCCACATACCACGACCCGGTTGACAACCTCGACGTACGATGGTTCCATTGATCCACTGCCATGGCTCTCCCGAATGCAGCTTCTCTTCGAGCTGCACCATGTGCCTGAAGATCAACAAGTTCGATTTGCAGCTTTTCATCTCATAGGCACAGCGCACCTCTGATTCAACCGTTCATCAAAGGTTGCTTTGATGATCGAGTCGGCGCTCTTCACCTGATGCATCCTCCGTGATTTCGGCCCGCCCGTCTACTAGGACACGTTCGGCAACCTCGCACCTCCTAGGCACACCGGCACCATGAACGACTACATCGACAATTTCACCATGTATGTGCTACATGTCGGCATTGCCAGCGAGCTCCATCAGATCAACCTCTTCATCACCGGCCTACAAGATCCACTTCGGATGATGGTCACACAACACTGTCCACAGCTGATGGAGACAACCATAGCTCTGGCATGAGCATAGGAGCATCGCGCCGCTACATCTATCAACTCTGACTATGCACCACAACAGGCAGTGGACGCCCCGCTAGGCAGGACGAACAGCACCCTGGCACCACCTCCTTGTATAGCGGCTCTGACACCCCACAACACCCCAGCAAAGGCGCTTCCTCCTCGGGTCAGCTACAACACCAGAGCAGTTATGCATCCCAACTACACCACCGACCAGGCCATTCTCACACAGCTCTACCTAGCCACCATGGATGAGCGTGAACTTCAGATCATCTCTGCCACCATTGAATTCAATGCAGCGGCACAAGCATGGTCGCTCCAACATGGCGTCATCCTTTACAACGAACACTACTACATACCAGTGACTTCTCCCTTGCTGTAGTACCTGCTGGACACACTAGGGATGACAACCCCCCATCTTCTAGCAGTCGGCTTCCACACGGCGACATCGGCACCAACAACTCAAGCATTCCCCTCGAGCATCCTGCCAATAGAAGACTAGACACAGCGCATACTACCATCAGCAATAGTCATCTTCTTCGACAGCAACGGTCAACAATTCCTCACCATTATGAACATCTACATCAGCAGGCAGCAAGCTCATGGCCATCTGCTCATCTCTCCAGCCAACTACAACATGGGCAACCTCCTCTTTGGCACCCTGGAGCACTTGACGACAACACCTCCATCCATCGTCACGACAGCACTGTGTAGACGCGTCATAGGTCAAGTCGATGCAGGATAGGTATACATGTTTCCAAGGCCTCCAAGGGTCATGCAGGTGCTCCACTTCATGGGAATTATTCCCAGCGCTACCCTCACTACAGCACGCCATGCCCATGGACCAGCAATGGGCCCAGGAACCTTCAACTACTACATCTTCGGATACATCCACTCTTGCCAATACTGCTTCGAGTTCTCCGCCAACAACACCAACTCTAAGCAGATCCGAGACACTCTTGGACATCTCCTCATCTGCATAGAGGAAATACCTTGGGGTAGCAAGCTCCCGGTCGACGACATCAATGATTGGTCAATGATCCAGCGTGAGGACACGCTGACTGAAGAAGGGGGGAGAGATGTCATACGCCTAATGGAGGGTCCAGGAGGAGGTGCTACAGGCCCAGGAAGGGTCTAGGCTGGCCACACCCTGGCCATCCGTGGCACCAGGATGGGTGCGCCCCGGGGTGGGGCTCCTCCCGCCATGCCGCCAACACCCATATCCCGAAGGATCTAGAATAAAGGAAAGAAAGAATAGAAATAGGATGAATCTACGAAATAAGATTAGATGTGATTGGATAGTAGTTTACTTGAGATGCAATATTCTATCTAGGACTATAAATATAGGAGCATTGTAATCATCTCAAGTTAAGAAAGAAATAGCCATAGGCTTTCCCCCTCTCTCCTATCTCTCTCTCTCTCCCTGCGCCTACATCCTCCTCTCCCTGCTGCTGCATCCACCCTAGCCGTCGCCCCCCACCCCCAGCCCCCCTCAGCCCTAGCGGCCACCCCCAAACCACCCTTCCCAGGAGGACTCTTACAAATGGTTTTTCCAATTGTTCATTATCATCGGCATTTAGATTTTCCTTAGGATATATTCCAAAGGGAGGGGTCGATAGAAATTAGGCTACCTAGTTTAGGCCCAATAAGACAGTCATTCCCTTCGATGATCTTCTTTTCCTTGTGAAGAGCAAAGATGGTCATTTTCCTTTATCTCCCATTGTCGAGCCTATGGAAATATTTGGTATTGTTATCGCCGTACAGCAGATCGATTGTTATTTTGCATGAATGTATGCACCAATATAATTCTTCGGAATCCATAACATCAAGCAACTCAGCTTGTAGCTCCACCTTTCTGATAAAGGCTGCTAGCTCAACCAAAAATTTATCTTTGTGCTTTTCATGTGATTCCCCATAAACAAACGACCATCAAATTTAATTTTACTTTCATTGTTTTATCCCATAGATTCAAAAGCAGGATATACTCTCCTTTTCTTACACTCAATCAGCCTGTTCGCTTGTTGGTTTTAGCCAGGGCTTATCAGCCAGCCAATAGTATTTTCCTCTCACAACAAACCAGCACTAGCCAGGCTTATCAGCCCAGAAACCAACCAGCGAACAGGCCAAATATATGAGCGAACATTCTAGTGTTGAGTTAGAATAATGCACATTTGTTGAGTACCTACTCTATATTCACCACGATGCAATAAGTATCTTGACCTTCATCTTTGTAAACTATCTATTTGCAACTTGTTCCCATGGTGCAATGTATTTAGGCAATGATAGATTTGTTTACATCATTACTGTAAAATTTATAAAAATCACATATTGATCCTTCTCCACTATCTCACTTCCACCATTGGCCTAGCCACGCATCTTCGTGGGCAAAGCCCCAACCTAGATCCACTTTTTTTAATGTCACAGAGGGATTACTCCCCACCTGAGTGTATATTGATATAGCCCCAAATCGGTTCGTTTTATGTTTTACAACGTTGAGGAGGAAAAACAACAACAACGAGAAGACAGTCTAGCACCAAGGCGAAGAGTGGCAGAAACCACAAATATACTAGCGAAATGCAAAGACTACCACAATAAGGCAGATGAGCTCTTCGACGATGCCTCCAGGGAGGTGAATGACGACAAAACATAATCATCATCGGCCAAGTAGTAGCTTCGCAAGGTTTTCTCCCAAGCCTTGTAACGGCGGTAGCTGCACCGTGAGGGGGGTGCCAGCCGGCGCCACACCGTACATAGCCGTTGCCGGACTCGCCCGCGACGGTGGGAGGCGCACACCAGCAAGCGTCCACGCCTGGATGGAGGGAGGGCCAGCCCCCGCCACACTACATGGAGCCATTCACGGACTCACCCGTGATAGTGGGAGGCACGTGCTGGCAAGCGTCCACGCCTGGACAGAGAGGGGAGGGTGCCGACCGTCGCCACAACGCACGGAGCCGTTCTCGGACTCGCTCACAACGGTGGGAGGCGCACACCGGCAAGCGTCCACGCTTGGACGGAGTGGGTTTGCTGCCGCCACACCGTGTGGAGCCATTCACAGACTTGATCACGATGGTGGGAGGCGTGCTCCGGCAATAAGATAGTCATTCCCTTCGATGATCTTCTTTTCCTTATGAAGAGCAAAGATGGCCATTTTCCTTTATCTCCCATTGTCGATCCTATGGAAATATTTGGTATTGTTATCGCCGTACAGCAGATCGATTGTTGTTTTGCATGAATGTATTATGCACCAATATAATTCTTCGGAATCCATTACATCAAGCAACTCAGCTTGTAGCTCCACATTTCTGATAAAGGCTGCTAGCTCAACCAAAAATTTATCTTTGTGCTTTTCATGTGATTCCCCATAAACAAACGACCTTCAAACACTACACCACAACCCCAGAATAGTGACGTACCGTCGATCGCTATAGATCAATATAGCGATGTTCCATTGGTCGGTATAGATCTATGCCGACACTTAGCTAGAGTCGCTGAAAGTGGCGTCGGTATAGCCTATACCGACCGACACGTTTTTAGCGACCGACAGTCTAACACCTTAGGGGCTATATATACCGACACATAGTTTGAGGCTATAAATACTTTTAGCAACTAACAGTCCAACGTGAATCATTCATATAGAGACAATATATATGCTGCTGGTCAGCAGTACATAATGAAACCCAAATTATCTATTGTCAACGCACAAACGTTCAATACATTATACATTAACCATACATACAAGGACATTGATTAATATGAGCATAAAACATTGACAATAGATTCATTCATATATGATCCATTCATATATGAGTAGCCCAATGTAAGGTCGGTCAGATTCAACATCATAAGTACAAGATACATTAGAAGCTCGCAAACATGAAGTTTGTGCATGAGCAAGCCATCAACATCCCGACATCTCCCTCATGTGACCAAAAGTCATACAACATCTACCTCATGCAACCAAAAGTCATACATCCACCACTTGTGACCAAAAGCTTAGCTCACTAACACCTAAAGTCACTGCTCAAATTTCAATAACAGTGAGCTCATAGTCATATCTCTAATAGGTTCAAAACAAAACATAGCTTCAATGAGCACTTTTAACTTGTGGACACCATCAGGTATGCTGCCTAGGACCTTGCAGGAGCAGGACAGCCTGAAATGTAGTATGAATATCCAATTAGCGACAACTTTTACCAAAGTTAGAGAAAGACAACCAATAATATTATTCTAACTAATTGCAAACCCATAATAATACTTAGATGTTTCATTTTTCAATATTCAGTGTATTACATATATACTACATTCTACATCCCATTATCCCTTCAAGATTACTAGTGCCAAAAAATACATAAATGAAGAGTGGTTGCAGTGTATCAGTTAGGCTAAGCTTTGTTTGCTAAATGCTAAGTCAATATCTCCACTACAGAGATTGCCTAACTCAGTATCATCAAACAGTTCTTATCAGCTAGTAATTACAGTGTATCACCATCACAAATAGCAGTTTGGTGAAAGTAAAATTCAGAAAAAAAAAACATACCTGCAGTAGACTGGGATGAATGTGATGCCTTGCTAGGCCTCAACTATTAAAAATATCATTAATTAGAAACTTTGTTCACTTGTCACAAATATGAATAAAAGAAACAAAGGCAAGTCTAGTCTTGTGTCCACACCTCCTCCCCTGCTGCAAGACCAACATACCACATATTAGTAAGGTCAGAAGAGTATGTAAGCTTGTGACCATAACCAATAAAAAAAAGTCAAGTCTAGTAATCTGAGAACACAAATCTATTCTAGTTCTAGATTAAATTTATAGTTGCCTTTCAGTACATCATCAAGATAATATTTTTCCTAACTATCCATTTTCTATTATGAATAGCAGATTTGCACAGATTCCCTAATCTATCTACTACTATTATGAATCAGGCAGCATCCATCATCTAACTCCTATCCCCAAGTAAGTAGCAGCTGCAACAGCAAATCCCACACCCACCCGCAGTAGATCAGATCAGGTAAAGTAGGTTTTGTACCTAGATTTCATCTCGTTTGATCTTAACAAGACAACCAGTCCAGAAGGAAACGATTCTTATCAGCTAGTAACCATTTCCCAGATTCACCAAAAAAGGGGGCTAATTTAGGCTATAGGTGGGCTGGGACACAGGTGATTAATGGTTACTGAAGGAGGTAACATTTATGGTTACTGAAGCATCACAAATAGCAGTTTGATGAATGTAAAATTCAAAAGAAAAAAAAACATACCTACAATAGACTAAGATGATTTTGATGCCTTGCTAACACTCAACTATTATAAATATCATTAATTAGAAACTTTGTTCACTTATAGCATATATGAATAAAAGAAACAAAGACAAGTTTAGTTTATTACTCTATTGTATGGCCACTGAACTGGCAATGACTTAGCATCACCCATAGTCTCAATATCACCATAAGGACGAGGTAGCACAGTATCCCTTTTAAACACAAACTTCATAACAACTTCACAAAATAAGTTTTTGCTTGGATTAGCTGAAATACTATTCCCTTAGCCACAGCCTCTGGCCGCGACAAGGAATATAATATGTGACCTCCTTTCCAACCTGAAGTGGTATATGCACTTGTCAGCAAAAAATTGAACAAATGTATAAACTGCTAGAACTGAAAGAACAGTTATAATTGAGAAAATTACAAGTTCAGCAGGTGAAACACGAGGGGGCATTATTCTTCCTTGCTGGGGCTACACTTTTGATGGTACTGGTCGGAGCATGCTGCGTAGATGGGGCAGCAACACTCTGCACAGATGGGGTAGAAGCACACTCCGTAGATGGGGTAGGTGCACGCTAAGCAGATAGGGTAGGCGCACTGTGGGGGTATTAACCCCTATACCCTTACGGCTAAGATTGGGCCGGCCCGGATCAGTGGGTCCGGTCCACCAAAAGACGACGCGCGGCCCGGCCAACCTGTTTGGAGTCCTGCGCAAGGAGTCAAGATAGATTTGGCGATCAAGCAAGATCTTGGTCGGTTAGAATAGGAATCCTTATCTGGTCACCTATGGCAATTGTAACTGACTAGGATTAGTTTCCAGATCTGTAACCCTGCCCCCCGAACTATATAAGGCGGGCAGGGAACCCCTCTGAAAAACATCTCTCATTGACATACAGCAATACAATCAGACGCAGGACGTAGGTATTACGCCTTTTTGGCGGCCAAACCTGGATAAAACCTCGTGTCTGTCTTGCGTCACCGTCTTGTTTGTGGCTTGCACATCTGTCTGCCGACAATCTACTACCTTGGGCATACCCCTAGGTAGACTGCCGACCATATTTTATCGACAGTGGCGCGCCAGGTAGGGGGTGTGCGTACTGCTCTCCAAGCAAACAAGATGGTCCTCATCTCCGGCTCCGTGGCTACACTGAACGGCCTCACGTTCACCGTCAGCCAGATCACCTAGACCACCGGCTCCGACGACTTCATCGCCATGACCACGGAGGAAGCGCGGATTCAATCTGCGTCGACCATTGCTCCACCTGCATCGGCTACGGCTCCGACCACGGTGGACATGGCTCCGACCACGGTGGACACGGCTCCGACCACAATGGATCTGACTCCGACCACGGTACATCTGGCTCCGACCACGCCTGCATCATCTTCAGCCACGCCGACAACCCGTCGTCCGCTTCCCCGCTACAAAGGGAAGCAGATCGACAACACCGACCTGCTCGACTCCGTCGATCGGGTCGGCACCAAACTCGCTGAAACCCTAGCTCTGGTAAGTACAATTCAAAGTCAACCTAATGAGCAGGTAATCGCTCCCCACAACAGATCTATCCGACCAGCTCGGGCCAGTCGTCCTGCACGACTTGGTACAGATCTTGTGGTCATATCTACTCCTGAAGGGCGCTCCGCTCGTCGCCGGCCAGCCTCCGCGACGGGTCTCCGGTTCTCCGAGTACGAAGCATCGACAGATAACTACCAGGCCTAGCCCTACGGCCTGTGAAACGCTGCCTCCAACTACGCGTACAACATACAACGCTGCTCGGATCTGTGTTTTGTACATCAGCCTCGGCCGAGGCCAAGCAACTTCGTTAACATGATCCGGATTGAGGATTATCAAGAAGGATCCGTCCACACGGTCCAAGAGGGTGACTCCAGCTCCTCGTCTGGCATCGCATCTAATGCCTCTGTCCACACCGAGCTCCAGCATCACGACGATGAAGGCGTCGAATACGATCTGGATATCCCAGACCACGCCCCAGGGTTCCCGCAATTCCCGTCTTTCCCGCCAAGACGAGGGGGTTTGATCAATGTTGTCAGCAATGACGAACCGCCAGCAGTTGGTGAAACAGAACAAGAGAGGATTGCACGCGAGGCACGCAATATTGACCGGTTTAATCGCCGGCAAATCGAAGCTGAAGCAAAAGAAGAGGCACGATGCATAAGGGTCCAGCCACGCGACCTCAACAATGCTTTCGACAGGGTGGGGGACAAACAGGTCTTCAGGACTCCAAGCGCCAACGTAGCCGTTGCCATGGCGACAATGCAACGGATACCCAACACCCCCCAAAACCTAGGCAGTTCACGATGATATACAAGCTTATCTGATGGTAGCTATGGCTCAGACCGCAGAGATGGTGAATCAAGCCCGGGCTCCATCCGTTTCAGTCGAATCAAGCCACAGCCGCCAATACTCAAGTCGCTCACAGCCACTCAACCAACGTGACTCGCGCAACAATGACCCATCAGACAACCGTCAAGGCGGAAACGGTGGTCATGATGGTGGTCGGGACGACAATCGCTGTTGGGAGGACAACCGCTATGACGTTCGGGATGACAACCACTGAGATAACCGCGATAATCGCCGTGGTCGCAGGGTTAATCAGGATGGCAACCGGGATCGCCGTGATGGCAATAACGATCTCCGCCGCTACCTCAGGGAACATGATCTGCGCGATCACATCAACCAGAGAGCCAACGATCGAGCATCCCACGAAAGTTATCACTGTATGGAATATGACACTGCCCACGGCCCGCTGGGTCTGAAGCAGTTTACTCCGCACCTTCGCCAAGTCATATGGCCCAAAAACTTCAAGCTTGAGAAACTTCAGAAATACGACGGCAAGGAAAACCCTAAATTATGGGTCATGCTCTACGAAACTGCGTGCAGATCAGCCATGGCTGATGAGCACGTCATGTCTAACTACTTCCTAGTCGTTGTTGGCCATGCAGGTCACCAATGGCTGGTCAGCTTGCCGGCGAACTATTTTGATTCTTGGCAAGAGCTCAAGCAAGCTTTCATCGACAACTTCATTGCTACTTGCGAACAACCCGGTAACAAATATGATCTGCAACGGATTCGAGATCGAAAAGATGAGCCACTGCGCGAGTACGTCCGGCGTTTCTCGGAGATGCACATCAAGGTCCCATCAATCTCCGACAACGAGGCAATCGAGGCTTTCATTACTGGTCTCCGCTTCCACGACGCCCTAAGGGACAAGCTCCTCCGCAAGAGACCTGAATTGGTCACAGCGCTCCTGGCCACCGCTAAGAAATATGCGGACGCCGACGACGCTAAAAAGATAATTATCGAAGAAGCAGCAAGGGTTCCACGCTCCGACCACCCCCCACACCGCGATGACTACCGCAGCAACTGTGGTCGAAACGACAATTTTGACCGCCGCAACCAGCGCAATGACTCCCGTGACCACCGCGACCAACGTAATCAGCGGCGTAACCGCCGTGACAATTACAGGGGCAAGCGTGCTCGGGAAGACGACGGCGAGGTCAATACCATTAAAAAAGGTGGCGAACGTCGTAACTACGAAGACGACTATGCCAAAGCATTGAAAGGGCCCTGCCAGCTCCATCCCAAGTCAAACCATACTATGGAGAATTGTCGCGTTCTCAAATCTATCTACACGCGTCAACAGGCTCCGGATACATCCGACAAGCCTGACGACGCAGGGGAACAGCGCAACGAGGACAATGACGATGAAGACACAGATCCCCGTCACAAGTACGTCAAGCCAACCGATCGCGTGCACACCATCATCGGAGGCAAAGTGTCCATCGAGACCAAACGCGAACGCAAGCTGCTCGCTCGTGCTTGCTTGAACGTGGCCAACACCGACAACCTCCTCGCCGATCCGCGGGTCCCTCCATGGTCTCACCGCGAGATCTCCTTCAGCAGAAAGGACCAATGGGCCGCAATACCTGAGCCAGGACGTTTTCCCCTGGTCCTCGATCCTTGCATCAACAAGGTTCAGTTCGACAGAGTGCTGATCGACGGCGGCAGCTCCATTGATATACTGTTCAGGAACAGTCTGCCCGCCCTGAAGATAACCCAGGCAGATCTCAAACCATACGAGGCACAGTTCTGGGGTGTTCTCCCTGGACAGAGTTCTACACCTCTCGGGCAGATCACGCTACCTATGCAATTCGGGACTCTGGACCACTTCCGCACTGACTACGTCAACTTCGTGGTCGCTGACTTCGACGGCACCTACCATGCTATTCTTGGTCGACCGTCGCTCACCAAGTTCATGGCCATACCTCATTACAGGTATCTGGTGCTCAAGATGCCTACCGAGAAAGGAGTTCTAACCCTCAGGGGCAACGTATACGCAGCTTATACTTGCGAGGATGACAGCTTCAAAATAGCAGAGGCTCACGACCTCTCTATTCACATGGCCGAGACCATGCTCGACGCCACGAAGACCTCCGCCGACCACCTAGAGATTCCAGAGCTCGAGGCTCCACGCAAGAACATCAAGTCCAAGGAACACAAGGTGATCCAGCTGGTCGACGGCGATCCCAGCAAAACAGCCCTTATCGGGGCCAACCTAGATCCCAAATAGGAAGACGCGCTCGTCAGGTTCTTGAGGAGCAACGTGGATGTGTTCGCATGGAAACCTGCTGACATGCCCGGTGTACCTCGGAACTTGATCGAGCACTCCTTGAATGTCAACGGCAAGGCCAAACCTATCAAGCAGAAGCTATGACGGTTCGCTCGCGACAAAAAGGAGGCGATTAGGGTAGAAGTTACACGGCTTTTGGCAGCCGGATTTATCAAAGAAGTGTATCACCCGAAGTGGTTAGCCAACCCGGTTCTTGTACGCAAAAAGAATAATGAATGGAGAATGTGCGTTGATTACACTGATCTCAACAAACACTGCCCTAAGGACCCCTTCGGTTTACCTCGCATAGACGATGTCGTAGATTCAACCACCAGTTGCGAGCTGCTTTCCTTTCTCGATTGCTACTCTGGTTATCACCAGATCGCTCTCAAAAAGGACGACCAGATCAAGACATCTTTTATTACGCCTTTCGGCGCCTACTGCTACACGACCATGTCGTTCGGGCTCAAGAACACCGGGGCTACCTACCAACGCGCTATACAGGCCTGCCTCAAAGAAGAGATAAAAGACGACCTCGTCAAAGCTTATGTTGATGATATAGTTGTCAAAACCAAGGAAGCACATACCCTTGTTGACAACCTGGAACGCACCTTTGCAGCCCTTAACACATTCCAGTGGAAATTAAACCCAAAAAAGTGCATCTTCGGTGTTCCCTCTGGCATACTACTTGGCAACGTCGTCAGTCATGACGGCATACGCCCTAACCCGGAGAAAGTCAAAGCTGTCTTGGACATGAAGCCACCCAAAAAGGTAAAGGATGTTTAGAAGCTTACCGGATGCATAGCCAACCTCAGCCGTTTCATATCAAGATTAGGCGAAAAAGGATTACCGTTCTTTAAACTGCTCAAAGCATCCGAAAAATTTTGTGTGGTCAGAGGAAGCAGACGCTGCCTTCACACAGCTAAAACAATACCTTACATCACCTCCGGTCCTCACTGCTCCAAGAGAAGACGAAACACTCCTGCTTTACATTGCGGCTACCAATCGAGTAGTCTCCACAGCCATGGTGGTCGAGCGCGACGAGCCCGGCCACGTCTATAAGGTACAGCGACCAATCTATTTCATCAGTGAGGTACTCAATGAGTCCAAGACCAGGTACCCACAGATTCAGAAGTTGATCTACGCCATACTGATAACATCCCGAAAGTTGAAACATTACTTCGATGGATATCATGTGGTGGTCATGACTGAGTACCCTCTGCGAGACATCATTAGCAACAAGGATGCAAATGGGCGCATCGTCAAATGGGCAATGGAGCTATGCCCCTTCTCCTTGGAATTTGCCAGCCGTACTACAATCAAGTCTCAGGCACTCGTTGATTTCATCGTCGAGTGGACAGACTTAAGCACGCCTGCCTCTCTGGGGTCCGACGAGTATTGGACGATGTACTTTGACGGTTCTCTCAACATTGATGGTGCGGGGGCAGGAGTCCTTTTCGTGTCACCATCCAAGGAGCAGCTCCGGTACGTCCTCAGGATTTATTTTCCAGCATCTAATAATGCCGCCGAGTACGAAGCATGCCTACATGGTTTGCGCATTGCGGTTGAGCTCAGTGTTAAACGTCTCTATGTCTACGGAGACTCTGCTCTAGTCATCAACCAACTCAATAAGGACTGGGACACGACAAGCGAAAAGATGGATGCATACTGCAAATCGATCAGAAAGCTGGAAGGTAGGTTCTATGGCATCGAGTACATACACGTGGTCCGGGACAAGAATCAAGCAGCGGATGCGCTGTCAAAGTTAGGATCATCCCGAGCCAAAGTCCCACATGGCGTATTCGTCCAAGACCTGCTCACGCCTTCCATCGAAGAGGAAGATTCCACGGTCGACAAGCCTCTAGACCAGCATTTGGTGGCTACGGTTCCGGTGTCGAGCACCACCAAGCCGCCTCCGACCACTCATGAGCCAGACTGGAGAATACCTTTCATCAAGTACCTAACAGATGGCAGCGGTTACACTGATCGGACAGAAAACGAGCGCCTGATGCGTCGCAGTAAGCAGTACCTGCTCGTCGATGGCAAGTTATGGCGCAAGAACGCAAAGGAGGAAATCTTGATGAAGTGTATAACCTAGGAGGATGGCGAACACCTCCTAGACCAAATCCACTCTGGCTCCTGCGGCAACCACGTGGCCTCAAGAATGCTGGTCGGTAAGGCTTTCTGAGCAGGGTTCGATTGGCCGTCAGCAGTAGCCGACGCAGAGAAGCTCGTCCGCCACTGTGAGGGTTGTCAGTTCTTCACCAAGAGAATCCACGTACCAGCACATGAGATCCAAACAATACCAGCCTCTTGGCCCTTTGCATGCTGGGGACTGGATATGATCGGGCCCTTCAAACCAGCTCTTGGGAAATTTACATGCGTCTTTGTGCTGATCGACAAATTTTCTAAGTGGATAGAATACATGCCTCTGGTACAGGCATCCTCAAAAAAGGCTGTCACGTTCCTCGACCAGGTCATCCACCGTTTTGGCATACCCAACAGCATCATCACTGATCTGGGTACTCAGTTCACCGGGAACGCTTTTTGGGACTTCTGCGATGAAAGGAGCATAGTAGTAAAATACGTCTCGGTGGCACACCCTAGAGCTAATGGACAAGTCTTGCGGATGGCCAAGGACCTCTTCTACTTCATCCTCTTCGACCTCTTGTTCAGGAAGCGGCGCTGGTCTGGCGTTTACAGTCTCTGCGACCACTATGGCTTTCCCACGAGCCGTAGCATCGGCAAGCGTGCTCTGTGCCACCTCCGGCTGCTGCTCCTCGGCTTGGTCTGCTCCCCTTGGCGCCGAAGTATCCCCCTCAGCAGGGTCAGTGCTCGGAGCACTTGTACCTGGCTCGGCTCTCTTCTCGACCAGCTGCTCGGGGACTGTCGTCTGGCCGCTTGTCTGCTGAGCTTCCAGTGGATTTTCTTCTACAGTTTCCTCCATAGCCGGCTGCTGGGCAGTTCTCTCTGCCGTTGCTGGCGAAGCCATGCCGCACCCGTCTAGCTAGTCGGGATTTTCGGTGGACGCCGACCTAATATATCAGAGATGGGTTCAAAAGACAACAATATCCAATACAAATTGTAAGCTTACATCAAGGTTGCAAATACTTACAGCTTGGAAGCACAGAATGAGGTGGCGAAGGAGCGTCTCTTCGACCGTGCCTGCTCCATGTGCTCGGCGGGTGCCACCAGGTCTTTTTCCACGACCAGTACCGGCGCCGAGGTTTGGTGCTTGACCCCTTTGCCGCTTGTCCTCTGCGTTGCAGTGGTCGGTGATGCGATCCCTGCTGGCACGGAGGAGCCACCCTGCTCTGTCGACTCTAGTTGTCTCCTCCTCTTTCGAGGAATGAGTCGGAAGATGTCTGCATCCTCTGTTTCATCATCTGACAAGGGGAAGATTGCCTGACGACGTTTGCTGGCCGCCGGCCGCTTGCCAGCAGCCCTGGCTGTTGCCTCCTCCCCAACCCCGAGTACGGCCCAGTCGACGTCTTTGGCCCTGGCACTGGTTTGGGCGGTTGGGCCGGCAACTTGCGGCCAATCCACACCAGGGGGTGGAGACACGAACACTGCTGCCCTGTCACGGCCATTACTCTGGGAAACATAAAGACGACAACACAGTCAATTTTCGTTACAACATAACTCTATAGGTACAAGGCAGCATAATTTACCTTTGGGGGAGGTCGGGCCAGCTTGAAGGCGTGCTCGATGTCGCCTAACCTGACATAATTCGGATCAGCTAAGTCAAATAGCTCTCCAATCCTGGCTTTGATTTCTATCTTGTCGAGAGCCTCTTTCCTAGTTCTCGTTGGATCTGCGCTACCCTGGTATTCGTAGCCCGGATGTACCCTCCTCTGGCAGGGCTGGATCCTTCGGCTGATGAAGTTCCCAACCACGCTTGGACCATCCAGTTTCCCCCATGGGATCATCCCGAGCAGTTCTGCGATTTGTTCCAAGTGCTCGGGCTTCTCCGACCAGCTGTTCTTCTTCTCCGGAATGAACCCCACATCGCACAGGGTGATCGTGTTCGGCTCTTCACGGATGTAGAACCATTTCTTGTACCATTCATCCAGCGATGTGTTCCAAGGGCAGTGCAAGTACTGGGCCTTCATCCCGTCACGCAGATTGAGGTATACGCCTCCGGCTATCTTCGAGCCGTCGCTCCCTTTCTTCCGCGGACAGAACAGATGGCAAAAGAGGTCGAAATGGGGCTGGAAGCCACCATATGCTTCGCAAAGATGGATGAAGGTGGAGACGAGAAGAATCGAGTTGGGATGCAGATTGCAAATCCCAATCTCGTAATACAAACAGAGCCCCTGAAGGAAAGGGTGCACTGGAACCCCAAAACCCCGCTTGAAGAAATCCTCGAAAACCACAATCTCACCTAGTTGTGGATCGGGGTAGCTTTCTCCTTCCGGCGCGCGCCATCCCGCGAGCGCCTTGTTATGGAGCACTCCCATGGTGACGAGGTCCTCGATGGTCTGCTCATTGCTCCATGACTTCCACCACTCCTTCGCCATGACTCCGTTTTTCTTCTAGGCGTCCCTCTTCGCCATTAATGTGTCCTTGCTAAAGGGGTGGATACGGTGGAGGGGTGATTGGTGATGATTTTGGAGGAATAGGGTTTGGCAAGAGGAAGAAGACAGCTACGGCGGCGAATGATAATGGGGATCGGTAAAAAATAACTTACCAGTTCTATATTATAAATAACCGGGAGTTCCGTCGTTTCGTCCGCCTGAGATTCTTGGGAGACGTGCGCACGCACCGTAGATGGTTGTTTTCACAACCTCGAGATCTACGCCAATAAACGCGCCCCCTCGTTACCAGTGTACGCGCCTCTTTGTTGCTAGTGTGAGAGGGCCCACACTGATGCACCTCTTTACATGTGCCAAGCGACTATTTGCTAGACACGGCAGGAAGACAGTATGATGTGCTATACCTGTCTGCTTTTTTAACCAGAAGTGTATGATTGGACTTGACAGAATAAGAAGATAAATAAATACACCAAATAATAGTACAAGCGGCGTTCGTTTTTTCGCTGCATCTCTTGTGCTCAAGGATGGTCCAGACCACTGCCGTGCTTGGGGACTACCCAGAGCACTGCCGTGCTCGGGGACTGCCCAGACCACTACCATGCTAGGGGACTGCTACGACCACTACCATGCTCGGGGACTGCTCCGACCACTAATGTGCTCGGGAACTGTCCCGACCACTGTTCGGAGATCGTTCTCCTCGGCTACATGTGATTTGTACTCACATACAGTTGAGAGACATTTATTTAGACCTTGCTACAAGGCTTATTCTTCGCCTTCCAGCAAGCCCGGGGACTACATCGGTACGATGCACCTGCCGGTGCATCTCGTATCGCCTGTCCGACGATTGGGTTCTCAACTTAACTAGGAATTCTTTTTAGACCCTGGCACCACATGACTACGTCACCTACTACCAGGCTCGGGGACTAAGTGGGCACACTTCACCTTGCGGTGAATGTGTTTGTTTTTCGACCCCTACGCCTCTGATGATCAAGGATGCTACGCTTCAAGATTCACTTACATTTCTTTTCAGAAATACAAGTGGGCACACTTCACAGGATGGAAATCTTTTTCTTTTTTTCTTAAGAGCACCATGCATTCTTCAAACAACCTACTTCTCCGGCGATAACGGTGGTCAGAAATGTCAAGGACTCAAGCTTTACTATTCGGAGAAGGTTAAAATGGCGTGTCGCAGCATAATACATGGTGCTCGGGGACTAGCTGTGGGGGTATTAACCCATATACCCTTACGGCTAAGATTGGGCCGGCCCGGATCAGTGGGTCCGGTCCACCAAAAGACGACGCGCGGCCCGGCCAACCTGTTCGGAGTCCTGCGCAAGGAGTCAAGATAGATTTGGCGATCAAGCAAGATCTTGGTCGGTTAGAATAGGAATCCTTATCTGGTCACCTATGGCAATTGTAACTGACTAGGATTAGTTTCCAGATCTGTAACCCTGCCCCCGGACTATATAAGGCGGGCAGGGGACCCCTCTGAAAAACATCTCTCATTGACATACAGCAATACAATCAGATGCAGGACGTAGATATTACGCCTTTTTGGCGGCCGAACCTGGATAAAACCACGTGTCTGTCTTGCGTCACCGTCTTGTTTGTGGCTTGCGCATCTGTTTGCCGACAATCTACTACCTTGGGCATACCCCTAGGTAGACTGCCGACCATATTTCGTCGACACGCACGCTGAGCAATAAAATGGATGTAGCAACCAGTGGCAATTACATATGAAAAATACAATTGAGGAATTGCTAAATTACTAAATCTCTTCATAGATAAAAAAAATGTCTGGGTATAAAGTTTTCAGAGTATACTATTTTTCTGAAGAAATTTCAAATGTTAGGTTATGATAGTATTACAGAAATCTGTTGAAATTATCATGAAAAGAGAGGCCATCTTTCTTCTGCTAGCCTGCTACCTTACTCTGATTCACATGCCACCGGTCTTCAAAAAATTGCAACACAATGGATGCAGATATTTATACTAATGCATTCGTTGCTTTTATAATGTGTTCTATTAATTCACAAGAGTACATAATCCAAAAGAATAGCAAATGTAGTTGTCGATCATCAGTCAGAGAGTAGTGAAAGCTCCTACAACTATTGCCTCGAAGGGAGAAGGTCCCAAACACTGAGTATTAACTGTACTATCACTGCACCATGGATAAGTGTTTAGTGCCACAACTGTACATGCTGAACAAAGAATGCTAAAAACAATTCAACGAAGCATATTTCAGAAATGCAGTGAGAATAGAACCCAACTCTAGATCCAAATCTCCACATACCACACACCATAGTTTCAAGAAGAAATGGTGTAAAAACTCACATCAATCCTTAGCTTGAATGGCCTAGTAATGGTGTTTTTTCTACACTTTCCGGTTGTCCTGTTTCAGCATTTCAGCTACCTGCATTCAATCAATAGGTGAGATTTCAGTATTTCTTCAAGTACCTTCAGTATCTGTTAGATACAGATAACAACGGTGCTTTCAGTACCTTTCAAGTACTCTATTGGTCTATATGATCAAATGCAGAAGTGGTTACTGTTTGTAGCTTGTTGGTGTCAAGTAATTGAAGAAGCAAATGTTTGGCAAGCAGTCGCCTTTGTGTGAAGTAGCCACTTCTAATTCTGATTCTTGTCTCAAAAGTGCCATATAAAAAGAAAAAAAATACAAAAAGCAGGTAGCCAGCAACCCAACAATCCTAACTCGCAACCAAAATATTTAAGCTATCATCATAATAAATTTCAAGGCGCAATTTCTTAAAGCTATGTTCATACTGAAAACAAAACTTTTTGGTTACCACACAATAAACAATTCATGGTTGTTGATTATCATGTATTCCACTTTCGTAAACCTTTGAAGGAGAGCACACAAAAATAAAGGGGAAGCATGATGTTCATGTCATTCAGAAGGGGGAGGGTGGTTCCAACCTGAACACGAGCTTACAGGGGCATGATCTCAAGGACACATCACGCCACAGATCCCAGCTGCTGGAGCCGTACTCGAGCCGGCCGCCGCTGGATGACACCGATGCCGTTGTCGCAGGCCAAATCATTGATAGAGCGCGTGGAGCATGACGGGCTCGATGCCCCCATCCAGCAGGCCGGACCTCACGCTGCCTTTGGCCGGCCCTCGCCGTCCTAGGTCCGGATCAAGGCCGAGCACGTAGCTCTCCTCCGGTCGCTCTAGGCCCGGATTGAAGCTGAACAGCTGTCCTTCGGCCACCCTAGGCCTAGAACGAGGCCGAGCAGCTGTCCCCAGGGCACCCTTAGTCGGATCTGGGCCACGTGCGGGGATGCCATTGTCGGGGCTACGCCCCTGAGCCAACGAGGACAGAAGAGGGGCCGAGGGGAGCCAGCGAAGTGGGAGGCGAGGCGGTAGTGGGTGGTGTCTGAGTGCGTGGGGCAGCGGCGGCGGTCTTGTGCAGCGACGGTGGTAGTGGAGTTGGGCGGGCGGGCGTAGAGAGAGGTGGTGGCGTGATAAGAGCTGAGGGAGACTGAATGCAAATGTTAGGGTTTGCAATATTTGGGCCCAAGTCTTACCGTTAGTTAAGGGCCTTTTTTCATTTTCAATTTCCCGCGATGGACCTTTTGTTTGTTTTCAGTTCCCGCGGACGGACAGGCCCTGTATACCGACTAATAGTTCGTCCTTTTTATCGATCTATCCTGACCGATTGTCTAATTGTACAACTAAATATCTATACCGACCGATAGTTCAACGTAAAAGGTACATTTACCGACACTTGATTTGTGGGCAAACTATACCGACCGACGGTTCAACGGTATTAGTATATTTATAACGACACACGTGTGACGCTATATTAGTGTTGTGGTGTAGTGAAATTTAATTTTACTTTCATTGTTTTATCCCATAGATTCAAAACCAGGCTATACTCTCCTTTTCTTACACTCAATATATGAGCCAACATTCTAGTGTTGAGTTAGAATAATGCACATTTGTTGAGTACCTACTCTATATTCACCACGATGCAATAAGTATCTTGACCTTCATCTTTGTAAACTATCTCTTTGCAACTTGTTCCCATGGTGCAATGTATTTAGGCAATGATAGATTTGTTTACATCATTACTGTAAAATTTATAAAAATCACATATTGATCCTTCTCCACTATCTCACTTCCACCATTGGCCTAGCCACGCATCTTCATGGGCAAAGCCCAACCTAGATCCACTTTTTTTAATGTCACGGGGGGGTTACTCCCCACCTGAATGTATATTGATATAGCCCCAAATCGGCTCGTTTTATGTTTTACAACGTTGAGGAGGAAAAACAACAACAATGAGAAGACGCTCCAGCACCAAGGCGAAGAGTGGCAGAAACCACATATATACTAGCGAAATGCAAAGACTACCACAATAAGGCAGATGAGCTCTTCGACAATGCCTCCAGGGAGGTGAATGACGACAAAACATAATCATCATCGGCCAAGTAGTAGCTTGGCAAGGTTTTCTCCCGAGCCTTGTGTCAGCGGTAGCTTCACCGTGAGGGGGGTGCCAGCCGTCGCCACACCGTACATAGCTGTTGCCAGACTCGCCCGCAATGGTGGGAGGCGCACACCGGCAAGCGTCCACGCCTGGATGGAGTGAGGGCCAGCCGCCTCCACACAACATGGAGCCGTTCATGAACTCACCCGTGACAGTGGGAGGCGTGCACCGGCAAGCGTCCACGCCTGGACAGAGAGGTGAGGGTGCCGACCGTCGCCACAACGCACGGAGCCGTTCTCAGACTCGCCCGCAACGGTGGGAGGCGCACACCGGCAAGCGTCCACGCTTGGACGGAGCAGGTTGGCCGCTGCCACACCGCGCGGAGCCGTTCATGGACTTGATCACGATGGTGGGAGGCGTGCTCTGGCAATAAGACAGTCATTCCCTTCGATGATCTTCTTTTCCTCGTGAAGAGCAAAGATGGTCATTTTCCTTTATCTCCCATTGTCGAGCCTATGGAAATATTTGGTATTGTTATCGCCGTACAGCAGATCGATTGTTGTTTTGCATGAATGTATGCACCAATATAATTCTTCGGCATCCATTACATCAAGCAACTCAGCTTGTAGCTCCACATTTCTGATAAAGGCTGCTAGCTCAACCAAAAATTTATCTTTGTGCTTTTCATGTGATTCCCCATAAACAAACGACCATCAAATTTAATTTTACTTTCATTGTTTTATCCCATAGATTCAAAAGCAGGATATACTCTCCTTTTCTTACACTCAATATATGAGCGAACATTCTAGTGTTGAGTTAGAATAATGCACATTTGTTGAGTACCTACTCTATATTCACCACGATGCAATAAGTATCTTGACCTTCATCTTTGTAAACTATGTCTTTGCAACTTGTTCCCATGGTGCAATGTATTTAGGCAATGATAGATTTGTTTACATCATTACTGTAAAATTTATAAAAATCACATATCGATCCTTCTCCACTATCTCACTTCCACCATTGGCCTAGCCACGCATCTTCATGGGCAAAGCCCCAACCTAGATCCACTATTTTTTAATGTCACGGGGGGATTACTCCCCACCTGAATGTATATTGATATAGCCCCAAATCGGCTCGTTTTATGTTTTACAACGTTGAGGAGGAAAAACAACAACAACAAGAGGATGCTCCAGCACCAAGGCGAAGAGTGGCAGAAACCACAAATATACTAGTAAAATGCAAAGACTACCACAATAAGGCAGATGAGCTCTTCGACGATGCCTCCAGGGAGGTGAATGACGACAGAACATAATCATCATCGGCCAAGTAGTAGCATGGCAAGGTTTTCTCCCGAGCTTTGTGCTGGCGGTAGCTGCACCATGAGGGGGGGGTGCCAGCCGCCGCCACACTGTACATAGCCGTTGCCGGACTCGCCCGCAACGGTGGGAGGCGCACACCGGCAAGCGCCCACGCCTGGATGGAGGGAGGGCAAGCCGCCGCCACACCACACCACAAGGAGCCGTTCACGGACTCACCCGTGATAGTTGGACGCACACACCGGCAAGCGTCCACGCCTAGACAAAGAGGGGAGGGTGCCGACCGTCGCACAACGCACGGAGCCGTTCTCGGACTATCCCGCAACGGCGGGAGGTGCACACCGGCAAGCGTCCACGCTTGGACGGAGCGGGTTGGCCACCGCCACACCACGTGGAGCCGTGCATGGACTTGATCACGATGGTGGGAGGCATGCTCCGGCAATAAGACAGTCATTCCCTTCTATGATCTTCTTTTCCTCCTGAAGAGCAAAGATGGTCATTTTCCTTTATCTCACATTGTCGAGCCTATGGAAATATTTGGTATTGTTATCCCCGTACAGCAGATCGATTGTTGTTTTGCATGAATGTTTGCACTAATATAATTCTCCGGGATCCATTACATCAAGCAACTCAGCTTGTAGATCCACCTTTCTGTTAAAGGCTGCTAGCTCAACCAAAAATTTATCTTTGTGCTTTTCATGTGATTCCCCATAAACAAACGACCATCAAATACCACAATAAGGCAGATGAGCTCTTCGACGATGCCTCCAGGGAGGTGAATGACGACAGAACATAATCATCATCGGCCAAGTAGTAGCATGGCAAGGTTTTCTCCCGAGCTTTGTGCTGGCGGTAGCTGCACCGTGAGGGGGGGTGCCAGCCGTCGCCACACTGTACATAGCCGTTGCCGGACTCGCCCGCAACGGTGGGAGGCGCACACCGGCAAGCGTCCATGCCTGGATGGAGGGAGGGCAAGCCGCCGCCACACCACACCACATGGAGCCGTTCACGGACTCACCCGTGATAGTGGGACGCACGCACCGGCAAGCGTCCACGCCTAGACAGAGAGGGGAGGGTGCCGACCGTCGCACAACGCACGGAGCCGTTCTCGGACTAGCCCGCAACGGTGGGAGGTGCACACCGGCAAGCGTCCACGCTTGGACGGAGCGGGTTGGCCACCGCCACACCGCGTGGAGCCGTGCATGGACTTGATCGCGATGGTGGGAGGCGTGCTCCGGCAATAAGACAGTCATTCCCTTCGATGATCTTCTTTTCCTCGTGAAGAGCAAAGATGGTCATTTTCCTTTATCTCACATTGTCGAGCCTATGGAAATATTTGGTATTGTTATCCCCATACAGCAGATCGATTGTTGTTTTGCATGAATGTTTGCACTAATATAATTCTCCGGGATCCATTACATCAAGCAACTCAGCTTGTAGATCCACCTTTCTGTTAAAGGCTGCTAGCTCAACCAAAAATTTATCTTTGTGTTTTTCATGTGATTCCCCATAAACAAACGACCATCAAATTTTATTTTACTTTCATTGTTTTATCCCATAGATTCAAAAGCAGGATATACTCTCCTTTTCTTACACTCAATATATGAGCGAACATTCTAGTGTTGAGTTAGAATAATGCACATTTATTGAGTACCTACTCTATATTCACCACGATGCAAGTATCTTGACCTTCATCTTTGTAAACCTTTATCTCTTTGCAACTTGTTCCCATGGTGCAATGTATTTATGCAATGATATATTTTTTTACATCATTACTGTAAAATTTAGAAAAATCACATATCGATCCTTCTCCACTATCTCACTTCCACCATTGGCCTAGCCACGCATCTTCATGAGCAAAGCCCCAACCTAGATCCACTTTTTTAATGTAACGGGGGGATTACTCCCCACCTGAATGTATATTGATATAGCCCCAAATTGGCTCGTTTTATGTTTTACAACGTTGAGGAGGAAAAACAACAACAATGAGAAGACGCCCCAGCACCTAGACGAAGAGTGGTAGAAACCACAAATATACTAGCGAAATGCAAAGACTACCACAATAAGGCAGATGAGCTCTTCGACGATGCCTCCATGGAGGTGAATGACGACAAAACATAATCATCATCGACCAAGTAGTAGCTTGGCAAGGTTTTCACCCGAGCCTTGTGCCGGCGGTAGCTGCACCGTAAGGGGGGTGCCAGCCGCCGCCACACCGTACGGAGCCGTTCCCAGACTCGCCCGCAACGTTGGGAGGCGCACATCGGCAAGCGTCCATTCCTGGATGGAGGGAGGGCCGGCAGTCGCCACACAACATGGAGCCATTCACGGACTCACCTGTGACAGTGGGAGGCGCGCACCGGCAAGCGTCCACGCCTGGACAGAGAGGGAAGGGTGCCGACTGTCGCCACAACGCACGGAGCCGTTCCCGGACTCGCCCGCAACGGTGGGAGGCGCACACCGGCAAACGTCCATGCTTGGATAGAGCGGGTTGGCCACCGCTACAGCATGCGGAGCCGTTCACGGACTTGATCGCAATGGTGGGAGGCGCACACCAGCAAGCGTCCATGCCTGGACGGATAGGGGAGGGTGCCGGCCGCTGCCACACCGTGCGGAGCCATTCTCGGACTCGCTCGCGTTGGTGGGCAGCATGCATCGGCAAGCGTCCATGCCTGGATAGGGGAAAGGGGTGCCGGCCGCCGCCACACCTCGTTGAGTCGTTCTTGGACTCGCCCGCAATGGTGGGAGGCGCGCACCGGCAAGCGCCCGTGCCTAGACAGATGGATGGGGGGTGCTGGTCGCCACCATACCGCGCAGAGCTGTTCCTAGACTCGCCCACAACGATGGGAGGCACGCACCGGCAAGCGTCCGGGCTGGCAAGGCGGGAGAAGAGGAACGAAGAGGACGTATCCAAGGAGGAAGCGGCGTCCGCAGACGTCACTGTGTGGGCTTTCGCCCTTGCCTCAAACATCCCTTCTGCTGTGTCGCAGTGCACCACGTTGGGTGTAGTGGTAGCGGCCGCTGCCACACGGGGACGGCGGACCACGGCCGGGGACCCATTTTCGGAAATTAAAATTTATCGGGGTCATAGATAAAGAGGATAAACAGGATATATTGGAAATATCGAACTAAATTCAAATAAAGGTAATTTGAATTTAAGTAAATTTAAACAAAATTTGTACGAAAAAGATAGATATTTTCTTATCGGCACCTACCGATAAAAAGGATATATCAGAAATATCAGGAGATTTCGGCCGAAAAAGGAAACGATGGCTAGGGTACGGTAGAGGCGCTGACCACTGCCACACGAGGACGGCAGGTCCGCCAGGCGAGTGCCCCCACCGGATCCGGCCACCGGGCCCAGGCCCAGCATGCCATGCCGGCGAAGCCGTAGCCAGCGCAGCTCCCGCACCGTCGCAAGGCCTGCGCGGCACAGCCCGGACCATCCTGGCATGGAGGCCAGGCACTGCAGGAAGACCCGCCGGAGCCCAGGCTGACTACCACCACAACTGGGCAGATCTGGATGGCAGCACGTGGATCCGGCCATCCCCGCTCAGTTCCAGCCATCCTCCGAGCAGATCCGGAGCCGGAGCAAGGAAAGGAGACAGGGCTGTCGAGAAGAAAGAAGAGGGCTGTAGGAGGGAGGAGAGGAGGGAGAAGGGACTAACAGCGTGCGGCGGCCCTCGCTGCCCGCCGCCGCCACCTGTGCAGTCGTCGTCCGAGGCGGCGGCCGCGGCCGTCCGGGCTCGCGCGCTTGGAGGGAGGTGAGCGGAGGTCGCTCCGCATTGCCACCCCGAGGACAACCTTGGTCGCCTTCTTTCAACCAGGCAATCACCTAGATCCACTTTTATATTATAACCAATTAGCTCACAAATAATATTCTGCTATACACACTTTTTCAGTGTGTTTTTTCTCCATTGAACTTAATTGATGTATAGCTTATGTTATCAACACGTTAGACCCAATCCTTTCATCAAAAGAACAATAACAACCATAAAACATATGGTTGGACCATATAATTTACTTTTGACTTTTTGATCAAGTTGGACCTGCATCATTGTTGGTTTTCTTATCGTTTCCCTTGAGAGTTGAGACGCACGCATATATACCACCCTTATCAACTTAATGAAAATGAACTATGAAATAATATTGAACTTTGATCTCTACACCAAACTACACTTCTTTCCTCGATATCATATTTGACGTGGTTGAAATTTGTGCACCATTTTTGCTCTTGATCAAAGCGAACTCGGCTCCTCCGAAGTATAGAACCTTCCGGTGGCTAACCAAATCTGCTATGTGCATTCTAATAGGAGAAGAATCCTACCTTTTCTGCTGTGCTTCTATAGATGTTCATCTAGAAGTCCCTATATTTATCGGCATTTACAACATGCGAATATACTGACAATGCCTCCAATCGCAGAGAGGACCGGTTTCATATATGTGTAGGCTAAGTAGCTTCTGTGCACTTATCAAATACCTTAACTATTTATACCTAATGTTAAAGAGAGAAGAGATTCTTCCATCGGTCTTTTTTTTTTTACTTCCCACAATGCCCTCCACGTCCGTATGTGACCCGAACTCACGACTCGTCCTCAGAAGCTAGAACAACATGTGTCTTATGACCGTACAGAGTCTGATTCCAAAATACATCGAGCGACGGTATGGAGTCCAACTCCAGGACTTATTGGAATAGAAGTCACAGATATTGAGTAGTGTTGACACCAAAATTTGGGTCAGTGTAGCGCCCTTGGATTTCATCATTTGTTAAGGAAAGCCAAAGAGTCTTCAGGATTAGCTAGCCAAAAGGGCATCGGGATAGGCTGAATTCCATGATGTCACTGTTTCAAAAATGGACTGTGTCGACGGAAGATGACGGCAATCAGGAGCAGAAAGGCATGGTGGACTCCATAGAAGGGAAAGATTAGAGTCCAAATTATCTTAATTTATAATGTCCGTCTTCTTTTATGAATTTTGAAACCAGTCTTGTTCGACCAGGACTCGAAGTCAAACCTCAGGTATAAATATTAGACCCCGACTATTGTAATAGACATCTCTCATTGATCAATCAAACCAGTACCTTTACTTTTTTGTTTACGCCACCCCTTAGGAGTAGGAGTAGAGTAGATTTCGACGAGTTCTTCGGGCAAGCAGGGCTGCATCGGTTAGGTCCAACCTCCGGTTTGTTTGTGAGTATATGTCACGACTTATACTTTGTTTATAAGGTTGCATCGGTCTGGCTCAACCTCTTGTAAGCTTTGCATAAGTTAGTTATTATCAGTTATTGTAAGGTTGCATCGGTCTGGCTCGAATCTCTTACAATCTCTGATACAAGTTACCCCCTCGATTCTTATCAAAATTTATAAGGTTGCATCGGTCTGGCTTGATCTCGTACAAATTTTGATACGAATTAGTTATCGGTTAAATCTATTAAGATTGGTAGGGTTTTCTTGTTGTTTTTAATAGATTTGCTAGTTATCGATCTTGTTATAATTAGTACTTTTACTATTTGTAACAACATCACCCTTTACCCAAATAAGATTGAAACAGATCGACTTTATATCTCTTTGAACTATCGTCTCATTGCTTTATCATGTTCACATCCCACTTTGACGATGGTTCCGGCTAGATTAGTTGTTTTGTTCCAATCTTGATCGAAGATAGCATGTGTGGTCAAGGCGTGCTTGACCCTAAGTAAGCTTATTAGTTGATGAGATCTAGTCTAGAACTGCTTTGAACTATTAGCACTATAGATCGGAATTATTATGGCTGCCATCGATCCGGTCGACCCCTACTGTTAGCACTATAGATCGGAAATCATTAATTAATAAGTCTTGCTTATGGTCAAGCATAGCCTCTGGCTGCATGCCATATTTGCATCGGCTATTTAGCCGATCGCCTGAGCTTTTATGATCGTAACATGCTTTCATGATTCCGTTAAGTATGAACAAACTCATATTCTTCGAAGGTATGATCTGTTATCTTTATGATGGCTGCCATCGATCTGGTCGAACCCCACTATTAGAGATAATAGGTTAGATTTGATAGGTTTATGGGTCTGTCTATGTTTAATGGCCGAGTGTTTGCATGTTATGAACCTTCTTTCATCAAAATGGGTCATTTTAGCCACTAGCCTGCTTATTGAGAACATATTGGCTATTCATATGTTTGTACTTGTTTTTATCCTGGTTAAAGGCTAGTATGTTTTCTCAATTAATATAGATGCTTTCATGTTTATCCATCACACTTTTACATGTTCTCATGATCATCGGCTGTTAAGATCTATACATTTAAATACCTGATAATTACCGACATGCTTATTTTATTCATTTTGCATCATGAACATGCTGGATATCGACTCTCTAGTCGATAGCCTTATCTCATCGGCTACTTAGCTGCACATTTGAAACTGTCTGGAGCAACACCGGCATGTTCTACCTTAAATTACTGATTAATCTTTCCTCTTTGTCAATTGCATGGTCAAATTAACTGGCACACCCTATATCGCGACCATCCAGTCCGGTGTTTCCCTAAGTCCGGGGAGAGCTTGGGATCTGCTCCACGTGGTTTCTCTCGGCTTGCTCTACGTGCTGGCGGCGAGGCTCGGCCCGTCACATTTTGCCGTCAACAAGTAGATTTCAAGATGCATATCGTTCAACTGACCACGCGCGCAGGGGCATATTTTCTTGTACAATATATATATAAGTGTAAGGTTAGGTGAACCATATAGCCTGATGCTAGAGTTGCTAAGTTACTGTCATGTGAACCCCAGATGATCATTTTGTTCTAGCTTGGACGTGTAAAGGGTAGGCTGACTTGCAAACATAATCTACTATTCGAGAATCGGCCGAACAATGCATTGGGATAAAGTTGAAGGTTAGCATGCCTTTACAACATTGGGGACAGCACATAATTTCAGTTACCAACGGTGGCTTAGTTTTAATTGAGATCTTGGCTGTAATAGGGCTCTACCTGCAACCACTTTTGTCTTAAGGTCAAACAGATTTTGTATCAACGCTAGTTATCTTTTAGCTTTAATTTGTGTGTGTGTGTGTGTGTGTGTGTGTATATATATATATATATATATATATATATATATATATATATATATATATATATATATATATATATATATATATATATATATATATATATATATAGAGAGAGAGAGAGAGAGAGAGAGAGAGAGAGAGAGTGTTGCTGTTGTGTTGATGTGTGTAGATTATTTGGATGGCTTAGTTGAAAAGGAAGCTAGTATGAGTGGCATCAATTATTCAAATGGTGTCATTGTTTATAGCGATACCTTCGCGGTAAAGTTTTGGCTCAATAGAAACAAATTTTGTCTCACGGCCTAACAAATTTTGTATTGAGGTTACTTATTATTTTACTAGCTTTTCGAACAGTGGTTGAGTATAGTTAGTTAGATATCACTGTATATGTGCGCGCCCGCCTGCAAAACTGAAGTGTTAGAGTATGTTTGGTTCGTGTCCACAACTTACCACATCATAGATTAGTTATACCATATTTTTTTACAGTTTTTTGGTTCACTGTCCATGCACTGTCGTAAACATAGTGTGTCATATTTTTTAGCATCCTATTCCATACGTCGTAGACTCATTTTCATCGAAACTTTGCAACAAGGTGTGACTTCGGTTTCACTTGTCACACTTCCTGAGAGAATTTTTTTTAATTTTAACATTTTTTTGGAAACTAATTTTAAATCAAACACTGTTTGTTTTTTATTTCTAAATCTAACATTTTTTGTCGCGTCTATTGCGATGGCGCGGTGAAACACCTGTGCCGCGCCATGCATGGTGACGCGGCTGAAGGATGACGTGACGAAGACCGATGACGTGGTAGGGTAGCGACACGCCCTGATCGGTGGGCCGGCAGCGACGTGCCCCGGTCGCCTGGCCCTGACCTGCCCGTGCGGGGCTCGATGCGCTGCTCCTCGGAGTAACGCATCTGTAAACCTCAGACCAAATGGAGACGAGGAAAGAGAAGCTTCTCATCACCTTTTTATAACAAGTACAAGGCCTTGTTTAGATTGCAAGTTTTTTCACTCTCTCTTCATCACATCAAATCTTTGGATACATGCATGGAGTATTAAATTTAGATAAAAAAATAACTAATTACACAGTTTGATTGTAAATTACGAGACGAATCTTTTGAGCCTAGTTAGGCCATGATTGGACAATAATTGTCAAATACAAACAAAAGTGTTACAGTGCCAAATACTGATTCCTAACCCCAATCTAAATAAGGCCCCAGTATGGTTTGACAAAGATGGCGACCTTGCCAAGAAGATAAAAAAAAAGATGGTAAGTACAGTACATAACTGTAGCGCCCTGCAAAGGTCCTGATTTACCCAGCTACTAGGAGCACCCTGTACCGAAATCACGGGCAGCGGTAAAACAGGTGAGGTGAGCACGGGTTAGCGCGTGTTTAGTTTCAGGAGGTTGGAATTTGGGGGCTAATATAGCACTTTCGTTTTTATTTGGTAATTAGTGTTCAATTATGGACTAATTAGGCTCAAAACGTTCGTCTCGTAATTTCCCACCAAACTGTGCAATTAGTTTTTTTTTCGTCTACATTTAATGCTCCATGCACGGGCCGCAAACATTTGATGTGATAGGTACTGTAGTACTTTTTAAAAATTTTGGGTGAAACTAAACAAGGCGTTAAAAGTTTTAATTTAATGATGCGAGCAACGTACCACAACAGCAAACTCCACACTACAGGGCTGCAGGGCCGAGTGACCGTCAAAGCAAAACTGCTCGCTGTAACCGACTGACGACGGCGAGCATTCAGAATGGTCAATGAAATACACGTACTGTACTAGTACTGGACATCCAGACTGACAGCTTGCAGCCTGTTCGTTTGGCTGTGGCTTGTCGTAAATGATCGTAAATTTTCAGCCGGCGGAACAGTATTTTTCTCTCACACAAACCAGCCAGTAGTACTTCTTCACGAACCAGCAACGATACGAACCAGCCAACCGAACAGGTCGTATTGGACATTTCGGACATTTTTATATTGTGCGTAGATGACATTTCGGATATATTTTCATAACTGGCGTGTGTAGGATTCCAGGTACTAGTGTGAGGACCCGTTTGGAGGAGCTCCGGGGGGCTCCGGCTCTGGTACTGTTCATGTATTGTAGCACGGAGCCGGCGGAGCTTGAAATCGTGGCTTCGCCGGCTCCTCTTTTCGGCTTCTTTGCAGTTCATTTTGCGCCTCGATTTCCGAAACGGCTCCTGCTACAGTGTCGCTACAGTCCGAGGTGAGGAGCCGGAGCCGCCGGAGCAGCGCCAAACGCGTCCTGAGTGTGTGACAAGGTACTGTTAATGGTGACTACTCCTAATTAACTAGTGTTATGTAGCAAGGTTAGAGCAGGGACCTCTTGATCATAGGTCATAAGCCCACATAAGCTTGCCATGTTTGCTTCGTACACACACATCACTATTGCACTTAGATTTATAGTTATCTTAAGTCAATATTTTAAGTTTGATCATATTTATAGGAAAGAGCGCTTAGATTTATGACACCACATTAGCATAATTAAAAACACCGTAAACTATATTTTTATAATATATTCATTCAATGTCATAAACATTTGTATTTTTTATACACATTTAGTTAAACATAGATTTTTTTTATTTAAGACAATTTTAGAAATTGATTTATTTAGAAACGAAAGGAATATGATGTTGTAACTACCGTGGGTCCCCTAAATCCTGTCGAATCTGGCGTTTTGCATTTTGCATACGTAAGCCTAGAGTGCTATTTCTTTTCCCACGTACTCCCTCCATCCCAAATAATACATGTATCAATTATTAAAAAGTCAAAACTTAAAACAATAGAAATTAGCATCGATATATGTATTTTTAAATAAGTTTATTATGAAAATATATTGTATGTTTAATTCAATAACAATAAATATTCATCATGAATACTAATACATTTCTATATATATAGTTGGAAGTGCTTGTTTTCGTATTGGAAGTGCTGAACTGCAACATGTACCGCCAACCGCCTTCAATCTGTCTGGCAGGTCACTGGTACCAGGCCTCTCAATTCGCACGCGAAGTTGAGACACTGTCGTCGCCGCGGGTGTCGCGAGAAGTGACGTTGGGGAGCAGAAGCATGCTTGGGCCCCAACCCAGGCATGAGGAAAGAAAGAAACTTTGGGCGCGTCCCAGAGGGCAGACGGCGACGAGCGAGGCGTGCAGGTGCAGCAGGGCCAACCGGACATGGCAGCGTGGTTCATGCGGGTGCGTGCGCGACACGCAGCCACGGCGCCCGTGCCCTGCGCGGCACAGGGACGGGAGAGCGGCGGCACAGGGACGGTCACTCGGCCCTGCAGTAGTCTGGAGTTTGCTGTTGTGGCAGGTTGCTCGCATCATTAAGCCCTTGTTTAGTTGCCAAAATATCCCAAAAATAATTGTAGCCATGAAGTTGCTTAAAAAGTGTGCACTGTAATTTTTCATGGGGCGTTTAGTTTCCAAAATCTAAAAAACTAATGTACAATATTTAATGAACTGCATGTAGCTTATTAATGGCATGCATGCATGACATTGCATGCAAGTAAAGCATGCTTTGACATCCACCCAGGCATATGAAACTCCATAAAGCGCCTAGAATCCGCGCTCTCGCAGCCATCCTGATTACTGTTCCGGTCCGTCCTTCCAGTGTTAGGCGCCCACGTGTTTTGTCTAAAATGTTTCTTATGCACCCTATGGTAGCCGGGCTCAGAGTCAACACGCTGACTGCCAGTGTCAGGAGTCATTGCATCTGTCCTGGCGCCTCCTCAACAGCACAGCAATCAACGTAAACCAACAATTATTGGTAAACAAATCAAATGGCCAATGTTCTTGCAGCAATGTTTCTCGGACAAAAAAATACAATTACAGTCAAAAAAATTTACAGTTACACAGTCGCCTCAAAAAGACGACCAAATCATGTTCGATTAGCCAAACCGATTGTGATGGATTCCCGAAATACATTCATAAGCTCGGAATCAGAACTATCGCTTGGAGGAATAGTTTCCGGCTGATCGGCATAGGCTTCTGCCGGCACATAGTTGTCATCCCGGTCACACCGAGCAAAGTGCTGATCCCCTATGCCACTCACCCTTATGAAGTTATGCAGGGCACAACATGCAACAATGATTTGACTTTGTATATGGGGGGCATAACTAGGGACTTCTTTCATCATCAGCCACTTCATTTTCAACACTCCAAATGACCTTTCTATGACATTCCTAAGTGACGAATGTGCATAATTGAAGATCTCAGTTTTACCTTGGGGTTCTGGTGCCTCTCGGTACTCCTGTAGGTGGTACTTTGTTCCCTTGTACGGTGCAAGATAACCTGGTCGGTTAGCGTACCCCGAGTCCACAAGGTAATATTTGCCTATACCATCCAAACAATAGTTAGTATCATGAACTTGAACTCGTATGCACAAAAGTATAACCAACTAATTGTATACCTGTTGGTGGATGTGGAAACACGTTGGTGTATGTTGTTGTCGCATCATTGAAGACCCTCATGTCATGTACTGAACCCGGCCAGCCAGCTAGGACGAATGTAAATCGCATGTCGAAGTCACACACAACCAAGATATTCTGTGTTGTCATCCCCTTGCGGCACAGGTGCTGCACAAACTTATCACTAGGCACCACACAGGGGACATGAGTCCCATCTATCGCCCCTATACGGTCCTTGAAGTAGGGATAGAACCTAGGATTTTTTAGCCTATCATGCATAGTGCTGAAATTTGGGTCATTAGGCCTAATGATGTCAGCAGCAAGCTTGACAACAGACTTCAACACCCTATGAAACATGCTATGCATAGTCCCAAGTGACCTCTCAAACCTATCCTCCGCTTGCCTAACAGATTGTGGAGCCCCCACCATCCACAGAAACATCCCAAGAGCCTCAATAGATGCTGATTTGCTATTAGATTTCGGCCCATATGATTCTACCAACAAATCATGCAGACTGTGGAACATATCAGGGCTCATTCTGAACATGTTATAACAGGCCTTCCTATTTCCTAGTTTACTATGTACCCATTCCAAACCAGTAATGACTGGCTGTCTATACTCTGACCTTGACAAGTGCTTGTCAATGTGGTAGGCATACTGGTACATACCGTACAGGAAAGCATCGTCATCATCCTCCGCCTCCATCCAGTCACTGATGAACTCATCCAAATCATTCTCATAACAATCTTGCCTCGATGACATCAGTCCCGTCACTATTGCTTGGACATCCTCCTGTCAAAATGAAAAATAGTTCCAATCAGTTTTCAACATCAACTAGGCAACATTAGCATGCATCCCTATTCAAACGGACTGATGCCAGTTACTCAAACTCATGCACTAATACATCAACAGATCATAGCCATATCCAGTCATACGACAATTAAGCAGTTCAAGTGTTTGACATGACATACTTAGGTCAATGACAAATGACACCCACCACACCTCACATAGTTCTAATGACATAACTTATTAACTACGTAGAAAGCTTAAGAAAATAAGGTCTAGGGGAGGACCCCGATGTATTGCTTAATCGTCAGCATCCTTCCTTGGGGCGAGGAGCTTATGAAGAAGTTCATAACAGGCTCACTCTGCACGATCTTGAGCACGGCCATCCACTCAGCTGGGGTCTCTTCAGTTGCACCACACTGTCTTGCCAATTGTAGCACTAGTTCCACCTTCCTCTCCAGCGCCTTGCTGTGGTCCTCAATTTTTTGGTTCCTCTCTTGCCACATGGCTGTCATCCTCTCAAGCCTCTGCCTTGAAATATCATTGTGTTCCTTCATGTGACCATCCATGGTCCTGACAGCGGGGCTCTTGGACCTCTTGCTCGGGCTGGAGGCAGTTGTGCTGGTGCTGCTTGCCCTCTTAGTGCCGACACTAAGTGGCGTAAGTTGGTCGTCGTGCTCATCATTGGAGTCGTCATCTGAACTTTCCACGTCAACTGTATTGCTTTGTGCAGGACAGAACGAGGTTGAGCCATCAACAGCGTTGCCGGCGAACATCCGGTCCAAATCGTCCAAGTACGGAGGCCACCCGTCCTTGAGCTTCTTCCACTCCGGGTGTCCCTGAAAAACCGGTATAGGTGAATCATTGAATATTAACATTTTAACAGTACATGATTCAACATAAGATTGCTTACATACCACCGTACGAGAGTCCCACCAAGCATCAGTAGCAAGGATGGAGCCATCGTCTCTCCTGCCTAAGCCAGTGCCTTTCCGGAGGTCATTTATAAAATGCCATAAATGCCTGAGCTGGCGTAACTTACTTTTGAACTGGTCCTTGTCATGAACCAAGGTTGTTGCTGCATAATACCTTGCAATCAGATCTCTCCACCCTGACTTGTTCATGCAGCCGTGGACACAGATGCCACTGTCAATTTGGTGGCACCAGATTTGGCAAAACTTGCTTATATTGGGCTCTGACCAGTTCCCCTGTCGTTCCTAGCCTAAACGATTTCATAAGACATGATTGCACACCGATGAACAGGCAATGATGGGGCGAACAGAAAATGCTTCAAACACAATAGTATACATGAGCAATGCAAGATAGACGATGGGTGAGGAAAACTACCGGGATGTGACCCACGGGGGTAGCATGCATCGGGTTCACGATGTCGTCGTCCACGTGTGGGACAGCCCCGCGATGGCGGCGACGGCGGCCCCTTCCTCCACCCTCGATGGCTGAGGCAGAGGCGCGACCACGATGGACGCGCGGCACGCGGTCGCCTCCGACAGCTTCTGATGTGGCGCGGCCTCCCGTGCCGTCACCGCCTTCTCCAAAGCGGGCGCTGCGAGGCTGCTCGTAGGTGAGGTTCCGCCGCCGAGGAACACGGATGGGAGGCGGCCCCATCTGGCTACCACCAGGGTCGGACCGAAGGTCGGCGTCGTAGCCGTCCATGGCAGCCCATCCCCCGCCGTCGTTGAGGTCCAGGGAATCAAGGCCCCAGCGGGGAGGGTTCACGCCGCTGGACCCCGTGTACGGTGGCGATGGGTCGGTGAAGCCCTCATACAACGACGATCCCAAAAGCGGGTTCGCCCCCGCCAGGAAGTCCCTCGTGCCGTCATTGCTGCCGGAGCCGCCGTCGAAGTTCGCGTTGCCACCTCCGTTGAAGCCGTCATCATGGAAGCCGTCCATCTACGAAGCCACGCCCGTGCAGCGACTAGATCCGGGCACGCCACGCGTAGATCTACCGGTCGGGGTGGTGGATCTAGGCGTGCGCGTGCGCTAGCTTCGGCGGCGAGCGGCGGGGCCACCGAGGGGAGATGCGTGCGGGGGAGAGCGGGGCTAGGGTTGACGAATGCGCGAATGGAGGGGTGCTGCCTGCCGACGCAGTGTGCCACGTGGTTTTGCGGCTGCCGTTGGGCCTCAGGCCGAAAAACGTACGCGGGCCGCTTTTCACCCCCCGTTTAGTTCCAAACTCCAAAAACTGGCCCAATTTCGAAATTTGGTTCCCCAACTAAACACGGGCTAAATTAAAACTTTTAACCCATGCTCACCTCACCTGTTTTACCGCTGCCTGTGATTTCGGTATAGGGTGCTCCTAGTAGCTGGGCAGGTCAGGACCTTTGTAGCTTCATGAATTCAGGTCTGGTTTAGTTCTAAAAAATTTTCACCTCAAATTATCACATTGAATCTTGCGGCACATGTATGGAGTATTAAATATAGACGAAAAAAAACTAATTGCACAGTTTGGTTAGAAATCGCGAGACGAATGTTTTAAGACTAATTAGTCTATGATTAGCCATAAGTGCTACAGTACTAATATGCGCTAATGATGGATTAATTAGGCTTAATAAATTCGTCTCGCAGTTTCCAGGAGAGCTATGTAATTAGTTTTTTTTTTATTAGTATCCGAAAATCCCTTCCGACATCCCCGAAACATCCGATGTGACATCTAAAAATTTTCATTTCGGCTGTGTTTAGTTCGTGAAATTTGGAAATTTAGCTACGGTAGCACTTTCGTTTTTATTTGATAATTAGTGTTCAATTATGGACTAATTAGGCCAGTCTCAATGGGGATTTCATAGAGTTTCATGGGCATTAAATCGGCCTGTTCGCTGGTTGGTTTCTGGGCTGGTTTGGGCTGGCTGGTGCTGGTTTGTTGTGAGAGGAAAATACTGTTCGCTGGCTGGTTTGGGCTGGCTGAAACCAACAAGCGAACAGGCTGAATATGCTGACATGGCACTATCTTGATGAAGAGAGAGAAGATAAAAGTTTTATGGGAGTAGAGAGAGTTTCATGGGGATGAAACTCTTCTGCACTGTTTCCAAAATATGAGTGTATTGGAAACTGGGAGATGAAACCCCCACTGAGACTGGCCTTAGGCTCAAAACGTTCGTCTCGCGATTTTCAACCAAACTGTGTAATTAGTTTTTTATCTACATTTAATATTTCATACACGTATCATAAGATTCGATATGAGTAGCACTTTTTGAGAAAGTTTTTGAAACTAAACAAAGCCTTCACGAACTAAATAGACCCTGTCGGTCTGTGAGTCTGGGCGCTACAGTTATATACCGTACTACGCAAGATTGTAAAGAACGACGTTCTGGCCCCAACGACACTAATCTGGACGCTAATGCCCCTGCCCCTTCGATGCATGCACCGCGCATTGATGACAGGACCGGTCCACGCCGCAGCCAATTCTCCTCGATTCCCATCCACGCCGTGGCCGCTCGCCTATCGCCCTCGCTGCTCTCCACTCGCGTTTTATTAAGCCATCGTCGCAGCTCGCCTCGCTCGCTCGCCATGGATCCAGCTCGCCGCCGCTCGCGCTAGCTGCTCGCCTCGCCGTTCGCCCTCGCCGCTCGACTCGCCATGGATCCAGCACCGGCGGACTCGACGTCGGAGGAGTTGGCGCCGGACTCCATGGTGATGGCAAAGGAAGTCGTCGTCGAGGAGGACTCTGGCGACGTGGAGCGGACTCCGGAGTCCTTCGTGCCCGGACTCGCAGATCGCGCCATGCATCTCCACGGCAGAAACAGTGCCATGCAAAAATCACCCATTGCCATGCAAAATGAAGCAAAACTGTGGGCACCGGGAATCGAACTCGGCTCACCAGCCTCACACCTCGATACACTAACCGGTTGATCTAGGAAACTTTCTCGTATGGAACGCACGCGAAGCATTATTTAATAGGGGAAAACAGGAAAAACTTTATCCTAATTAATCACTCCTTGGTATGCTAAATGCTGTTGTAAACGTCATTTTTTTCCTATACGGAGGGAGTACCCTCTTTTTTATCTTCTTGGCAAGGTCGCCATCTTTGCCGTATACTGGTACTTGTTCCAAAAAGGCAGCGAGAAGCTTCTCTTTCCTCATTTCCATTTGGTCTGAGGTTTACAGCTGTATTACTCCGAGGAGCAGCGCATCGAGCCCCGCGCGGGCAGACAAGGCCTTTGTTTAGTTCCACCCCAAATTTCTAAAAAGTACTACAGCCTGTCACATCGAATGTTTGTGGCTTGTGCATGGAGCATTAAATGTAGACGAAAAAAAAACTAATTGCACAGTTTGGTGAGAAATTGCGAGACGAACGTTTTGAGCCTAATTAGTCCATGTTTGAACACTAATTGCCAAATAAAAACGAAGGTGCTACAGTAACCCCAAATTCCAACTTCCTGGAACTAAACAAGGGCTAAATCGGTTCACGTCACTTATCAGCGTCCTCGTTCTGTGCAACGTCGTCTACATGGCGCGGCACATATGTTTCATCGGGCCATAGCAATAAACACGACTCAAAGTTTTAGATTTAGAAATAAAAAACAAATAGTGTTAAATTTGAAATTAGTTTCTAAAAATTATTAAAATTAAAAAAAATCTCCGGAGTTTGCCGAGGTTAGAAAAACTCACAAAGTGTGACAAGCAAACTACGGCAAATGGTTTATTCTCTTTTAAAGGATACGTACCAAACTACGGGACCACTTATCACCGTCAAAAAGAATAAAAAAAGATCTAAACAGCCTGTTCGCTTGCTCGTAAACGATCGTAAATTTTTAGCCGGGAACAGTATTTTTCTCTCACACCAAACCAGCCAGCAGTAAATAATCCACGATACGATACGGCCTCCCGAACAGGCTAAAACTTATCATGTTATTTTTAGTGTAGATATACTGATTACGTTGTAAAATTTATAATTATTTACTGAAATTTTGTGCGGCATAATCTTTGCCAAAATCACAAATCTACCACCATATATTGATACTCTAAAGTTCGCAAAACGCGCCCAGCCGTCCAAACAAGAGTCATAGAAGGGGACCAATAACTAATCTTGGTGATAGCCATTACTCACCCAAAACAATATATCATTATATAATAGTGAAATTATCTTGGTGACAGCAATTACTCACCTAAAACAATATATCTAGAGTTTCTATAAGAGTAAAATACATCATGGATTCATAAACTTTTTTATTATTTCTCATTTGGATCCTCAAAGTAAAAAGAGTACCAATGGTCCCTACACTTGTCTAGAGGTGTCATTGAGGTCCCAAATTTTCAAAATGCAGTTTAGCTCTAAGGCTTGGTTTAGTTGGGCGAAATTTGGGAATTTGACTACTGTAGCACTTTCATTTTTATTTGGCAATTAGTATTCAATCATGAACTAATTATGCTCAAAACGTTCGTCTCGCGATTTCCAACCAAACTGTGCAATTAGTTTTTTTTCGTCTACGTTTAATACTCCATGCACGTATCGCAAGATTCGATGTGATGGCTACTGTAGCACTTTTTGGAAAAACTTTTTGGAACTAAATAAGACCTCAGTTGTAATGAGTCACATTCAAGTCCCAACGGACATTTACCGGACCCTTTAGGCTATGTTTCATGGATACGACAAATGGGACCCACATATCAGCGAAAGGCTCAATCTTAGAAAAATCTTACCTTTTTCATATGACTTTAGATGAAAATGATTTTTATATAAAATTTGTAGCTCTCTATGTGGTCTACAACTTTTTAGTTTTAAGTTTTATCATTTGAGATCGTCAAGATGCTCAAAAAATAATATAATGTTTGAGTAGCATATTAATTCCGTACTAGGGCTTATCGCAATAGAAAAATTATATCTTTCGTGTATGGTGTCGGATAAAGATACTTCGTATTTCAAAATTATATCCCTTGATCTACAGCTTTAAAGTTGAGTTTTCTCATTTAAAATTTCAGCAACATATCAATCTCAAACACGAAAAACGAGAAAAGAAAAAAATGAAAAAAAGAACGAAAAAAGAAAAACATACAACAAAAAAGAAACAAAAAAGCTAAATACAACATGTTCGCTTGGTCGTATTTGACTTATAAGCCATAGCTTATCAGCCAACGAACAATATTTTTCTCTCACATCAAACCAGCTTTCAGCTATGGCTTATAAGCCAAACCATCCCGAACGAAACAGGGCTATAGCGAGTTAGAGCAGTGTACGTCCCGACACGGTGTAAAGTTTGAATTTAAATATATGATGCAATCTTAAACACTATTTATAGTCCGATCTCAAGACGAAATACGCAGACGATCATTGGATTAATGTCAAAGGTTCCCACGCTCATATATATGAGTTTAGAGCACCGAGCACGACACAATTTGTTGGATAAATTTTCTGCAAAACATCTGGATAGACTACGCAATAAGTTATACCCTCATTGCAACCACGGACATATTT
The DNA here is from genome assembly GCF_019320115.1 of Miscanthus floridulus. Lineage (NCBI taxonomy): Eukaryota > Viridiplantae > Streptophyta > Magnoliopsida > Poales > Poaceae > Miscanthus > Miscanthus floridulus. Next base: position 116,151,631 of record NC_089587.1, on the reverse strand, counting down.
GCTAGTAAAAATAAAACAAAAAACAAACATTTGTCACGGAATTACCAGGTCACTCCATCCATAGATCCTGCATTTCAGAGTAGAATAGTTTTTCAGATTTTCAAGGCAACGCGAAATTAAAGCATGGTTTTGCAGCCTCTGAACTCAGCTCTGGTTCTGCCCCGCGGCGATTGCATCGGCGAAGCACTTGTGGAACCTGTCCATGCCATCCCGCGGCAGAGAGACGCCCACTTCCATCCCGCCGGCGCTGTGCCGGCTCTCCGCCACTGCCACCGCGCCGGTCTTCGCCACGGACACTATGTCCACCTTCTCCGGACGGCCGAACCCCAGGTCCAGATCGTAGACGCGGAACCTCGGCGAGCCGGCCACTGACAGCATGCCAATGGAGCTGGCAACCCCGATGATGCGGTCCCCCCACGCGTCCATGCTGGATGTCCCGATGCCGCTCGCCGCCTCGTTGATTGCTGCGGCGACCGCGGCGCACGAGCTGAACAGGCCGCCCGCGCCGGCGGCCGCGACCTCTTCTCTGGGTGCCAGGCAGAGCGCAGGGCCGATGCAGTTGCCGAGGTAGTTGTCCGGGAGGGGGGGCTTCATCCGCGAGCGGTGGTCCACGGGAAAGAGCAAGCAGGCTCTGGCTCGGTCGCCGCCGGTGCGCGCAGCTGACGTTGCCATGGCCTTTGTGTCGTCTTTGGCCCGAAGATAGCACGACCAGACGAAGCCCAAGGTGGCGACCAGCGAGGTGCACCGGGGCGGCGCGACGCCGCGCCGCGCTGCCTCGGCGGCCACGGCGTCCTTGACGCGCTGCACGTCGTCCTTGGACAGCGTGAAGGTGGCGAGGAGCTGGTCGGCGGGCGCCTTGAAGAACACCATCTCACCATCCGCGGTGGTCGCCGGCGCGGGTCGGCAGAAGACGTCGTAAAGGCCTCTGGGGTCGGCGAGCAGGCTCCGGTCTATGACAGGCCGCGGCGGTGACGGCGCATCTGCGCGTGCGCACGTGGCCGCCGCCCAGGTGTGCAGGAAGTGCGTGGAACCCGAGCCGTCGCAGGCGGCGTGGTGTACGGTGACTCCGACGGCGAGGCCGCGTCGCCCGGGCAGGAGCGTGGCCTGCAGGGCGAGCACGGCTCCGCCCGCCGGCAGCGGCGGCACGAGCGGCGCGATCCTGGCGACCTCCCGCGGGTCGTCGGTGGCAAGCCCGTCGATGTCGTCGTCCACGCCACCGGCGGTGGCGGCGTCGTACTCGGCGACGGTGAAGGCGACGCCGTCTCCAGGGCGGTAGTAGAGCTCGTAGCGGTTGGACGTGCCCGGGGTGAGCCGGAGGCGGCCGGCGAGGGGGTAGAAGACGCGGACGGCCTGGGACAGGGAGGTCTTGAGGTTGGAGAGGATGGCGGGGACGTCGGCGTCCGGGGCGAGGCGGTAGAGGAAGAGGCGCTCGACGGGCGGCACGCTCAGCCAGAAGATGTCGAAGAAGGTGAGCGGGAGGGAGCACTCCGGCGGGGCAGAACCTGATGGTAAGGGAGAGGGACGCACGACGGCGCTGTCGAGGATGCGGATGCGAGGAGGTGACGAGGCGGAGGCTCCGGCACGCTGCTGCTGCTCCTGCGCCACGGCCATGGCCATTATTGCCGTCGCTGGTATGGACGTGCTTGCTCCGGTGGTCTCAGCTTGGCAGCTTCTTCCACTCAGCTGCTGAGTGTGCCATGGCCATTATTGCCGTCGCCGGGAGGAAGAAGCTCGTCGCCGGGTGGATCCGCTCGCCAGCGCCAGGAGGAAGAAGCCACGCCGGCGTCCCGACCGCTCGTCGGCGGCCGCAGCGAGATGGATTTGGAGACGAGATTTGAGGAAATCTGGAGAAGGCCTGAGGAGCGGAGAAATATCTTCAGGAGAGAGAGAGTGGGGAGAGATGAAGAAAGGTGTGCACGGACGAGTTAGGTGTTAGGTTACCCCTAAATTTTATAGCCGCTGTCCTATCGGATGTTTAGATACATGGAGTATTAAATATAGATTAATTACGAAATTAATTATATAGTTTACGACTAATTTACGAGATGAATCTTTTGAACCTAATTGGTCCATGATTTGACAATGGTTTGCTACCGTAAACATGTGCTAATGACGGATTAATTAGGCTTAAAAAATTCATCTCGTGGAGTACTGGCGAATTATGTAATTTATTTTTTTATTAGTATCCGAACATCCTATTCAACATCCACCCGACATACATCCTAAATTTTAGTAGCCGGATTCAAACACCCCTAATCAGCATGAATAAAAATTTTGAGTTAGGAGCCTGTGGATCAGTGGCGGTGTGTGAAATGTAACCGACGGTGATAGACATGATTGCCGGCTTTTATTACTATCCGGTTGTAATAATATTTATCACTGTTGATTTTTTTAAAAAATTCGATAGTGATACCTTTATTTCTTACGAGAAGACAGGGATACATCGGTTTTAAAATTTCAGTAGTCATAGGGTCAACAATGATTGCTTATCCTGTAACAGCGTGCTGAGTGTGCTTCTTCACCCTTTTACCTCAACTCAGACTGAATGGAAAACAGTAAAGTATATAAAAAAAACACTAGTATGTAGTGTGATTTGGAGTTTGAGGTTTCTGCCGGGTTATTTTGTTGCCGATACCCACCATTACCTATCTAGAGACTAGAGTAGGAGTATTTCTGTTACGGTAACTATCTATCTCTCTATATATCTATATCTATATATATATATATATATATATATATATATATATATATATATATTATATCTATATCTATATCTATATGTATATTTTTTTATATATACCTAATATTAAATGATACCGGCCCAAGGCCCACGTCTGGACGCACCTCCTGTGTTCCCTCATGCATGCATCCCACACGTTCTATCATGTTCCCAACCAGTGCCTGCGTTCGAAACCGTGGCCCTCGCAATTCCCGCGCCCCGCACGGTAGAAACCACGCACCCGCGCCCCATCTAGCGTCTGCTCGGTGGAACGCGCCCCACGCCCGCACAGTGGAACTGGGACCCGCACCACCTGCCCCGCCTGCAGATGCGCACTGCGGAGGCGTCTGTAGGCCTCAGGCTTCGGCATGTGAACCATGGCGACGCACTGGCAGCAGCAACTGGACGGCGGCATGCAACACCCGATCTATTTTTGAAACATCTAGATGAAATATTTGCAACATAAATATAAAAACAGATGAAACACTTAAAACATGCGTATGTAACCATTGCAACATGTGCAACATCAAGATCTACTTTTGAAACATCCGGTTAAAACATTCAAAACAAACATATGAAGCAAATGAAACACATGAAACATAGGCATGAAACACTCGAAACACGACATCGTTGGCAACCATGGCCTACCTTGTGGGGAACTGCTGTATTGGCGGCGACCTCCTCCAGGTGGCGCCGGGGTGGTGGTGGCGCGGTGCAAGCCATGCCACGACGGGCGAGGTGGATGGGGCATGGGAGGGGACACCCCGCGCAGCAGGGTGCAGGATTGGTACAGGCGCGACGCGGGATGGTGTGCGACAGGGTATGGCCGCGGTGGGCGTGATGGAGTGGAGCGAGCAGAAGGCACGGTGGATGTCGATGTCGAGGTCAAGGCTGGCGGCATGGCGAAGGCGGCCACGCTGGGCATAAGGCATAGTGGAGGCGGCCTCGACCTTTGAAATGGCAGTCGAGATTTTTTTGAAATGGCAGTCGAGATTTTTTTAGGAACACGTGCAACAGAGAGTTGAGTTGAGGGAGAACGCAGGCCGGTTACCTGGGCCACCGGTCCGCATGAGCAAGGATAGGTCTGGATGGGTTGCCTGGAACGGACGCCGTGGAGGAGTATTATTATCGAATATTAAAAGACAAAATTTCACTTTCATTTCTTTTGTCCTGCACTCTCTAACTAACTCTGTGAATATGGTCTCTGTTGAACTATCTAGGCCGGCCACATCTCTTCTGTTTTATATGAAACATGCAGGACTTCTTAAGGTAACCTAGATAACTAGGAGTCCTAATCCAAATATATTTTAATCAAAATAGGATTTTTTATCAAATAGAAAGAGATAAGAATAGAAATCTATTCTAAAATTAAACCACGACGAGTTATGTAGTTTCAGTTTTCCCCTGTGGGCCAGAAAGAGCTGAATCCGTGTCATTTGGGATCTTGTGCATCGGGAAGAAAGAGCTAAGTCCTTGTCGGTCATGCATTTTTTCTGATTTCCTTTCCTGTTCGAATGTTTTTTTTCATGTCTTTTATATCGATTTCTTTCTTTCTTTTTCTCCAGTTCGGATTACATTCAATTATATTTTTGTTTTGCATTCTTATTTATCACATTCAATTAAACGTGTTTCCATTCTATTATTTTTATTTTTCACGTTCAACTAAATGTAAATGTGAAAATAGAAACCAGTATTATATAAATAATAACAATAAAACAGCACAATATATAGACTTTGAACTCCTGACCATTGACTAAGAAATAAATATTTCTACCACCAAATTGTTAATGTAATTTTGATTAAAAGCAAATCTCGTACTATTTTATCCAACTGATGATTAAACCACGAAACTAGATCTTTAGTTTGTTATCCAGTGTGAAATAAATAACTGTGCATCTATATACCAATGCAATCTCCGCTAATAGAACGATGAGGAAAATGGAGAGAGGCCTTCTGTCATAATCATCGACATACTAGCCCTTGATATATGAATAACTAACTCCACACTAATTTGAGTTACAGATAACTAACTCCACGATGACACTTAATATTTAACTGTATCAACATGGATATTATAAAAAATTACACTTAATATATATCTACAAGCAAATATTTTTATGTTTAGCAACGCGAGAAGAAATCTATCATGACCGTATTTTAGTTTGATATAGGCTTAATTATACATTGTCTTATTAATGCCAAATTAAAATACTGTTAACGTCATCGACCAGGATCGGCTTGTTGTCGATGACGTTAACACTAATGAGTAATGGTTTTCGGAGTTAAAAAGAAAGTCCGAAACCAACCAACGTTCGTCTTGCCGCGTGCGAGCGCGGGCACATTCCTGTCACGCGTCAGCTTCCGTACGGAGGGAGACGCACGCACACGATATCCTTAGGCCCTGTTTAGTTCCTCCTCAAACCCAAAATATTCTAGATTTTGGCCCATCATTCTGGGAAATGGATCTAAACACCATCCTAGATTTTTTTGGAAAAGATATCCATTCTGAATTTTGGATTCTCGAGTCTAGAGGTCAAAATAAGCCCAAATTGGCCCATCTCGCCCACTGCCCCCCGCCCGAACCTTTCTCCCCGACTCGGCACGGGAGCCGCCGCTGGGCACGGGAGCCACCGCCGCCACTCTTTCTCCCCGAGTGCATGGGAGCTGCCGCCGCCGCTCGCCCACGCTCGGCCACTGCCGGAGCCCGAACCCTACCCCCACACTCGGCCGCCGCTGCTCGCCCCCACTCGTCCGGAGCCCGAGCCCTACCCTAACGCCGCCGCAGCAGCACAGGAGCCACCACCGCCACCTCTTTCTACCCGCAGCACAGGAGCCGCCGCCGCTCTCCCACCGCCACCTCTCCTCCCCTGATCTACCCTCTCCTCCTCGGTTCCGGTTCCGAGCTTGCCGCATGGACGGGTACAACGGCGACATCTTCTTCCACGGCGACGACGACGACCACGGTGATGGCCACAGCTACGGCAACATCGACGCCACCAGGGACTTCTTGTCGCAGCCGCTCCCCACCGTCGGCAGCTATCAAGGCTACAGTCAGGCGTCCTTCATCAGCCCTGGATCCAGCCACTTCGCTTCTCCTCGTACGAGCATGGCGGCCCTCGACCTCAACTCGCAAGGCAGCCAATGGCCGCCCATGGGAGGGTACCAGGGCCTCCTTCGCTTCGGTCTTCAAGGTGGAGATGTCGACGGCCCCAATGCCTCCCCTCCCATTGGAGCCCACAGCGCAAGCTGAAGTGTTGGAGCTGGAGGTGTTGGCTTCCGTGCTCCTCGCAGCACTGGAGTTGGAGCTGGGTCCGAGTGCGCTACCTCGACGTTCTCCGGTGGTGGCCGTGGTAGTGGTGTGCCGGCTGTTGGTCGCGGCGCGTCACAAAGAAGCCTCCATGGTCTGCGGCAGAAGTCTACCTCCGACGTGGCAGAAGGCTCCATGGCCCGCGGTAGACGTCCTCGGGTGCCAGCCATCGCGGAGGACAACTTCGCGTCCAACACCTCCAACAACGGTGACGACGTCGAGATCCTACCCAATGCTCCAAGGGTATTTTTCTTAGCTATACCATTACATTTTTGCAATGTTGATATATGTGTAGTGTCTGCTCCTAGCTAGCTAGGTCATCATCAGGCGAGATATATGTGTAATTTCTGATTTGATATATGCTCTTCTGTGGTTCACAATTTCACAGTACTAGTGTCGCCAACAATCAGAGTTAGTTGTTATCTGTTAGTGATTGTGCACAATGCCTGTAGCTAATCTTTCATTAGCTAATGCTGTATGCAGTCTCTCATGAACTGACAGTCTTTCATTGTAGCTAATCTTTCATTGTAGCTAATACTATGTCTAGTTATATATATTTCAGTCTATAATCCATGTATGGCTTGTAGCAATAGAGAAAAGTAGGGGAATACAGAGAGAGTGATTTCAGTCTATAAGAGTGTCTAGTTATATATATTTCAGTCTATAAGAGTGTAGTGTTCTCTCACTGCTGTAATTGATGCTCTTAGTATGGTGGACTTATCTGGAAGAACAGGCATTGTTTCAGAATCATCACCTGGTGTATTCCTTCAGGTTGTTATGAAGTACATTATTGGAAAATGCAGTCATTTAAGTCATTAGTTGTCTTGAGTAATGAAAGTGCTGCACATCTAAACATCCCGATCACTATTAATACATTCAATTTACTGAAAACCTTGTATTACTTACAACATGTCCTTATTGGGACCCTAACTACATCTGGGGTGATAAACCCAATAGTGTCCTGCCTTGATCAACCGAAGAGCATCAATTACTATCGATCAGTTCATCAGTTCATCCATGCATATGTATGACTTTTGTGGTTGGCTAACACATATGCACACATATACATATATTTCAGGTTGAGTTCAATTTAAGATAATTCAGCCCTGTTTGTTTATTTTTTCCTGGAATAAAATAATCTGAACTGAAGGCTATGATTCTTCAGCATGATTCTTAGCTCAATTTTTCTTGTGCATGTTTTAGACTATTAAAAGTAGGGCTGATTGGAGTGAGGACAATACAGAGAAGTTATGTATGATCTGGTGTAACCAAATTGACATTGGTAACTGCACGAAAGGTACAATGACCATGGCAGGAATGAGGGAGGTCATTAGGCAGTACACTAATGCTACTGGCAAAGTGCACGACAGAGAACAGATAATGTTTAGGTACAGGCAGCTCAAGGCTCTATGGCAATTTATAAAGCAACTGAAGACTGACACAGGACTAGGCCGTAACTCTGATGGGACTGTCATTGCAGATGATGAGTGGTGGGAGTCAAAGACTAAGGTTATGCTCCAATCTTCTCTGTTGTTACTACACTATCCATGATGCTCCAATCTTCTCACACTACCAAGTGCTGCAGGGTAAGGCTAATTGGAAGAAGCTGAAACGTGGATGGCCACATTACATGCCCCAGTTGGAGCAAATGTTTGAAGGTGTAGCAGTTGATGGTTCCACAGCTTATGTTCCTAGTGCAAATGAAGAATTTGAGGAGGAGGAGGAGCCATCACTAAATGTTCAGACCCCAGTCAGCAGTAATAGCAACAAGAGGGCCAGTACTGCTAGTACTTGTGCCTCTAGTCCCAACAAGAAGTCCAAGTCCAAAAGCCAAGCTATCAAGCTAATGGATAAGGTTATCAGTGAGCAAACCAGGATTGGTGAAGACAGGAACAAGATGATGGAAAGACATGTTGAACTATAGGAAAGAAAGGCTAAAATGAAGGCAATCATGAAGAAAAGATGCAAGGAAGAAAAGAGAAAGGAAGAGGAAGATGAAGTTGAAATTGTGCAGCAGATGGCAAGGGACTGTGGTGTTCAACCAAATAATATAAGGCTATGGTACACTGTCCTGCAGATCTGCAAGGACAAGAAGACTATGACTTTCTTCAAGAAGACTGATCCAGATGCAAGGAAGGGGTTCATTGAATACTATGCCAGTGTCAACAACTAGTCCTGTGTGTCAATGTCTGTCATCTAGAGTCATGTGTGTGTCATTTGAACTATGTGATGTGTGTGTCATTTGAAATAAGTCATGTATGTGTGTGAACTAAGTGATGTGTGTGATTCGAAGTTATTCTGTGCTGTCAGTACTATGTGAACTAAGTCATGTATGTGATGTCAGTACTCACTATTTATTGAATACTTGCATGTATGTGATGTGTGTGTCATTTGAACTATGTGAACTAAGTCATGTATGGATGTCAGTACTCACTATTTATTGAATACTTGCAGATTTAGTACTCACTATTTATTCTGAGCTGCTTAAGTTATTTTGAATGGTGTCACTACTAACTATTTCATGTATCCAATTTGTCAGGTACTTGAAACAACAATGGATGTGAGCAGCTCAAGCAAGTCAAGTAGCTCCAGCAGTTCAAGTAGTTCCAGCAGCTCTGATTCAAGTGATGATGAAGTAACCAGCATGCTTGTGGATGATGAAGGTTCTCATTTAACTAGTGGTATGCTTCTTTTTGCTCTGCATACTGAAAAATATCTATCTAGATCAGAGTACAGAATACCATTGGTACCTGGGATAAAGTGGGTAGAGATAAAGCTATCAAACAGAGAGAGCTGCTACAAAATGTTTAGGATGACCCCAACTTTGTTCTACAGACTCCATGAAAAGCTAGAGTCTTATGGCCTGAAATCCACTAATAAGTGTTCCTCTATTGAAGCATTAGGAATGTTCTTGTGGATGGTTGGAGCACCACAGTCAGTTAGGCAGGCTGAGGATAGATTTGAGAGGTCACTAGGTACAATTCATAACAACTTCATGAAAGTGTTGAAATATGTTTGCAAGTTAGCTGCAGAAATCATCTGCCCAAGGGACCCAAGTTTCAGTGATATGCATCCTAGATTGCAGAATCCTAGATTCTCTCCCTTTTTTAACAATTGTATTGGAGCAATAGATGGCACTCACGTACCAGTAATCGTAGACAAGGATTTGATGGTTCAACACATGTGTTGCAAGAACATTACAACCCAGAACGTCATGGCTTGCTATGATTTTGACATGAGGTTTACATTTGTGCTTGCTGGATGGCCTGGTTCTGTACATGACATGAGAGTATTCAATGATGCTATGGACAAATGGAGCAATAAGTTTCCACATCCACCATCAGGTACACATTGTTGTAGTTGAGGTAGTTCTGTTTCCTATTTGAGTTAATGGAAGCTAACTGCAGTTCATAATTGTGCAGAAAAGTTTTACCTAGTGGACTCCGGGTACCCAAACCGTCCGGGGTACCTTGCACCATTGAAGGGAACCAAATATCATCTTCCAGAGTACCGTGACGGCCCGGAGCCCGAAGGTAAAAATGAAATCTTCAACTTCACACATTCATCGCTTAGGAATGTGATAGAGAGGTGTTTTGGAGTACTGAAAATGAAATGGAGGATTTTGCTAGGGATCCCTGCTTATCCTCCACATGTCCAGACCAAAATAATTGTTGCTTGCATGGCACTACATAACTTCATTAGAGCTAGTGGATTAGTGGATAGGGACTTTGCACTTTGTGATCGTGATGGGAATTACGTCCCACCTGAAGCGTCATACTCTCAGCCACGAACTACTCCGGCACCGTCAAGGGAAGATGCAGAAGTGATGAATGCGTTTCGTGAATCGATCGCTGTTGGGTTGTATAATCGTTCTTTGTAATCGCTCGTTGTTGCTACTTTGAACTTGGTCTGTTAGCTGTGTTTGTGAACTGTGAACTGTGTAAAACATGTGAACTGTGAACTGGTTTGTGTAAAACTGTGAACTGGTTTATGAACAATTTAGTACATGTGAAATGTGAACTGTGTTTGTGAAATGCCCTTTGTGAACTGTTAAGCTGTGGTCGAATTTTATCAAAATTGTTTGATTTGTGGCATGGAAGAAGGCAACATCGACATTGTGAACTGTAGCTTTGTGAGCTGTTGATTGTTGACTTGCATGGAAGAAGCAGCATGCATGCTTGCATGGAAGAAGCAGCATGCAAGCCACTGTGAAGAAGCAGCAGCAACCTCCATGGTTAGAAGCAGCAGCATGCATGGTGCATGGGGATGAGGGCAAATCTGTAATATTTGTATTCTGAATTCTGGATTTTGGGTTGAATTAAACATGTGTATGAGATTTTTTTGGATTCTGAAAATTGGATTGCCAAAAAACTAGAATTCTGGATTCTGGATTCCCACCGGAACTAAACAAGCCCTTACTTTTGCGCTTACTTATCCTTGTTGGCTTAGATGGAGTTTGTAATTTGATTTCTCGTCTGTCTTGTCCAGTTTTTTTTTTCTCGATCGACATGCTGTCCGTATTTCATTAGGAGGAAAAAAAGTTTTGAAGCTTACAGAAGCGCACAGGAATGGTGGCGAGGAGCCAGCACGTCTGTCTTGTCCAGTTGGACACATCGATGCGTAACTTGAAAGTAAATGCCACAGCTTCGCAATACTAGCAACCACGTGCTGAGAGTAACATGAGTTAGACACGGGATTTCGCAATTGCCATTGTAATGTGGAACTCTGGTCTGTAATTATTGGCAGAGGCAGTGTAGAGGTTGGATTGGTTTTCCTTTATCTAAAGAAAAAAACTAGAGCTTTCGTAAAACCTCTCTTTCAGTGTAGTGTAGCATTCCTCTGGGTTAACCAATTGATTAAAATTAGAAAACCGGAGTTGGCGTCCCGTCCTAGTCAAGTTCGTGGTTGAGTGCTGACGTTGGGGTCCTGTGTTAAATTGAAACTTTTTTTTTTTTTGCGAAAGTGTGTTAAATTGAAACTGAACTGCCTTTGAATTTAAGAGAAGAAAAGGAGTCTTCAGACATCTCGAAGGCCTTTGATTCTATAAGTTGGAGTTTCCTTTTGGAGGTACTTGAAGAGTTGGGTTTTAGCACAAAATGGAGAGACTGGATATCAGCTTTACAGGGTACGTCTTCTTCACGAGTTTTGATAAATGGACAGCCGACCCAGGGAATTAAGCATGCAAGCGGACTCAGGCAAGGAGATCCGTTATCTCCGCTGCTGTTCATTCTAGCTATCGACCCTCTCCAACGCATTATCGAGACCGCAGCGCAGAGAGGAATACTAAAGCCGGTGCTGCCTAAAGCAGCAATTTTACGATGCTCCCTTTATGCGGACGACGCGGCAATTTTCGTGGACCTGAGTGACACAGAGATCGATCATCTCTACAAGATACTTAATTTTTTCGGAGAATGCTCGGGGCTAAAGATCAACATATCCAGAAATTTATCCCATACGTCTTAATGACACAGTGGTAAATCAATTACTTCGGAACTTCCCCGGCAAGACCTGTAAATTTCCCGGGAAATATCTTGGGCTTCCTCTCCATGTTCGGAAGCTGCGCAAGGTAGAGGTGCAACCTTTGTTAGACAAAATAGGGGCTAGGCTGCCGGGTTGGAAGGGTAGATTCCTATCCACGTCTGGACGAGAGACACTGGTTAAGACAGTGTTGTCATCTCAGCCAATTTATCATATGACTACATTCTAAGAACAAAAGTGGCTAATCAAGAAAATAGACCGCATGAGAAGGAGTTTCCTTTGGAGGGGAGAAACGCCGGATAAAGTTTATGGAGGGCTCTCGATCATTAACTGGCCGGCGACATGACGGCCCAAGGAAATGGGAGGGCTGGGGATCCTGGACCTTGAACAGTTTGCAAGGGCCCTAAGATTGCGTTGGCTTTGGTTCCGGTGGAAACATACCGAGAGAGCATGGAACGGTCTAGACCTACCGGTTGACCGTAGGGACAAAGAGCTTTTTGCGGCATCAACGGTCGTGACGATAGGGGATGGGAAAAAGGCATAGTTCTGACACTCTTCCTGGGTGGATGGTGCAACTCCGAAAAGTATTGCACCTACATTGTTCAAGAAAGCAAAAAGAAAAAAAATTGTCGGTCCAAGCGGCACTGAAAGAGAACCGTTGGATTGCTCATATATCCCCATTAATCACACCGCAAGAGATAATGGAATACGTTGCTCTGTGGGAATTTGTAGGGCATACACAGTTGCAAGAGAATATGGAGGATAGTATTCGTTGGCGTTGGACAATGGACGGGGAATACACAGCTAAAAAGTGCATACTTGATCCAAATCCAAGGCACTTTCAGCAAGCTGAAACTAATGCCTGTTTGGAAAGCAAAGGCGGAACACAAATGTAGATTTTTTGCTTGGAAGCTGCTACGTAAAAAAATCCTTACAGCAAACAATCTGATAAAGCGCAACTGGCCAAATGATCCAATATGCAAACTTTGCGGGACTGATCCAGAAACACCAACACACCTTTGTAAGGATTGCGTTTTCGAAAAGCAAGCTTGGTCTCTGTTAAGACAGTGGCTTGGATTATCAGTGCTAGACTCAATTGCAATGACAGGCTCTCTTCATAGCTACTGGCACAAGTGCCACACCAAGATTGATAGAGAACACATAAAGACTTTCGATGGCGTTATGATATACTTCTGGTGGAATGTTTGGAAAGAGCGTAATAGAAGAACTTTTCAGAACAAGTCGATGCAGCCAAGCCAAGTAGCGATGATTTGCAAGGGAGATTTACAGCAGTATCAGTTGGCAACAAGGCCCAATGCGGGAGTGTAGCAGCCGTAAATTTAATTTTATGTTTAGTGATCAACAGGTCTTGTTTTGGCCGGTTTCGGTCTCTGAGGTCTTTTTTCCTTCCGGGTGCTGTGATGTAGGAAGCTCAGTTTCAGTTTCCAGCACCAAGGGGCCTGCTAGTCGAGGGGGCGGCCAGAGTGCCGTGGTGGCGAGTTTTTTCTCTCCTTTTTCGTTGTCCCGTTTGTAAATTTTGTTTCTTTTTCTTCGTCTAATAAAAATCTGGCAAAGCTTTTGGCGCCTTTCTAAAAAAACCGTAAGATACAAGGTGCTAGAAGGAAGCTACCAAACACCCTCCGTTGGAACTCAAACTCAGAACCAGACACCACACTGAAGCGCAGCAGAAGTTGCCAAGGTGTCCTAGGGCCCGTTTGGTTCCATTTAGTCCCTGAACTAGCTATTTGGATCTAGGGACTAATGGCCATTAAAGGTGATGAACGAAGAACAAAACACCCCTAAGGCCACAGCGCCACCTTCCCTGGCCCACCCCGCCTCGCTTGCCCCCACGGTCCCACTTCGTCCCTGCCTCCCGCACACGAGGTCCCGCCAGCTGCGAGCGAGCTCCGCAATAGACCGCCCGCACGCGAGAGAGGTCCGCCACGCGAGCCCCTCCGCCACAACGCTAGATCCCGCCAGCCGTGTGCGAGCCAGATGCGCCGCGCCACATCCAGCCGATCCCACCGGCAACGCATCAGAGAGGTCTGCCGTGCGAAGTTCCGCAAGCGGGGCGAGCTCCGTGGCCACTACGATGCGCAGCAGGTGTGCGAGGTCCTACGGCGGCGAGGTCCCAAGGTGGGCCTAGCAAGGCTCGTGTGCGACGCGTGAGGTCCGGCGGCGGGACTAGCGAGGCGTCACAGGGGACATGCGGCCGGCGCGTGAGGTCGTCGCAGGCGGCGGTGATGTCCCCGGCAGGCCCGGCGAGTTGTCGCGACATGGGCGCGTCGTGCACAATGAATGCATTAATGGAGGGGTAGGGGTGTTTTTTGGCCCTTTAGTCCCCTTTAGTCACCCCCTTGGGGACTAGATGACTAACTAGTTTAGTCACCTTTTAGTTATCACGTTTGGCAATTTAGTGACTAAAAGGGGCAAAAACCAGAAGAATAAACTTCAGTCACCTGGAACAAACAGAGCCCTAGTCATCAGGCCGGATGGATGATAACTACCAGCGAGACCAGTGGGCATTATGTGTCATCTCATCTCGGCCCCAGCACCGAAATAACCGGCTGACCCATACGCACAACCAGCATTTTTTTCAATAATATAAGGTCATTTTTAACATGAAGTTTCAAACGTACAGCTACCAGAAGTGTCACATCAATTTTACAATGAAATCTCAATGCACAGTTTCATAACATAGTCACACAGACTTGGAGGCGCATTAGCTTTGTTTTTTTAGACAGTCAGCACATTAGCTGAACTTGTTTGGATCCAAATAAGCAAATAATTAGCAGGGAGAAAGTCTATTTAACGCCCTAACTATTGGTGGTTATCTACTTCAAACCTTACCTGTAAAACCAGATATTCTATCATTTAAAGTATTGAAAGCTATCTAAATAACTCTTGATGCGGTTTTGCTTTTGTGGCATATTATGTTGGTGCTGGACATGGTGGAGAGTCAGCAAACATTAAGAAAAAAATTTACATAACTCACTGACATATCAAGATTTGACTACATAGCTCCATCAACTATAAAACCTAATATTATTAGTAACCCTTAAAGCATCTATTGATGTATAAATGAACCCCATATGGTTTTGTTCGGCACATTTGACATTATATCCCACAACATTCGTCTGAGTACCAATGCTTCCATACGTGCGCATCTGTTGCCTCCCAGCCTCTCCATACTCATTCTAGGCTACCCCACCACCCAACAAGTAACATACGATCTACTATCTCCTGCTCCACCTCCCAGCACTCCACGGCGCCATTGAGCTTACGAACTGTACCTGCACCCTTATCATCCGACCCCTTCTGGATCCTCCATACCTCTCGCTTTCTCCTCCTATAGCTACCTAAAACAGAAGGACCGAACAGGAGACCCATGGAGGGTGATGATGTGTATTATCAACGAAATTGTGCTTCGATTAGTTCTTGAGAAGAATTTTATTGGCTCCCATGCACCCTCTCCAGATGGCGAGGGCGCAGACGTGGTGCCTGAGCTCAAGGGTGTCAAGGAATGGCATATGGTGGATCAAGAGACAGGAGGTCGCGTGCGGCTCATCCGGTGGTGGGGTAAGCCTGGAAAGAGAGGTCGCGTGCTGCTCATCTGGTGGTAGGGTAAGCCTAGAAAGAGTAGGGAGAGGGATGGAACATACGAGCTTACATACAAGCATGGGTACTCGAGCCAGTGTGGCTGGATACGTCGTCAAAACAACCCAACAAAACCGATTTTTTTTAATTTTAACACTTTTTTAAAACTAATTTTAAATCTAACATTGTCGTTTTTTTTTCTAAACTAACAATTTTGGCCGCGTCTATTGCCCTGGCGCAGCCAAATGCCTGTGCCGCGCCATGCATGGTGGCGCGGCAGTGTACTGACGTGACGACGACCGGATTCGCTGACTGCTGATGTGGCGGGGCCTGCCACTACTGGATTCAGGCGCTTTGCCGAGTGCCTAATGCATTTGGCAAAGGCTGCTTTGCCCTCGGCAAAGCCTTTGCCGAGGGCAGCACTCGGCAAAGAGCCTCTGGTAAAAAATCCATCGGCAAAAAATTCTTTGCCGAGCGCCTTTTATCGGGCACTCGGCAAAGTCTTTGCCAGGTGCAATCTCGGCACTCGGCAAAGAAAAGTGACCGTCACGGCACCGGTTGCGTTAGCACATGCTTTGCCGAGTGTCATGTCAGAGGCGCTCGGCAAAGATTTTTTAATTTTTTTTTTCAAAATTTCTTTGCCGAGTGCCCTACCGGGGAGGCACTCGGTAAATTTTTTTTAATAATTTCTTTGCCGAGTGCCCTGCCAGGTCGGCGCTCGGCAATTTTTTTTTCGTAATTTCTTTGCCGAGTGCCCTGGCCCTGGCACTCGGCAAAGCTGGGAATTCTGCAAAGGGTCAGGGCATTCGGCAAAGAGGCTAATTTTTTATGATTCTATATTCACAAACACAGCATATAAGAGATATATATAACATCTATGACATCACAAACACAATATAGCACATATATATCACATCCATCTCATCACAAAGGCAATACCACATATATATCACATGTCGATCACACAATATCTCACATACACGACATCACAAGCATAATAGGTCCAATATCCATCGAAACAAGTCGATAGTTGATCACAGTGCATCACATGTCCATCAAGCGGTGAAAAAGAGATACAAACTACCGGTGGGGAGAAAACTGAGTGCTTGGTGAAGGAAAAGTGCCGTCGCCTGCTTGCGCCTGAGATGGGTTATTCGAACCCACCGACAGAGGCTGCATAAAGGACAAGAGATTGCATCTGTTAGAGTGGTCATCTAATAAAAGCACTAGTCGAAGCAATTTGGTTTCATACTCACAGGACTAGCTATAACTGGCGGCGACGGTGGAGCGAACTGCGGCACAGCTACACCATGCATTTGCCCAAAGTTCTTCAGGAACGTCGTAATCTCCGCCAGCTGCTTGCTTGCCTTTCCTGCTCGACCCACTCGTCCTGTCTTTCCCGCTCGGCCTGCTCGGTCCTCGCCGCCAGGTCCCGCAGCTCCTGAGCCATCCTCTCGTTATCGGCCTGCAACATTTCAATCGAATGTTTCAGTAATGCAAAGGTAACGAAGTTATTTAAAGATCAATGTACGAAGAGTTAAACGGGACTAACCTGGAGTGCGTCGACCCGCTGCTGTGAAGGGGACAGCCGTTGGTGTATGGCCGGGCCTCCGCTCGGGGTCTGTGCTCGGATTTGGGAGAGGGAGGGAATCTCGCTGGGCTCGAGGGTGCCATCGCCTATCCAGTACCGCCCATGCTTCTTGCCTTGTCCGAGCCTCATGACTATCATCCCATCGATGTCGTCGGTGCTCGGATCCCAGTCTAGCCCATGGACCGACCTTGCCTCCGACACGTACGAACTGATGCGGGTGTGGACGCTTGGGTTGCTGTAGGACTTGGGTGGGTCATCCGGGGTAAAGGTGACAGCAGACGTCGCCTTACCCTTGCGGGCCAGACCATATGCCATGAAATTGGAGATGGACTGCCCACCATGTGACGCCGACTGTGAGAAAGACAACAAGATGATTAGAAGAAACATGCAGAATGGAGCGTAAGAATACTAAAAATTCACGTACCCATGCTTGCTTGTATGCGCCGAGGCTGCGGCTGCCTTGATGGTGTGTGGGGCCTGTCGCTGCCATACGCCGCTCCCACCCCGCCTCGTGGTCCTGGATATAACCCTCCGTGAACCACCTATCCACGATCATCTCCCAGCAGTCCCGATACGACTCGCACCACCATGGAATTGTCTACATGTCATAAAGAATTTGAGATGTAAGAAGACCAAATTAAAGCTACTTAATCTCAAAACGAATCAGTATTATTCTTCTTCATTTACTTCAAGGTACTATTCCCGGGTCAGCATCCTCTGTCTTGCCTGTGTCTTAGTGATCTTCTCACCAAGGTGCGTGGCGTAGTACTTGATGATGCAAGTGAGGCGCTCCTCGTAGTGCATGTCGGTGATTCGTTTCCTGGCACTTTTCACCATCACCTTCTCCGCCCTGTCCTCCTGTCCCTCTTCACATCTGAAAAAAGTCTGCAGACAGACACAATGTATCAATTCATTATGTCAAAAAAGTCAAATGAATGCGATGTATTGATCAAAGTTGTGCGAGCGAGACTTACCCAGAACTCTCTCCTCACCTGCTCCTGCTTATCTCCACATGCGTCGGGGGCATCTTTGTAGTGGTCCCATGATTTGGCCGACTCAGTGTTCCCCTTATGCCTGACAATGCCGGGGTAAAAGTGCCTACACACAAGACCCAGGATGTGATTGGGGTTGCGTGAGTCACCAGGCGACACAACCAGCCAGTGCCTGCACAAGTCATTAACAAACATTATTAGTTTCTCTGACAATTTTCAACAGGTTATATGAAGTAGCTGTGATAAAATCTAAAGTTACTTACCTGTCCCCCTGGGGGCGGATCACTAGGCGTAGGGGAAGAAGCGGAGGCTCAGGGAGTTTTGAGGGACCTCGCAAGTAGATCCTGGCCACAGCAGAGGAGTCCGAACCAGCTGTGCCTCCAGCCTCGCCGACCTACTGTGCCTCGTCTCCCTCATTGTCCGTCTATCGAACCAGCTCCTCCTCGTCTGAGGAGTCCGGGGTACGGCGCTCCTCCTTCAGCATGTCATGTGACCTGACTAGAGGAGGCCGGCCCCTCCTACTGCCGCTGCCGCTACCGCTGCTCCTGGCCCTCTGCCTCCTCCCGTCCGACGACCCCTCTTCTGCATCCGGATCTACATCGCGTGCCCTCATGAACCTCGAGTTCACGTTCCTTGGCACACAACTGCCCACCATCTTTGTTCAATCACCTGCAATTAAAAAGAAACAAACAAGACATATTAGTACATGTGTTAAAGATAGATGCTAAATAAATAAACAAAACACAATTACAAAATAACATAGTATTACATGTATTAGAAGTAATCATCATTATTGGGATTATCTGGATCATATGTCTCGTCATCACTATCAAAATTGTCCAAATAAACAACACTGTCCGAAGGTTCAATGTTGCCTTCATCACCATCGTCTAAATGTAATCGCTCAAGCATTTCTATGTCCTTGGCATTTTGCACCTCATCTCCTTCTTCCTCGTCATCGACCCTTTCATTGTCTACTTCCATTCCGATCGCCTTGGTTAAGTCTATCACCAACCTCCCTAGTAGCCCATCTTCTTAATAGAACTCTCCTTCACATGTGTCCATGAGTGTTGCCCAAAGTGCCTCGGCGATATTCTTTTCAGTGTGCATTACATCAATGTTATGGGGTAGTAGGAGGTCATCGAAATAGGGGAGCCTCATCAAGCCGGACTTATGAGTCCACATGTGTTGCTCACCATATCCCACAAAACCACCTTCTTCATTGGGCACGAGAGCATCTATCTGAGCATGAACCTCGGCACCAGTCTTCAAGTGCGGTCTAGGGTCCGTGACTGCGACACCTTTCCTAAAGTTCTTGGTGTCTTGTCGGAATGGATGGTTGGAATCTAGGAATTGACGATGTTGATCGAACGACGAATACTTGCCACCCTTCTTCAACCAAATGAACCTCACAGCTTCCTGGCATATTGGGCATGGGAACTTCCCCTGAACACACCAGGCGCTGAATAACCCATACGCCAGGAAGTCATGCATGGAGTATTGGTACCAGACGTACATTTTGAAGCTTTGCTTTGTAGCTCGGTCGTATGTCCATACCCCTTCATTCCAAGCTTTGATCAATTCATCAATCATAGGCTCTATGAACACACCCATATTCTTCCCCGGGTGTCCAGGAATTATCAACATCAAGATCACATTATGTCATTGAAAGGCGACGCCAGGGGGGATATTGAGGGGGATAACAAACATGGACCAACATGTGTAAGGGGCGGCCATCACGCCATAAGGATTGAACCCATCTATTGCCAGCGCGACACGTACATTACGAGCCTCATCGGATTTCAGACGATGTTTGTCATTAAAGCTGGTCCATGCTTCACCATCAGATGGATGTACCATCTTGTCGGGATTGTACCATTTGCCATTCTTGTGCCACGTCATCTGTTTCGCGGTTTCCTCAGTCATGAATAGCCTTTGAAGCCTCGGCACGAAGGGAAGGTGCCGTAAGACTCGGGCAGGTATCTTAAGCCACCTCTTCTGGCCACCACCATCACCAGACTCTACCTCCAGGAACCTAGAAGCTTTACACTTCGGACAGTTATTTGCCTCCTTGTGTTCTTCACGAAATAGGACACACCCGTTTGGACAAGCATGTATCTGCTCATACGGCATCTTCAGTGCTTTAAGGAGCTTCTATGCCTCGTGCATGGTCTTCGGCAACATGTGGTCCTTTGGAAGCAGGGTGCCAACCATGGCCAACACCTTATCGAAGCCTTCTCGACTCATGTTCAAATCGGACTTCAACCCCATCAAGCGACTAATGGCATCCAACTGAGAGACCTTAGAATGAGCGTGAAGGGGTTTCGCCGCCGAGTCCATCATGTACTTGAACGCATCTACGGCTGCCTGCATCTCCGCCTCCTCACGTCCTTCACCAAACTATGCTTGGTGAACGTCATCTACCATGTCTGCTACCTCGGCATCAGCATCGAAAGCCTCGATGCGTGGTCTCACCACCTCCTCTCTCATATGATCGGCTTCACCATGGTGGACCCACCGGGTGTAGTTCGGCGTAAACCCATTCTTGTGCAGATGTATACCCATGACTTCCTAGTTTTGCATTTTCTTGTTACCACACTTGCTGCAGGGACACAAAGCCATTTTTGGGTATCTAGCGGCCTTGCCAAATGCACGCTTCAAGAAACAATCGGTCTTGTTCATCCATTCAATGCTGACATCACCCTAACTTGTTCGGCCCGTGTACATCCACTGACGGTCCTCCATCCTCTAGCATATATAACATCTCCATAGGTGACCATCAATTGCATCTATGCGGTGTCCCTACTCTCTAATAGGTGAGGATAGGTCCTAATCCCACCCGCGGATGTATAGATGAGGTTAGTTTCCATGCTCCGCTCCTATCCGAGATAGAATTTCGGTAGCACCTCCCCGCTGTTCTCTCGATACACATCCTGCAAGGGAGAGTGTGTATCCGGAGAACAACAGGGGGTAATGCCGAAACACCATCTTGGACCGGAGCGGACCATGAAAACTAACCCATCTACGCATCCATGGGCTGTCCAAAAAACGTGGACAATCCGAAACAGATATGGTCGCAGATATACAAAGATTTGCATACCTCCAACCGTATCTCTTTCGGACGGGAGACACCTAACTAGGTTACACGACCAAAGACCACATACGGATAGAGGGGTTATACCTAGGGTGCCGGTGAGGTCAGGGTAGCGGGGCAGTGGAGAGTCGGTGTAGTTGCAAGTCGACGCAGTGCAGGAAGACCCGCAGCGCCGACGAAGACGATTGGGGTCGCCGAGTCCCTCCCATAGGTCCTCCTGCAAAAAAGGGCAAAAATGGTTAGTGTCGACTCAAAATTTCGGCAGCACCTCCCCTGCACGGGGAGGTTCCTAAAACCTGCAAAAAACATGGCACAAAGGCCAACAACCACCAATATATCAAGAGGAGCCATGTACTTTAGTTCTCTTTCCATGCAGATGAAAGTATTGAAGTAGTACAACAACAATTACTACTAACCCTACAACTACTACTAACACTACTACTAACAACTACTTAACTACTAACAGTACTAATACTAAGAACTACTTAACTATTAACAACAACTACTACTTACTAACTACTACTATTTACTAACTACTACTACTACTAACCCTACAACTAACACTACTAACTAATACTACTAACCACTACTACTTACTAACTACTACTATTTACTAACTACTACTACTACTACTAACCCTACAACTAACACTACTAACTACTACAACTAACACTACAACTAACACTACTAACTACTACTATTAACACTACAACTAACTACTACTAACCCTACAAGGGTAGGGCTTACCTTGGTGGCAAGAACGGCAAGAGCGAGGGCCGGCGACGACGACGGGGATGACCGCAATAGCGCGAGGATCAACGGGCGGTCGGAACGGCGCGAGGATCGACGTGCGGTCAGGTCAGCACCTTCCTCTTCTTCCTCCTCCCCCTTCTCTTTCTTCCTCTTCTTCCTCCTCCCCTTCTCTTTCTTCCTCTTCCTCCTCCCCATTCTCTTTCTTCCTCTTGCTCCTCTCCTTCTCCCTCTGCTGGCCGGCTGCAGGGCAAGGCGGGGCCAGTGGAGCAAGGGGCCGGCCGAGTCGCTGTCCCCAAGGAGCTCGGAGCCCGGGGCGCCGGCGAGCTCAGGGCATCGGCCGGGGACCCAGGGTGCGGACGTGGGGCCGCCGGGGCGGGGGCGCTGGGCCACCGGGGCCAGGCAGGAGCGCCGGCCGAGCGCCGGGGCGAGCGCCGCCGGGACGGGGGCGGGGGGGGGGCGCGGGACGGGGGCGCCGGGGCGGGCCCGGCAGGACCTCGCCGGAGAGGGACGACGGCGGGGGCGGCACGAGCGGCCGAGAGCGGCGGCGGCGCGGCAGGGACGCGGGGGTGGGTGGGAGAGGAGTGAGGAGGGGGTGGGGTTGGGCCGGCCCGTTCTGGGCCTTTAGGTTAAAAGATTTGCCGAGTGCCGGGGCCAGCGGCACTCGACAAAAGGTTTTTTATTTTTTATTTTTAAAATTCTTTGCCGAGTGCCCTGTAACCTGGCACTCGGCAAAGGCTTCTTTGCCGAGTGCCAAGGTTGGCACTCGGCAAATTAAATTTTTTTGTTTTGTTTTTTTCGCCCCATTTTTTTCTGGGGCCTTGCTACAGTAATTAAAACTCCATTTCAAAATTTGGGACAATTTTGAGTTTTTTTACTATATTTCCTTAAATATTTTTGTTTCGTTGAATTTTTCCGACTATTTCAAATTTGAACTGCATGTACATCAAATTTGAAATAGTGAGAAAAATTCCATTATTTCATGTACATGCAATTCAAATTTGAAATAGTCGGAAAAATTCAACGAAACAAAAATAATTAAGGAAATATAGTAAAAAACTCAAAATTGTCCCTAATTTTGAAATAGAGTTTTAATTACTGTAGCAAGGCCCTAGAAAAAAATGGGGCCAAAAAAACAAAACAAAAAAATTTAATTTGCCGAGTGCCAGGTCACAGGGCACTCGGCATAGATTTTTTTTTAAAAAAAATAAAAAACCCTTTGCCGAGAGCCTAACGTCGGGGCACTCGGCAAAGGCTAACGGTAGGTGGCCGTCGTCATGCCGGCCACCTTTGCCGACGGCCAAATTTTGCCGAGTGCCCGGCACTCGGCAAAGATTTTTTTGCCGACGGCCGCTCTCGGCAAAGGCATATTTGCCGATGGCCTATCTTTGCCGAGTGCTGCTGGGTCTAGCTCTCGGCAAAGATTGCCTTTGCCGAGTGCCCGACAGAAAGCGCTCGGCAAAGCTTTTTGCACTCGGCAAATCGGCCGTGTCCGGTAGTGTGCCGCGCCACCGATCTTCACATGGCAGTGCCGCGCCCTGATCCATGGCGTGGCAGAGCCGAATATAACCCTCGCGGCCAGTCCCGCGTGCCTGAGCAGCAAACCCCGCCTGGCCACCGCGCCCGCCCCCCGCCCGGCCCTCCGTTGCCGCCTCCCTCCATTCCCTGGCCGCCTACCTCCCTTCTCGTCCTCGTTCAAGGTAATGACGCACATTTTATTTTCGTTTGAATGGTGGATAGGATTTTATGAATGGGAGTTAAGGTTAGGAGGAAAATTATGTTTGGAAACTATGGGCTATGGTTTGAAGGAAGATATTAGTTTGATTTTTTCAATATTAAGGTTAATTATTTAGTTAGAAGTATGTTTACCATGTATATTTTTATTGCTATAAGTGTTGATTACATTATTTTAGTTGCAATGCAAATGATTATATTTTATATTAATTTGCGTTGTTTTGATTGATGTTTAATTTGAACTATTTTATTAGATGGAAGACATGTTTTAGGAGCAGTTATGGCAAAAACGGGGTCATCCTAGAGAATTGTACCCCGACGAGTCTAGCAAAGATGCCCCCATCCCTCCTGAACTCCCTGTCCCTAACTGTGACTGTGGACGTCCGACCGACGTGTTTCAATTGAGACATCCGGACACAGCGGCTTGTTGCTTCTACACGTGCAGTCATTTTAATGTAAGTAATTATTTCTGTATATTTTTCTTCTTCATTTGTATTACTAGGTTACTAATATTTTGTTGAATTTTTGTTGTGTAGGACCATGAGAGATGTTTTTTCTTTCAGTGGATCGACGGTGCAAACAAGTTTGACCCTAGGTACCTCCTTTTCGACGATTGGTGGAGAGGGCGACATCCACGAGAGCACTTCGAGCGGTGGGTTCCACCTCCCCCTAACCCCCTCCAATGATGGCTAAGGAGAAGCACTTAGTCGCAGTTAGACGACTCGAGAAACCTCCTCTGTGCGATTGTGCAGACTGAGCTGTGATAAACCCTGACAATACGTTGGAGTTTGTGTGTCCAAACAAGTATGAAGTAAGTGCAAAGTGTATGTGTTGAAATGTTGAGCTATACGTGTTCATGTACTAATATCACCTTATTTAGGTGTATTCAATGGCAAAGTGTGGTTTCAAGGAGTGGTTGTATGGTCCCAAGAATAAATGGCCCAAAGAACCTCTAAAGGCAAAGCAAAAGAAGAAAGAAAGGTTAATTTACAAAGCACCGACAGTCAAGTGCGAATGTGGTGTTAAATCCAACTACGGTCTAGTCCCTTCGGAGCTTGGAATATGCCATTATTGTAGCCATATGATTGATTATGATGAGGTTGGTTATTTTTTGTGGTAACCATGAAATCGTATTTTGTTTCTTTTGCTAAGACATATATGATATAATTTTTCATTTGAACAGAGCACTAGGAAATGCAGGTGGGAATGTTATGATGGTCAAGCTAAGTTCTTGGATGAACTGAAGGAGAGGTGAGTAATTGCACGGAAGAGGGGATATGGACCTGACTACGTCAACCTTTTTGTTAAACATCACAAAGACAAGATGCGTGAGTTTGCTAGACAGCGCGGTATTTGTAACCCGATCGGCGTTGGGCTTGAGAAATGGGGATTGGAGAGACGGATGACAATAGAGGATGAGAGGGCAAGGAAGGAGGCAAGGGAGGAGACAAGAGTACACATTTAGGTTTTGAACCAGCATGTTGTTGCATTATGTGCTAGTGAGTGCTTGAAAGCCTTTTTTTCGTTGCCTGATTTTAAATGTAATATAATCGCGTTGCTAACTGATTGCATTTTATACATGAAGGGATTGGATGCAGCGAGGGCCATGCTGCAGAGGTGGTTCGTGCAAGGTACGAGGAAAAGAAGTTTGATGAGCATAGAAAGCGAGCTGGTCGCACCGTTGAATCACCGATTATGTTGTCTGATGAGGAATACGAGGATAAGGACGGCATTGCCAGACTCAGCGAGCTCATCGCTCTAGCAGAGGCGGGCTTGCAGGTGGAGGAGGCTGAAGATGACACTAGTAGACTAAGCGAGCTCATCGCTCTAGCAAGGCGGACTTGCAGGCGGAGGAGGCTAAGGACGACACTGCCAGACTGAGCGAGCTCATCGCTCTAGCAGAGGCGGGCTTGCAGGCAGAGGAGGATGACGACACGTTCTTCACTCAAGCCACAGAGGCCACAGATGAAGCGGAGGCCGCTTATTATAGGCAAAAGGCAGATCAGGGCAATGCAGGTGAGGCTAGCCACAGCTACAGGGTTGTGGTTGAGGATTGGTACTCGGACGACGAGTTGCTTACTCAGCATGTTTCTGACTGAGGGTTTTTTATTGCGTCGGCTGTTAGTTCCATGCTTTATTAATAATCAATGTAGCTATGTAGTAGAAATTTCATTGTGTTGTCTTATATTCCATTTGAGCTACTGATGTATTGTACCCATATATCATGTACTCGGATTACCCATGGTCGATCTTAAATGATCACATCTATTTGTATCATACATTGAGAATTTCTAAAACGAACGTAATTGAGTGAAATTATCTCGAATACAGGTTCTGCCACGCCATAGCCTAGGTTCTGCCGCGCCATAGTCCACGGCGCGGCAGTGACGTGCCATAGACAACGGCCAGCCTCAATTGAGCTGTTGACGGTGCTGTAAAAAACTACAAGTGCTGCCGCGACCATGCGCAAGTTGAAACAAATATGAAGCAAATAAATGGATGACAAGTTACCACATAACATTTTTATTGGTTTATGAGTCTGCAAGTTTTTGAGGACAATATTCGTTCGACATAAGTTCGACGTAACGAACTAAGTCCCAGGAATGTAAGGATCCCTCGAACGCCTCTTGGAAACCTCGTACTCCACCTCAAGAAGGGGGTACAGCTGGTGCAGTGTGGGAGGGGCCATCCTATTATAAATTGATAAACAAAGGGTTAGAGTATTCAAATTAACAATATTCAGATTAACATTATGTAGTATTGCAAAATTTGAACTACTTGTTATGCAATACAAACACAATATGAAATCACCTGCTGCCCTCGTCTTCTATGCCTGCTAGCCTTGTGACCAGATTATTTGCAAATAGAGCAAAGATTCCTGCCATGGGACTCGTTGAAGTCTCCCCTGTCGTACATGTCTTCGCCGTACCCTCTCATAGCATCCATGTCCCCCTTGAGTCACTTCTTCTTCCTCCTACCCTTCCCTACCTTCATTAGATCCAGATGCGGCACGTAGTCATAACCATTATAAGGTGGCCACTATGTTGGGTCAAGGTATGGCTCGAAGCTCATCTCCTAAATACTAACGGTGTTCAAACGGAGATACAAGGGTGACATATATGGCAGATCGTCATAGTTGTACCCGCGAACCCTGTAGGCCATGATCATATAAGAGCAAGGGGCATGCATGATCTGAGGGACGTTGCAACTGCACTCTACCTTTTCAAGATCAACTTAGTAGTTTTGTCCACCATAACGTTCGCCGCCCAAGCTTGTGTCACCCTTGCCCCGTACACTAAAGATATTGTGGTGGGGTCCATACGACTCGACAGTGTGCTACTTGGCCAATTCCTCGGCCTCCTTCAAATGTTCAGCTCTAGCCTTTCCAAAATGCCCCTGCTCAGCTATATTCCTCTGCGCAAGTTTCCACCTCTTCATAAAATATTCATTGCACTTATGAAAGGAGAACTCAACAATTCCAGACACAGGCAACGATCGAACTCTGATGAATACACGGTTGAAGGACTCCGAGGAGTTAGTGGTCATGATGCCATACCTGAAACCCCCCTCATCATATGCTAAAGCCCGCTGAGCCTTTTGTTCCATCTGCGCCTCTAATCAGGCCTTTCCCGCTGCATTTACCATCTTGTCTAGTTCTCTCTTTGCCTCCTTGAATTGGTGCTCTATACGTACACAACATAGAGCCTTTATCTTGTCACATACCTCCTGCTTCCGCTGACACTGCCAGAAATTAGCGGCAAAGTGTCTCATGCACCATCTCTGTACTAGAGGCGGGAACTCATCTATATGCTCAGCAGTAGCATTAAGAAGCCCTATGTGATGGTCCGAGATCAAACATATAGTGCGAGTTGGGCCAAGCACTTGTACACGTAGAAGCCGCATGAACCATGACCACGGTTCATTATTCTCTCCCTCTGCCAAAGCAAAAGCCATGGGTACTGTATGGTCCTCAGGATCAACAACAACAGCCATCATCAAGGTGCCCCTATACTTTCCTGTCAGGAAAGTGCCATCAACAAGTACGGCTGCCCAACAAAACTAGAATGCATGTTCCGTTTGCGCGAATGACCAGAACACACGATAGAGGACATGCCTCAATGGGTCCCGAAAACACATACCTCCGGTGTCCACAAAACATTTCAAGCCAGGGTTGTAGTAATGCATTGCACATAAGATACGGGGCACCCTATTGTACGCTTCCTCCCAACTACCCCATCGAATCGCTAGAGCAATTTACTTAGCATGCCAAGCCATTCCGTACGTCACATCCTACTTAACGAATCTAGATATAGACTGTTGTAAAGAAGACACCGAAATGTCATTATTGTCATCAACGAGCCCCAATATACGATGGGCAAGGTAACGTATAGTGAGCTGCTGATGAATTTCCTTGCCCCTATTGTCTAGGCAAGTGTGGGGTTCGACAACTTTAGTTATCCTCCACTTGCCATCACTCTGTCTCTTCCGTGCATTTAACCTTCACATACAACTATTTTTGCATATCACGTGGTACCTCAACTCCTGGTCCGAATGAGTGACGGTGTACGGCCTATGGTGGTACACAACATAGTCCTGAAGGAAGAGTTTCATCTCTGACATTGTGTTGAATACCATCCCCTTCCTAAGGGTTTCTTTCTCATGATCATACAATGAATTCCTAGACATCTGGAGACCGGTGTCACAAACTGCCATATCCGTCATGCTGACATCCCTATAGTTCGGAACGCCCCTGAAAGGTACGTTCTTGGACCTTAGTTGCTCAAGCTCAGTCACTGTGTAAGGTGGTGGTGGAACATACTGCTGCACTTCGCTAATCTGGCCCATGAATCATAGGGGGTATCATTTGCAGCCAAATCTATGACTAGTCTACCCTGAGCCTAGACACCATGCAAAACCTCAGTTGGTACTAGTAATGGCATAGTATGAACCGGTACTAGCATGGCATCAACCGGTGTTGGCATAGCATCTGTACCTCCTTGGTCATTATCAGAATCGTCTGAATCACTACTAACTACATCATCGATCCTGTCCTCCTCCTGCTCCTCCTCTTCCCGTTCGAACTCATTCACATCGAAGTCATTGCTTATAAAGGCTACTGCAGTTGAATGAAACTGCTCCTGCATCAACTGACCGTCCAAATCCATGTTATCCTGAGTTGCTTCCCCTTCGACCTCTATTTCTTGTTCATTGCCTCCAAAACCATCAATGGACGGGCCTTCCTAAACACCCTGCATCCTGTACCCATTCTCCACCACTACCTCAGCCATGGGCATATTGGAACCTTGGAGAACCCTAGTGTAGTGGGACCAGTGAGCAGGGTCGCACAAGGGCATGAGGACATAGTGTGCCCTAGTCTTTTCAGTATCAAACCTCCCCTTCAGTGTGAAATCACTGCCAAACTTTGCATTCAAACATACACAATGGTCGTTGAAGCTAGGAGGTTCATTAAACCATTTCAATTCTTCTTCCATATCCTCAAACATACCATCTTCTCTCCTAACACTTCCTCCATATAAAACTCTAACACAACAATCCATCTGCAAAAGTATTTCAAAAAACTTCATCAAGTCGTCGAAATCGTCATACGTAATGTCCATAGTAATATTAATACCTATTCTAACTATAACTATACTAAATAATCTAATATTAACATCTATACAAGGCTAACTACAACAACTAATTAGACTAAATCCAATGTATAACTAGACTCAATAATTGTACTAACTAAACTACCTAACTTTACTATCTATACTAACTTACTAAACTAACTTTACTAACTAAACTAACTTTAGTAACTATACTAACTATACTTTACTAATTTTACTAACTTTATTAACTATACTAACTACATTAGGGCAGTACCTCGCGGCAGCGGCGCTCGTCCTCGCGGCGGTGGCGCGCTAGACCGGGCCGGAAAGCGCAGGCGCAGGCCTCGGCGGGCAGCCGCCGTGCGTGGCCGGAAAGGGTCGCGCGCCGGCGTACGGGCGCGGCGTCCGGCGGCCGTGGCCGTGCCGGCGTTTGTGGCGTGGCGGCCGGCGTGCTCGGCGGCGGGAAGGGCCGGTGGACGCGGGCGCGGCGGCCAGGCGCGGGGTTTGCTGCTCGGGAAGGCGGGACTGGCCGCGGGGGTTATATTCGGCCCTGCCGCGCCAAGATCGGTGGCGCGGTAGGCCTCGCCACATCAGCAATCAGCGAATCCGGTCGTTGCCACGTCAGCCCGCTGCCGCGCCACCATGCAAGGCGCGGCACAGGCATTTGGCCACGCCAGGGCAATAGGCGCGGCCAAAAGTGTTAGTTTACAAAAACCGACAGTGTTAGATTTAAAATTAGTTTTCAAAAAGTGTTAAAATTAAAAAAAAAATCACAAAACCTCCGTGGAGTCATTTGAATATTATTAGATGATTTAGTGACTATAATACCAGATTTTATTTGTATTTGAAAGGTTTATATAGCTAACCCTTTATTTTAGGGGTTATGTAGACTTTTTTCTAATATTTGCTAACACACCACCAAGACAGCCCCCACATAGTATGTTACTTTAACAAATCCACTTTAAAAAATCATCTCAGGATTTATTTAGACGGTTTTCAATACTTACGGAAAATCTGTTTTTATAGATGAGGGGATTAAATAGACAAACCACATTAGTTAAGAGATTAAATAGATTTTTCCTATTAGCAGCTAACTATTACTCTATAAACAGGCTCGCTCTACGTCAACCTCTTCTAATCCATACTAGAAAACTCAGGGCGCGGCATTGCCGCGCCATCTTTAAGATCACCGGTGGTTATTTTAGTGTTGCGCATATTATGATGTTATCCAGCTAGTATTTTTTTTTTGTAGTTTCAAGTTTAGCTTAGGAATAGGATATATATTAATAGATAATAGATGGCACCCGTGCATTTGTGCGGGAGAAATCAAGAGTCACAATTATCATATTCTGTGAAGCGAAAATATTTTTCACAAGATATTTGCAGATAACAAACTAATCAGAAGTAACACTAAAACGAAAGCTGTACTCTCATGATTCCATCATATTGATATGTTTATTACCATACCAATACAGCAACACACAGGCGAGTAGCAAGCAAAGCAAGCAGGTGGTTTGATGCGGACTTTGACCAATCATTTGATGCATTTAGCAGCTACTAGCCAACGAAGCTACCTGCAGCTTAGCACAAGTATAGCCTCACTGTAGAAATGTTGTTGATAGCATGAGAACCATATCCAGGGGGCAGGGACTCACCTACATTACGAAAGCCTTTCTTTTTCCGTTAATACAAATAAAAAGAATTCTGGTCCAATTTTGAAAGACGTGAAAGCTTGTTTGGGGTAAGGTAGTGCTAGTGGGAAATCTTATATTGTAATGGCACAACACACATGTTCCTCTCACTTACGTTAATTCCAGGAAAGAAATATTGCATGCTCTAGCAGTTACAGATAATAAGTAAATATATTCTCTATGCAATCATCAAATACTTGCGACGTCTAGATAAAATCAGTTGATTCCCATTACAGTCATTTTGAATCAGATGCTATCTGGGGTCTACACAATCATAATAGTTGTGAATGAAGCTAACTCTGTTTTCTACAAACTATCCGTGCCCACCGTTGAGTTGGCCAGTCTAGGATGACCCACATAGATTACTAGCCCAGTATACAATGACTGATCTCTAATTCTCTAAAATTAACCACATATTTTAAATGTTGATATACCTATTAGAAAGAAAAGACCAGGTTACGGTATAAGCTTCATAGGGTTCAAATTCATGTTAGAATTGCTCAAGGTGAGCTCTAGAACACACAGGGATACAAGTAGTGTAGTGCTTCTAGGATATTTTGCTGCTGGCCTTACCTTTACATATATATGAGAATAAAGTTAGTACAAGATGAGCTTGCCATATGGGCTACGGTGAAGACCATGTATTCCAAATTCTACGCCTACTACAGGGCAAGGTACAACATTGCTGTACATGCCATCTACTCACCACAACAGTTACAAATAGAATAGGTATATGTCTATAACTAATAACTGTACGTAGGTTCTATACGCATTCCTAAAAATAAATTGAATGTGGTGTAGTATATCACATATGCACACTCTATTACCTCTGATTTGACAGCACAGTCAACTCTATCAGTGAGGCATGTGAAAAGCGAAGACGCATCAGACGTCTCTGATCGGCTTACTCCATATTCAGCTTGTTTTTTTCAGCCAGAATAGTAATTTTCTCTCAAAACAATTCAGCCAGAACAGTGTTTTTCAGCTAGTTTCAGCCAAGTTTCAGACCAGCGAGGTATAATATCAGACAGGCTGCAGATGCCATTTTTTTTCCCTAAACTTAGTTTATTTAGCAGTTTTTTTAAAAGATTTTTCTTATGAACACATTTTTTATTAATTATATTATAGATAAAAGAGGATAAATACAATCAAAGCATGTCCTTACTCCTAGCAAGGATGCGTCCTGCATAACCTGGCAATTTACTTAACCAAATGTCAAAATATTTGTTTCTCTCAGCTCTTTAGCTTGCTTACTATGGTTAAGTAGCCGAAGCTAAGCTTCCTACTCTTCACATACTCGTGGAAGCTTTCTTCCCTTTGTAGTATGAATGTGTCCTTGCTGGCTGCTTAGGCACGCAGGAGGTCGAAAGTGGTGAATCGGTATCAGAAGCTAGGAGCTTGTGAGCCGGCGTTGCGTCTCCATCTCCAAGCAATGCGGCTCTTCACAAGGCTCAGTGGCCACGACATTCTGTTGAGCAAGGTGCTGCTCCGGTGCTCCCCAGGGCTCAGAACCAAAATTTTATGATATTTGATGAAGATAAGCTTCAAACCTGATGAAGAACAACAGACTTTGGAACTCTGATGAACCTGCATAGGCCATCTCTTGCCGGGCGTATCGCATCCGAGAGGCCTTGTGCTGCCCACATCGCCACTGTATCGGATCCGCGACATGCTGCCTCGCCGCCTGCGCTGCGCGGCTATCTCTCCTCTTGCCAGCATTCCATCGAACACATGGTGGCTGTCATCCATCTTGAGCTCAAAGTCAAAATCTGGTTCGACGTCGCTACCGGCGGCTGACGAGCGCCATAGGCAGGTCCTAGGGAGCCGCCGCCACAAGTCGATCCTGCCCCTAGATGCTGCGCGCGTGGAGCCTGCTGCCTCGCCAGCTCGCCAGTGGCCTGCCGCGCCAAGGGACTCGCGCCGGTGGGTTGAGCGGCGCCGGTCGCGCCGGTGGTTGAGCGCCGAGGGCCTGCCGCCAGATCCCCGCCACGCCAGCGCCTCACGCGGTGGCCGGGAGGCTACCGCACCGAGGGCCAGTCGCCAGCGCCAGCTCGCCATCGTGCCAGTGTGCCGCCGGCTCGCTGGTGTCCGCAATTCCAGCCCGCTTAGGTGGCGCGGCAGGCAGAGGGTGGAGTGGAGAGCGGAGGCGGCAGAGCATGCGAAGAAGCGGAGGGGACGAGCGTTGGCCCGTGAAGCTTAGTGAAGGCTCGGGTAGATGACCAAGCGGGTTGAGGACCCGCACCGATCCACATCGGACGGACCAGATCATGTGATGGTCCGATCCAACGGTTATCGAATTAACGGGCGACGTGGTCCGATCCGCTGCCCTCTTTTGGAAACAGGATTCCTGTGTAGAGATTCCTAAAAAAAATCTCAGTCCAAGCGTCAAGACTCTCTAGAGGGCAGCCAGCAGCAGGAGCCGCCGAGGGATAGAACAGTGTCTGTTCGAGCTATCCTCGGAACGGAATAACGGATCAACTGAGCCTGAGCGAGCGAGGGGACACAGACCCGACACGGAGTCGCGATCACGTACTCGTTGTGGGAGCAGCTGCAGCTTATTAGCCCACTTTGTCAACCACCGACACGTACTCGTTTGTAGGCACTAGCTCGACTGCTCGAGGGAACGTTCTCGTTGCTTTCGGGGAAGCAAACTGATCACTGGACACTCGGAGTAGTGCACTGGTGTTGCCTCGTTTTGGTCGTGTCAAACTGTTCTGGCTTGTTTTCTAAAATCAGTTTTTTAACTTCATATCAAGTCTACGAAAAGATTTTTTTTAAATACGTTCTGATAAATACATTTATTTAAGTTTATTGGTATCATATATATGATCAGACCAAAATGTATTCCTAATATTAAATAGCAAAGTGTTTCGTTGTCCTTTACTAGCAAATATGCGTGCCCGTGCGCTGCAACCAGAGAAAAAAGCGTTCGACTTGCTTACTTTAGCTTGCTGCACAGCTGCAGCGGCCGCGACAGCTTAATTTGTATAGGTGACTTGATGCTGTGATTGGTTCCCGTAACAATTACAAACGAATGGCTCTGTTAATGGAAATAAGGATGCCAATGTTAAATATTTATGCATTATTCTTTTTATAAAATTTTAAAGCTATACTTTATTGTATGATGATCCTTGTATCCATACAATATAAGTTATTATTGGCAATAAGATGACAATGTTGTATTAATTATGTATTGAAGTAAATTACAACAACCTAGATAGGATTTTTTTTCTTTGGTCGTGGGGCACTAAAATATTTACTCGCAAATGTACCCTAACTTTAGTTTTCATACTATCCATGTGTTGGTAGAGTTAGATATCAAAGTTTAGTGACTTATTTTGAGTATCCATAAAAATATGTAATTTTAATGTGTCATTAAAGTTGGCATGGGTTGGTCGTCATATGTCTCGATTTTCACATGTCAGCACTTGTGGAGAGTTGCACTGGTATATGCGGATAACTTAAAGATTTGCGTTGATATGGAGATAACTTGGAGAAACAATTATTTTGATTAGATTGAATAAAAATTTGCTTAATATTTCAGTTTACGATTTAATTGGTTAGACTGATTCATATTATAGTAATAATTTATATTTAATTAAAACTAACATAGCAATATTTATTATTAAGGGTCATAATTTCAAACGTAATACTGTATTTATTTTTACCTTTATCTTTCTATAAGAAAAGCATAGTACTTTATTAGAAAAGAAGAAAAAACAAAATAAAATCATGGAAGAGGCAATGACGGACACCACCGTGCACGAGCGGGGCAGCACATCCAGGATGAGACACCCCGATGGACAATACGGAACATGTACGAGCCGGAGAAGGAAAAAAGGCAGAGATTGAAATAGAAAAATGACACGAATATGACGCTGGTAATGCGGACAGAACACGGATTATGTTGGCAAAAGTTTAAAGTTTGCAGAAATTTTGCCTCTTTAGTATTAAAAAAATAATAGCAAATAGCAAATTATATCAAATATGCCCGTACGTTACAACGGGAGAGAAAAACTATCAACCTTTAATGGAAAATATTAAATTTATATATTTATTTTTTATCCTTTCTCGAAAATTTAGTAGCTATAAGTTATTATCTGATCACTATGGCATCCATAATATAAGGGCGCACGCATTTGGTATGGCTCTATGACAAGTGCTTGTTGTCGGAGTTGGAGCCGGAGTTGAAGGCCTTCACGCTGAGCCAACGGTTTGGCGCTCCGACTCTGGCGACCAAAACAGTTTTGGCTCCATGTATGGGAGAGTACAAGCGTTCCTCCCTACGATCTCGTTTGATATGGCTTTGCTTGCTCTCATGTTAGAGTCGTTAATATTGTCAATAATATAATAATATTTTATAAGTTAATATTGGCAATAATATGACGATATCCTATTAAGTCTATATTGAATTAAACTGCAACCTTGATAGATCTTTTTCCTCCATTGTAAGGCACAAAAATATTTACTCTTAAATATATCATCATTTTTTTTCATGTGCGCCTTCTCGTGAGATGATGAGACGGAATGTTAATCAAGGAGGTTAAGGAAGTTACAGTTCTATCTGTGTTTTGGCTTTATTTGTTTAGAAAGCCTAAATATCATGATTAGTATCATTGCCGGATTATATTATTATTTCTATTCTTGGCTTGCATGCTATATAAACGTAAGTGGCTGGTTTTGAGTTGGTGACGTAGTTTATTTCCTTAGTCCATCACGTAGAGGAGTCGAAGTTGGAGTTTGTCACATCCTGGTGCGAGTCACAGCAGATTTAAACTCTTAATATCTTTTACTATTTGCCTTAAAGACTGCTATTCAAGTTATTTAGGACGAGAGGAAATCTATTTGGCAGCTTATGAGTTCGGGTAACACGACCCAATAAATTTTGGAATCGGACTCCGTAAGTCTGGATGGAAGAAATTCTCAATTGTTTTGTATTTAGAGGGAGACGGATAAAAAAAAGGACGAACAAAAAAAATAGGTGAAGAGAAATTTTGCCTCTTTATTATTAGGTATAGATTGCTCAGCCGTTCGATGAAGTACAATTAAGAACTAGAATATGAAGTGTTTCCATATAATCTGCCGCTCTGTCGACAGAATATCGTCGGCAGTCTTCCGAGAGGTATCCCACGAAGGTAGATTGATCGGCAGAGGAGCATGAGATCAAGAACAAGAAGGCAACAGAGACACACGAGTTAGACAGGTTCAGGCCATCAGTATGACGTAATACCCTACTCCTGTGGTCTGTTGGTTTGTATTAGCTATCATATGATATTGCGTGTGTTTGGAGGGGGTCCCTGCCTGCCTTATATAGTCCGAGAAGCAGGGTTACAAGTCGGTTAGATCTGAGAGATAACCGAAAAGTAATAACTGATTATAGTAATCTTGAGATCATACATATCCTAACAGATCTCGTAGTATCTTTAGGATATCTTCTAGATGTCTTACGGAAGGCGCCGACTAGAGTCGTGCCTCGCAAGACTTCGTCTTGTGGGCTGGGCCGCCCCTGAGGGCGCAACCCATGTGGTCTGCTGTGGGTATCCGGGGTCATCCCCCACAGCTAGTCCCCGAGCACCTTATACCCGTTGTGCAACGCCGTCTTGAGCTTGTCCGAGCAGGTGCGAACAAAGCCGAGCAGTCAAACTCATGGTCCGACCACCGTGATGAGTTGCCGAGCAGTTGTGAGCAGTTGTTGAGCAGCGTGTACCGTTTCCGAGCTGCACGAACCGTAGCCGAGCAGCATAACCCAAGCACGACTTGCCATAAGGGTGTAAGGAGCTCAAGTTCAGAATCGAAAATTTCTTCGTAGTGGATCAAGTGTGCGCACTTAGAGTCCGACCACGAGAAAAGGAGATAATCTTCCTCAGCTTCGAGAGGCGTGAAGTCTTCTAGAATAAAGCAAGCACATTCACCACGAGGTGAAGTGTGTCCACTTAGTCCCCGAGCCTGACAGTAGATGACGTAGTCATATGGTGCTAGGATCCAAAGTAGAAGAACAGTAAAAGACCAGCCGAGCAGGCAGCCAGTCCTCGAGCACAGCGCTGAAATGAGAGAGAGCACATTCACCGCAAGTTGAAGTGTGCCCACTTAGTCCCCGAGCCTGACAGTAGGTGACGCAGTCATGTGGTGCCAGGGTCAGAAATAGAAAAATATTAAAAAGACCAACCGAGCAGGCAGCCAGTCCCCGAGTCGTTTACGGAGATATCTAAAAAACTCCACCATGGAGAAAAAACTAGAGTAATGGCTGTACAACAACCGTTACTGAGCCTCAATAAATGGCGGAGAAGTCGGCAATTATTTGGCGAGTAATAACCAACGGAGGCGATAAATTAGCGACATGGGCTGCGGTTACACGAAAGCCCAGGTTGCGGCCCATTAATCCGCGTCGGAGAATTCGGAGGGGCACAAATTGCGGGCACGGTTTCCTAAAAACCCTCGAATGCGAGAGGGTGGGGAAAGTGCTTTATAACTGCGCCGCCGCATCCCGCGTTCATACCTTTGCCACTCTGCCATTCCGTCTTCATCCTCAATCCTCGCGTTTTCAGATTCGCTTCCACCGCCAAACCCCAATCACATCGGAGAGATGGCGCCAAAGAAAGGAGCTGCCAAATCGAAGAAAATAAGCCCCAAGAAGGCGAGCACCGGCGGCCGACGGGATGAAGAGTGGGTGCCATCGCGAACGGGATAGGCAGAGCTTAATAGATTGGTGGAGGCTGGCGTTCTTCCTTACCGTGCTACCACCGAATGGCGGCCGGCCCTCGGTGAGTCCTTCCCAACGCCTCATACCAATGAAGTGGTGGTATTCGAGGATTATTTCTAGAGCGGGTTGGGATTTCCTATTCATCCGTTCCTGAGGGATCTGTTGGAGCTTTGGGTGGTTAGTCTATGCAACCTCCATCTCAATACCATTCTGCACATCTCAATCTTCATCCATTTCTATGAGGCATATCTCGGAATCCTCCCCCATTTCAACGTCTTCTGTTACCTGTTCTGGCTAAAAAGGAGAGGTGGTGGTGGTTCCAAAGTGGTCGGCGGGGTGTACCTTCAGCTGCGCGATGGGATGGCGGGCAAGTACCTTACTGTGCCACTGAACACATCATTGAAGGGGTGGAATGCCAGGTGGTTCTACATAAAACAGAGCCACCCAGCCGTCCGCTGCGACGCCGACCACATCCCAGAGAGTCAGAGGAGCTGGTCGGAGACATCGAACAGCGCTGACATGGAGCAAGTGAGGGAGCTTCTTGCCTTAATAAGGGGCGTGAGAACCAACGGCGGATTGGTTGCGGCAAGCTTTATAGTACGCTGCGTGCAGCCCTGTAAAGAGAGGGCGCATCCAGCCTTCGAGTTCAAGGGGGAGACCGACGGTACCCGGGAGAGGCCAGAGATGCTGTCGAGGAACGTTTGTGAATAGCGGGCCGCAGAGCTATTCGCACCGTTTTTCTCTTTCAACATGTTAGGGTATACGAAGCCCTTCAACTACAAAAATCTACCTCCTCAAGTAAATATCTCAGTTGTGTATTCCTGATGCTTTTTATCCTTCTTCATTGCCGAGTAGTGGACTGATTTACCTATGCGTAGATCCACTCATAGGATAGGGCGGTGTACTTTTCAAGTGTGTCGAAGGGCAATTGGCCACCAGCTATCAATGCACGACCACCAACTCAACCTAAAGGAAGTGCCATCGGCATCTCGTCGAACTCCGGAGGCACGGATGTTGGTCGGACGGAGAATTCTCCGCCGGTGTCGGAGAAAGCCTAGGGGAAGAGGGAAGCGGCAGACGAGCCGACCCAGAAGAGGAGGAAGACGGCGGGTGCCGCTCCCATCAAACCAGGCGGCATCTCGCTTGGCGATGATCAGACCAATCGAACGCGAAGGACCGCTATGTTCGACTGGTCTGATGACAACGAAGTTCCGACGGATCCTCCACCGAGCACGAAGGAGCCTCCACGTAGCACTCCCATGGGGAATCAATCAATGGGAGGCGAAGAAGTCCCTGAGCCGTAGACAAGGGAAGTCCCCGAGCAGCGGACGAGGGAAGTTCCTGCACAGCAGACGATGTGAGTCCCTATAGGGCAAACGACGAGAGTCCCCGAGCAACAGGCGGAGGCAAACCCGGAGCAGCAGGCGGAGAGGGCCCCCGAGCGTCAGGTAGAATAGAGGTCGACTGTGGAGGAGCTAAGACCACCTCTCCAGAGTACCGGAGTTAACCCCACGGCTACGCCTAGGGGCACGAGCAAGCACCGCTGGTTCAAGAAATTGAACCGACAGACCAAACCGTAAGTATCCTTGTCTTGGAGTTAATTTGTTGTAGTTTCTTAACTTTTGTGATGACTAACGAGCGGACTTGATGTAGAGCAAGGCGTACGACAGACCCAGTCCCACCCATCAAGACTGACGAGCAGCCAAAGGCTGGCTCCGGGATGGAGGGAATGCCGGTGGACCCCATCCTGGAGTCCCCAGGTGCTTGTCAGCACCTAGGGGAGCCAATTGCTGCCGTTGGTGGACTTGGCGGCGGCGAACAGCTGCCGTCGACGGTGAACGAGTCGGCGACTGCACCCTCGGTGATGGGAGGCGCCGCCGGGTCCTCTGGAGTAGAAACTGTAGTTACCAACGTCGTGCCGAAATCTGGAGCGGAGAATCTTGCAGTGCCAAAGGAGCAGACGACGCTTCCTAAGGCGTCAGAGGGCATGGTCGGACCCGCTATTTGGCCACCGAGCCCCTAGGTGGTGCCTCCGGCTGTAGCAGAGGAGGACAAGGTGGAGGAGATCGAGTGTGAGGAACCTCGACCCCAAGCTGTCCGAACCCTCCAAAAGCGTGGCGATGACATAGTAATTGTCAAAGAGGAGGACACCACCAGGGAGTTCAGGAGACTGGAAACTACCCTTGCTGGGGTGACAAAGCAGATCAAGGTTAGTACTGCGTCTAGAATGCTCCTCTTTGATGTTGGGAATTGGATTTCGACATTGTCATTGTGCATTTGCAGGAGATAACTCGGACTGTCGAGCAGCGCCGCCAGCTGATAAAGAGGATTGAGCCCCTCGCTGAGGAGAACGAAAAACTCAAAGAGGCGGTGAACGTCTCAGAGAGAAACATCCAGAGGGCCCGGCGTGAACGAGACCTTGTAGAGTACAACGCGTGGGACCTGGAATACCAGAGGGGGGTCCAATCCGAGCAGCTGGCGGCTGCGTTTGAGCAGCTGTAGAGCCAGTCCGAGCAGCTGCGGAGCTAGTCCGAGCAGCTGGCTGCTATCTCTAGACAACTAAGGAGTGCCTCCGAGCAGTTGGAACAGAAATCCAAAGAGCTTAGAAGTGTATCCGAGCATAAAGCAGGTACAGTATATCGGCAAATGCACTTGGTATTGCTGAACATCCATATTTTTGGTGGTAACTGTTGCGCTTGTAGAGCAAGATGCAGAGCTCGGCCAACTGCGCCAGGCCATCGAACAACTTCGACAGGAGAAGGCGAAGGAGTCTGAGCGAGCAGACAAACTAGCCGAGGAGCTAAAAGGTGAATACCTCCTGGTCGGAATTGCTATCGAAGTAGCTTCCTTGTATGATGGTACATTGTAATGCTTACCGGCTACCGTCATAAAGCCAAGGCACAGTTTGATGTGTTGGTGCAGGAGGCCAGGACCCAAAGGGACAACTTCGATGCTGTAGTCGCCGCAATTAAAAAGGTGCTTGACTACGTCGACCTGGAACCGGGTACTCAGCTCGACGGTAGGCGGCAATGTTTGGACACCATCATCCAGAGGTGCAAGGTAGCGTGGGCAAACTTCAAGAGCTTCAACCGCGACGCCGTTGTGTCCGTCGCTACTCACGCCCTTGCGGTTGTTCGGTCCCATTACCCAACCATCGACCTTCAGGCGATAGAGGGTGGGTTCGCCGAAGGACTGAGCGATGCAGAGACCCAGTAGTTGGAGGATCAGGTGGAGGACGTAGCGAAGAAGCTGGCCAGCGATATAGACCTGTTTGGTGAGATGGATGGTGATGGTGGAGCTCGATGATCTGTTCAGAGATTGCCATCTGTAATATCATGACAGTGTAGTTAGAACGCGCGAAAGCGCAAAAAACAATTATGTATGTGAGGAATGTTACAAGGTGCATGTGTATGCACTTTGCTTGTATTTTCGGCGAAAAAAAATCCTCGTAGTGTTGACCATGACGTATTTATATGGAGTATAAGTAGAGTCCGAGCAGTTAGTTCGATACTGACCCCTATGGCCTCAGCTAGCCCATAGTCCATAACGTCGAGCACGGGGCCCGTGCATGTGTAGGAGGAACAGGCATGACCAAGGAACCACAGCCGACCACCCATAACGCAGAGCGCGGAGCCCGTAGCATGTGTAGGGAGAGATTGGAGACTGGGTCTTCTCCATAGAGAACAGTGCGAAACATGTGCTGCTCGGCGATTGTTAAAATAACTTGGAGATATAGGTAGTATAAGCGGCGTCCGAGCAATTAGTTCTGTGCTGAGCTCTCGGCCTTGGCTAGCCAAAAGTCCATAACATCGAGCGCGGAACCCATGGACGTGTAGGATGAACAGGCGTGACCAAGGAACCACAGTCGACCACCCATAACACAGAGCGTGGAGCCCGTGGCACGTGTAGGGAGAGATCAAAAATTGGGTCTTCTCCGAAGAGAACAGAAAAGAAAGTTTGTTGCTCGCTAATCGGTGAAATATCTTGGAGATTTGGAGCAAAGTGTTCGACGATTTGGAGAAGACTTATTTGGTGATTTTTGGCGAAAATGTGTCGGCGATTTGGAGAAATCGTTCGGCGACATTGGAGAGAACCGTTCGGCGATATTGGAGAGAACCGTTCGGCGATATTGGAGAGAACCGTTCGGCGATAACGTTGGAGATTTGGAGAAACGTGGTCGGCGCAGTTATGTCCATTTTGTATTGGAGTTCATTATGGAGTAGCATAGAGCTCGGTGACCATAAGTGGGTGTTAAACCACAATGCAGAAAAAGTGGAGACAGGTTATGGAGACCAAAACTTTATTCAACATAAAGTGGAGAGTACATATCTGGAGCGTTTCAAGGATAGAAACATATAAGGTGCTCGATGTGCCACGAGTTGGGAACATCAATTCCGTCTAAGTCACATAGGCGATAAGACCCTAGTCAGGTGACCTCTTTGATGACGTAAGGCCCTTCCCAAGGGGAAGAGAGCTTGTGCATCCCTTCGGTGTTTTGTTTTCTGCGGAGAACGAGGTCGCCGACAGCAAATGAATGACCTTTGACATTGTGGTTGTAGTACCTCCGCAAGCCTTCCAGATATTTGGCCTTGTGGACACAGATGATTAGGTTCTCCTCCTCGACCCTATCGACGTCCTCTGTCCGAACAGCTGTGGGCTGCTCTTCATCAAAGTTTTCCACCCTAGGTGCTCGGAAGGCAATGTCTGCTGGTAGGATGGCTTCTCAGCCGTAGACCAAGAAGTATGGAGAGACACTAGTGCCGCGACTAGCTTGAGTACGCAGTCCCTAGACTATAGCTGGTAGCTCCTTGAGCCATCTGCCAGGGTGCTTTTCTTCTTTCTTATATAGTCTATTTTTTAGGGCATCAAGGATCATGCCATTCGCCCGTTCGACCTGTCCGTTGGCTCTAGGATGAGCAACGGAGACGTATTTGATGGAGATGCAACGGTCTTCGCAGAAGTCCCAAAAGTGATGGTCAGTAAATGTAGTTCCAAGGTCGGTGATGATGCTATTCGAGAGACCGAATCTATGGATGATATCTTCGAAGAGCTCGACTGCTTTCTTTGTAGTAGCCGAGACGAGCGGTTTATACTCAATCCACTTGGAGAACTTATCAATGGCGACGTATACGTACCGAAAGCCACCTAGCGCTGGCTTGAAAGGCCCAATCATATCCAGTCCCCAGCATGTGAAGGGCCAGGAAGCTGGGATGGTTTGCAGCTCTTGTGCCGGCACGTGTATTTGCTTGGCAAAAAATTGACATCCTTCACAACGTCGTACAAGGTCTTCTACATCGGAGATGGCTGTGGGCCAGTAGAAACCTGCTTAGAAAGCCTTGCCGACCAGTGTTCTCGAGGCCGCGTGATTGTCGTAGGAACTAGAGCGAATTTCGAGAAGTAGTTTCACTCCCTCTTCGTAGGTGATGCATTTCTGCAGAATCCCTTCCTTGGCATTTTTTCTCATCAAATTGCCGTCTACCAGCATGTAATGCTTCCTTCGACGAATTAGGCGTTCAGTTTCAGTCTTGTTGGCGGGTACTTCAGCGCTGGTGAGGTACTTGATGAATTGTTCCTTCCAATTAGCGGCCGGCGAAGGTACCGATAGTACCTATACTTCCTTATCTTCCTTAATGGACGGCGCCAGGAGATCTTGAACGAGACCCCCGACGGACTCGTGGCGCGAGAAGAGCCCAACTTGGATAAATGGTCGGCGAGCTGATTTTGGTCGCGTACCACGTGGTGGTACTCGATGCCGTAGAATTTTCCTTCAAGTTTCCTGACTTCGGCGCAATATGCATCCATCTTGGCGCTGGAGCAAGACCAGTCTTTGTTAAGCTGGTTGATGACCAGCGTGGAGTCCCCGTATACCATGAGGCGTTTGACGCCGAGCTCAACGTACGGAGTCCATGGAGACATACTTCATATTCAGCGGCGTTGTTGGAGGCCGGAAAGTGTATCCAGAGAACGTATCGGAGCTTATCCTTTGTTGGCGTAATGAACAGAATGCCCGCACCAGCACCATTGATGTTAAGGGCACCGTCGAAGTACATCACCTAGTGCTCGGGGCAAGTGGCAGCGATGGGCTCTTGGATCTCGGTCCACTCAGCGACGAAATTAGCAAGCGCCTGAGACTTGATCTTAGGCCTGCTTCTGAATTCAATGGAGTAAGTGTTGAGCTTGACAGCCCATTTGATGATACAGCTATTGGCCTCTTTGTTACGAAGGATGTCCCCCAGAGGGAACTCGGAGACCACGGCGACCATGTAATACTCGAAGTAATGGCGGAGCTTATGCGATGTAATCAAGATTGCCTATAACAGCTTTTGGACCCAAGGATAACGAGTTTTGGGCTCATTAAGGACCTCGCTGATGAAGTATACCGGACGTTGCACCTTATTGGCATGCCCGGCCTCCTCGCATTCGACCACGATGGCTGTGCTGACGACGCGGGAAGTAGCAGCATTGTAGATCAGGAGAGTTTTGTCTGGCCCTGGCGCCGTCATGATCGGAGGCTTTGTTAGGAACACCTTGAGCTGCTCGAAAGCTGTATCTGCCTCTTTCAACCAGTAAAAGCGCTCGAAGGCCTTGAGGAGTTTGAAGAACAGTAGCCCTTTTTCACCGAGGCGCGATATGAAGCGGCTTAAAGCAGCCATGTAGCCTGTAAGTTTCTGTATATCCTTGACGCATGTTGGTCGTTTCATGTTGGTGATGGCGGAGACCTTGTCAGGGTTGGGTTCGATGCCACGAGCGCTGACAATGTAGCCCAGCAGTATACCGGATGGAACTCCAAAGATGCACTTTGAAGGGTTCAACTTCCATTGATACTTTTTTAGGTTGGCGAACGTTTCTTCGAGGTGGCAATAAGATTTTTGGCGGTCCGAGACTTGACGACCACATCGTTGATGTAAGCCTCAACGTTGTGGCTGATATGTTGATCGAGGCACATCTGAATGGCCCTTTGATAGGTCGCCCCGGTGTTCTTGAGTCTAAAGGACATGGTGGTGTAGCAGTACGCACCAAAGGGCGTGATGAATGATGTCTTGATCTGGTCTTCTTCCTTGAGGGAGATCTGGTGATAGTCAGAGTTACAGTCAAGGAAGGAGAGCAGTTCGTAGCCGACAGTGGAGTCTACAACCTCATTTATCCGAGGCAAACCAAAGAGGTCTTTAGGGCAGTGTTTGTTAAGATCAGTGTAATCAACGCACATTCTCCATTCCTTATTCTTTTTTCAAATGAGAATAGGGTTTGCTAACCACTCAGGATGATACACTTCTTTTATAAATCCGGCAGCTAAGAGCCATTTTATTTCTACCCTAATAGCCTCTTTCTTGTCTGGCGCGAATCGACGGAGTTTCTGCTTGATCGGTTTGGCGATCGGTGAGACATTCAAGGAGTGCTCGATCTTCTCCCGTGGTACCCCCCGGCTCGATCTTCTCCTGTGGTACCCCCCGGCATGTCTGTAGGTTTCCAAGCAAACACGTCAGCGTTGGCACATAGGAAGGAGACGAGCGTGCCTTCCTATTTGGGGTCAAGGTGAGCCCCAATCTTCACGGTCTTGGAAGGGTCGTCGAGGCCGAGGCCGACCTCCTTTATTTCCTTAGACTTGGTGGAGGCACGGGGAGGCTCCAGCTCTGGGATCTCCATGTCGTCGGTGGGCAACATCTTAGCTTCGGTGAC
This sequence comes from Miscanthus floridulus, assembly GCF_019320115.1. Lineage (NCBI taxonomy): Eukaryota > Viridiplantae > Streptophyta > Magnoliopsida > Poales > Poaceae > Miscanthus > Miscanthus floridulus. The sequence goes on along the minus strand of NC_089587.1, from coordinate 116,106,692 downwards.
CGCGCTGGCCATCTGGATGGAGAGGTCGGTGGCTTCGGCGAGAGCGAGACTCTCTGTCTCACAGGCGTAGGCGATGGAGAGGCTGGCCCGCAGGGCCAGAACTCCTGTAGGCAAAGGCATCTTCCGCACCAGATACGCATAGTGCGGTACAGCCATGAACTTGGCTAGAGCTGGCCAACCAAGTATGGCGTGGTAGGCGGTGTTGAAGTCGGCGACGTAGAAGTTGATGTGTTTGACGTAGTAGTTGCTTGCCGTGCCGAACTATATTGGTACGGTGATCTCCTCAAGCGGTTTGGAGGCCCTGCCAGGTACCACACCCCAAAAGGAGGAGTCGGAGGGTGTGAGATCTGATAACCCAAGGCCCAGCTCCTTTAGGGCTCCGGCGAAGAGGAGATTCAGGGCGCTCCCACCGTCCACGAGCACCTTTCTAAAAAGCACCTTCTGGACGGTTGCATCGAGGACGAGGTGGAAACGCCCTGTGTAGGGGATGTCCGCTCACTGGTCGGCCCTACTGAAGGTGATGGGTACCTCAGACCATGGGTGATAACTTGGGTTGGCGGTGTTGTCTTCCATAGTGACAGAGAGCACCCGCCGTGCGGCGAGCTTCCGTTCTCTTCTGCTTTCGGTGGAGACAGGGCCCCCGAAGATGGTGGCGACCACCTTGTCGTGGTCCTAGAAGGCATTGTTGTTGCCCCTAGGTGGTCGGCGGCCTCCGGCTCCGTCGTTGGCGTCGTCTTCCAGCTTTTTGTCCTGAAATTCCTTAGCCAAGCCGAGGCAGTTCTTCATCTTGTGTTTGGCGTTCTTGTGAAGAGGGCATGGGCCATCGAGGATCTTTTGGTACTGCTCATCGTAGTTGCACTTGGCACGAGGTTGATTGACGGCGGCGACGATGTGGTCTGGTCGGCGGCGATGATTTTGGCCAGGCTTGGGTCCTTCTGTTTGATCACGGCCGCTGTCACGATGGTAACTGCGGTCGTTGTGGCATCGGTCGTCGGGGCGGTCGTCGTAGCGACGTGTTGGGCGATGAGTGACCACATCCTCATTGAAGCGCACCTCGGCTTCCTCAGCGACAGCGTACTGGTTGGTGGTTGTGATCATCTCACCAATCCCAGTGGGTGGCTTGCGGTTGAACTTGGAGCGAAGCTCGCGATGGTGGAGTCCTCGGGTGAAGGCGGTGATGACCTCAGCTTCCGTGATGTTGGGAATAGAATTCCTCATCTCGGTAAAGCAACGAATGTAGCTGCGGAGGAGCTCGGATGGCTTCTGGTTGATGCGATTGAGATCATGCTTGGTGCCTGGCCGAGAACACGCAGCCATATAATTATCGGTGAAGACTTTTTTAGCTCTTCCCAGGATCCGATGAAGTCTGGGGCAAGGCTAGTAAACCAACTCATGGTGGGTGGCGTGAGCATGACGGGGAGATAGTTCGCCATGACACTGGTGTCTCCTCCGGCGGCACGAACAGCGGTGGCGTAAGCCTGTAGCCACTATGTTGGATTCATCCTTCCCTCATAGGGCTCGACCCTAGTGATTTTGAAACCACAGGGCCATTAGAGTGTTCGGAGCGCCCTCGTAAACGCTGGAGGCCCTTCGAGGTTGTGGTCGGCGTCGGCTGCAGCATTGCCGGCGTCGATCTGCTCAAGAGCTGAGTCTGGGTTTCCATACTCCTGCTCGTACTCCTGGCGGTGGCGTACTTCGTCTTCATGGCGACCGAAGCGACGTTGCTCGATACGCCGTTGTGCATCTCGGAGGTTGCCGAGGTGCACTCGAGCGTCCTGTTCGACCTCCTAGTCGTGTTGGCAATGGTGTTCGGTGCGGTGGTCCCCGGCTCCCCCCTGGAGAGACAGCGATTGGTCGGCGAAACGGCTTTGACTGGGGCGGCGATTGGATCTCGGCGCAGCTGATCGGCGAATCGTGCTCGTGGAGCACGAAGGTCTCTGATCCTCACAAATCTCATTAACCCAACAGTGTGCCGCTTTAAGCATGGTGGCGAGCTCGGGCGTCTGCGGGAGGCGGGTGAGCTCGTTGGCGGCCACTGCCAGATTGGCACTTGGAGTCTTGAAGACGTCATGGCTGTCAACGTGGAGAAACTCTTCGTTGAGGTTGCGGTGGAGTGGAAGTGGCCTTCCTTGTGAGTTGAGCCAATTATTTCGAGCAGCCTTGGCCTGCGCAATAGCTGCCTCGTTTTCTCGGCGCTGCGCGCGGTTGACGTTCCGGTTCTCACGAGCGACACGTTCCTCCTCGGCTTTGCCGTTCCGAGGAGGGCTGTCGACGCTGACATTGAAGATCGCGCCACCCTGGAAGGGTGGGAAAAGGAGCTGCTCGGTGAAGGTTTCGGCGAGGGTCTCCGTAGAGCCCTGAGACTCGGAGCCCGGATTTTCCTCTGGGATGGTCTGGACGGATGCTCCGGGGCACCGGCCTATGTGTAGCATGTTGACGGCTGGAGGAGGCTAGACGGCGAGCTGGTCGGTGAGTGGATGGGCATCTCCCACCTGGTCGGCGAATTTTCCCCTAGGGCGTCTTGGTAAGTAGAGGCGACGTTGGTGAACCTGAAGGGCAGAGCCGCAACTCCTGGAGTTTTCCGAGAAGCCTCCGATAGATCTGGATCGGAGGGTGGTCGGTGCTGGACCAAAGTGTCCAGGGCCGATTCGGCGATGGAGAGGCAATTGGCGAGCTTCAGACCGACCCGATCGATGGATTTGATCAGATCGTCATTGTTGATCTGCCTCCTCTGGTAGCGAAGAAGCAGGCGGTGGGTCGTTGATGAAGGCGACCTCAGAAGTGGTTCCAAGATTGGATCTGCAGTTGCAGGCGCGGGGGTGGTCGGCGCAGAAACGATCTGCACCGGCTCGAGGAGCTCTCCGACTCCGCCAGCGTTGATGACCCACGAGATAGATCCGACCGTGAAGATCTGGCCGGGCTGCGGAAGGGATGAAGAGCCTGCGGAAAAAGCCATCTTGTTCGACAAGGAAACAACACGCACAGCCCCTACCTGGCGCGCCAACTGTTGACAGAATATCGTCGGCAGTCCTCCGAGGGGTATCACACGAAGGTAGATTGATCGGCAGAGGAGCGTGAGATCAAGAACAAGAAGGCAACAGAGACACACGAGTTAGACTGGTTCAGGCCGTCAGTATGACGTAATACCCTACTCCTGTGGTCTGTTGGTTTGTATTAGCTATCGTCTGATATTGCGTGTGTTTGGAGGGGGTCCCTGCCTGCATTTTATAGTCCGGGGAGCAGAGTTACAAGTCGGTTAGATATGAGAGATAACCGGAAAGTAATAACTGATTATAGGAATCTTGGGATCATATGGAATCTCGTAGTATCTTTGGGATATCTTCCAGACGTCTTGCGGAAGGCGCCGACTAGAGTCGTGCCCCGCAAGGCTTCGTCTTGTGGGCTGGGCCGCCCCTGAGGGCGCAGCCCCTATGGTCTGTCATGAGTATCCGGTGTCATACCCCACACGCTCTCTTCCATGCGCTAGTTAAGTGTTTGGACATGGTTTGGAACCCAACCCTAAAACAAATCAGAACACATGGCACGGTTTTTGATAAATCTTTAAATCACTCGTGCACGTATGAGTTAGAGCAGCACACACGTAGACGTAATACAAAGTTCGATTTCCAGACGAATTGAAAGTATGACGTGATTGCTAAATAAAATCTCTAAGCCATAAATCGTTCACGCAACTACAAAATAAGCTGAACGTTTTGCATATTTGCTAGTAAACTATAGTTGAAACGGACGCTTCGTTGCCAGCTGCTTGTATAGTGGATATTTTGGTTGCCTTGTTCAGTATCTGTTGTTAGTTTTTTTCTTTTTCTTTTTAGACGAATATCTGTAGTATAAGTTGTTGAGACCACAACAAGCGTATATAATCATGCTGTTCTCCTGTAACCGGAGAAGGTAGCTCTTTCACGTACCGAATACTATAACATGCATCAACCAATAAGAGGGCCGCCGTGGTTCATCTATTTATGTTCACTGCGACAGACGGGAGACAGAAGAGAGTATGACTTGTGGCGACTAAACATGCACTCTACCAAACTGTACCAGCAATAGCTATTGTCGTAGATAATTCGTATATCTTCTTACCGATATAAACCTTGAAGTTTTATCTCGAAATCTCCTACACCGATCACACCAAATTAAATTATTTGGGTACTAAATTAAATTATAGGTCCAGATTATTGCTACCACACCGATCACACCAATTGTAGGTAATATCATAAAACAATGATGTATCCTATCCCAAAAGTGCAACAGAAACAAGTGACCTCTTGCAAGCATGCGTGCATGCATGGTCGAAAGTTGAAATAAACCATGTGCCGGCAAACACATACTTCGGCAATAGCCTATAGGAGGCGGAAACTACACCAATATGGCACGACACTTCGGCATGATGTACTTGGTTCGTCGACAAGTTCATTCAGCTACGTCAATCAACCAGCATTTCTGATTAAGCAAATGTAATCATTTTCGACTACTGTTTTCTTCCTTTCTTTTCTTAACAGTGTGTCATGGAAATCTGTAACCTTCGTTCAACTAGTTTTATTACTGCACCACCGTTTGACTCTATCTTCGTCTATATCTGTTGTTGCAGTTAAGATCCAACACCGAAAAAGCTAGCACGCTCAGATTGCACAAACCATCAACTTTGACAAAAAAATGACCAGGTGTATTTTTAGGAGCCATCTCTGTTAATTGGTCAGACAGGTATGTAGCAAACCTCCACCTCTGTTAAACATCAGGCATACATCCTAAGAGACCGCCTCTGTTAATCCACTATTTACATAAACAACTGACTATTAACAGAGACAGGAATTCTGAAGATCCACCTCTAGAAATCGATAAACGGGCATGGCACATTTACAACGTCCGCATCTAAAAATAGTTGTATAAAAAATAATTTATAGTTTTTACACATGAATTCCTATGAAAATGAACTTTATATCAAAATTGTAGAGATCAACATGATCTACAACTTTGTTGTTGGTAAGTTTTCCATTTGAAACTGTTTAGAGTCCCAAAAAATAGTTTAATTTCTCATAATTTGAAATTAAATTTTAGTATTCTAAATGACAAAGGATGCTGACATGGTATGCACCAAAATTTTAGTTCTGAATACAATCGACAACTTTGTAGTTCACGGGTTTTTTAATTTGAAGTTGTTTAGAGTGCCAAATATGTATTTGGCGTCCTTAGATTTTGAAATTCAAATTTTAAACTTTCCAAACGACCTTGAATGTGGACAAGGTAAATACCAAATTTGTAGTAGTCAAAGAGATCTAAATATTTTTTTGACCGGAAACTGTGGAGCTTTGCACCCCAGGGCTTTTATTAAGAAAAACAGCACAGGATTACAGAAAGAAGAGCGGGGGTAGCCAAGAGCTAACCCAAAGAAGACTTACCTATACAGAGGAGAAAACTAATCCCCAAAGACGGGAAAAGAGCAGCAAGAGAAAATTACAAAGAATTTAACCAACTAATAATTTGCACATGTAAATCTTCGCGGATTCGGCAGAGGTGAAGCTTAACTTCACTTGCAAATCGTCTCTTCCAGGTTTGTACTGAAGGTACCTTGTTGAACACATAATCATTACGTTCCTTCCACGAGCACCAAGCTGCAACCACGAATATTTCCTTGAAGAACGCCGACTGAACATGCCTCTTCTGCTGCTTGAGCATTTGGAATAAACTGCCCTGCACTGACCACTGCCATCCAAGCACAAACCATCGTGCAACGCTCACTGGCGGAGCCAAGGGGGGGCTCCTTGAGTATAAATCCTGGCTCCGCCACTGGCAACGTTGGATGTACACTCGAAGAAAAGATGCATAGCAGTTTCTTCCACATTATCATGACACATGGGACAGTTATATCCTTCTTCCAAATGTTTGTTTCTTCGGTGTAGGACATTCCTAGTATTGAGTCTATCCTGTAAAAGAAGCCAAGCGAAAAACTTGATCCTGGGGATGCATTTTGATTTCCAGAGCCAAAGGAAAGGCTCTGGCGATGTGATTGCCTGAAAATGATGCTTATAGTAATCTGCTGAACAATAGACAGTCCTAAATATTTATAGTTGACAAGTTTTTTTCTATATGAAGTCGTTTAGAGTCCAAAATGTTCATTTTAAGTTATCATATTTTGAGATTCAAACTTTTGAAATTTTCTGACAATCTCGAATGGAGACATATTATATACCAAAATTGTAGTGCTTAGCTTGCTTCCAAACTCCAAAGAAAACGTCCCAGTCCTTCAGATATCGCGCAGGGCGAGTTGGCCATATGGCCTTTGCGATCGATCATCCCCAACACCGCCAAACGTCATCCGTTGCGTCTACAACATTAACTGTATGACAATCTTAGCCTTCGAGGGCGTCGTATCGTATCTGTGACTGTGATCGCTTGCTTGGGTGGGTCCCGGCGTGCTTTTATATATATATATATATATATATATATATATATATATATATATATATATATATATATATATATATATATATATATATATATATATATATATATATATATATATATATATATATATATATATATATATATATATATATATATAGGACGAACACCAGCGAGCTGCGATCGAGGATCAGTGAGTGTCAGTCACCAGTTCCGCGCAGGCATGGACGACAAGGCCTATATTGCCACGCCATGCAGGACGAACACCAGCGAGCTGCGATCGAGGATCAGTGAGTGTCAGTCACCAGTTCCGCGCAGGCATGGACGACAAGGCCTACTACATGGCCACCGGCCTCTCCCTGGCGGCCTTCCTCCTCCTCCTCCACCGCCTCGTGGTCGTGGGCCGTGCTGGCGGCGGCAAGCTGCCTCCTAGCCCTCCCGCCGTCCCGTTCCTCGGCCACCTCCCCTGCTAGTATCGGAGCGCGCGTTCCACTCGGCGCTGGCCCGCCTGGCGGCGCGCCACGGCCCGGTCTTCTCTCTGCGCCTGGGCTCCCGCGCCGCCGTGGTGGTGTCCTCTCCCTCGTGCGCCGAGGCGTCCTTCACGGAGCACGACGTGGCCTTCGCCAACCGCCCCAGGCTGCCCTCGCAGGAGCTCGCCTCCTTCGGCGGCGCCGCGCTCGCCGTGTCCAGCTACGGGCCCTACTGGCGCACCCTCCGCCGCGTCGCCGCCGTGCGCCTCCTCTCCACGCACCGCGTCGCGTGCAGCATGTGCCCCATCATCTCCGCCGAAGTGCGCGCCATGCTGCGCCGGGTCAGTCGCGCAGCCGAAGCGTCCGGGCGCGTCCAGCTCAAGGACAACCTGTTCGAGCTCTCCCTCAGCGTGCTCATGGAGACCATCGCGCAGACCAAGACGTCGCGCACCGACGCTGACGACGTGTCGCCCGAGGCGCACGAGTTGAGGCGGATCGTCGACGAGATCCTGCCCTACCTCGGCGCCACCAACCTGTGGGACTACCTGCCGTCGTTCCTGCGGCGGTTCGACGTGCTGGGCGTCAGGAACAAGATCAGGGACGTCGTCGGCAGGAGGGATGCCTTCCTGCAGCGGCTCATCGACGCGGAGCGGCGGAGGCTGGACGACAGCGACGACAGCGAGAAGAGCATGATCGCCGTCATGCTCTCGTTGCAGAAGTCAGAGCCGGATGTGTACACGGACACCATGATCATGGCATTGTGCGGGGTGAGTGAGTCTGCTAGCTTTTGTTTCTCCATGTGACTGATCGAGACACTGGATAAACTGACTGTCGTTTTCTCCTGTAACAACTAAACAACTACCCATGTGCTGTGATGAAACAAAAAAAAAGAACTTGTTTACAGCTGGAACGGAGACGACGTCGTCGACGATAGAATGGGCCATGTCGCTGCTGCTGAATCACCCGGAGGAGCTCAAGAAGGCGGAGGCGGAGATCGAGGCGGCCGTGGGTACCTCCCGCCTCATCACCATGGACGATGTGCCCGGGCTGGGCTACCTGCAATGCGTCATCAGCGAGACGCTGCGCCTCTACCCGGTGGCGCCGCTGCTGCTGCCGCCCGAGTCGGCGGCGGACTGCAAGGTCGGCAGCTACGACGTGCCCCGCGGCACGCTGCTGTTCGTCAACGCGTACGCCATCCACAGGGACCCTGCGGTGTGGGAGGAACCCGCCGAGTTGAATGGTTTCTTTGCCGAGTGTTCCAGACTCTGCCGAGTGCTTTTTATTGGACGCTCGGCAAAGAGACTATTTACCGAGTTCCAGAGAGAAAGCACTCGCCAAACAACTGACACTCGGCAAAGAGGTGGTTTGCCGAGTGCCGGCAAACAATAACACTCGGCAAAGACCAGGTTTACCGAGTGTCGGGCACTCGGCAAACCAGAACACTCGGCAAAGGGCGGCCATCGTTAACGGCCAGCAGCCGCCGTTAACCCTTTGCCGAGTGTCTTCTCCTGACACTCGGCAAAGTGGTGATTTGCCGAGTGTCATTTTTTGACACTCGGCAAACCTTTTTTTTATTTTTGATCTCTAAACTTTTTCTGCAGTCCTCGTACAATACTTGGTACTCCATATTCCAATGTGGCACATTTATCGGACTTTTTCTATATTTCTTTAATTTATTTAATTTAATTGAATTTTCTTGGATAATTCAAATTATAACGGCTAGTCATTCGAATAATAAAAAAATGAATGGAAAAATGATATTCATGTTATTTAGTATAACGTGAGGCCATATCCAGGAACAAATCATCAATTTTGAACATCTTGTTCACGAAACATGACCACGAACTTGCGGTCGAGTTGTTTTTAAATTCTATAAAAAGCAAACCAAGTCTGAAATCATGAAACTCTTCAAGATGTCATGATATCATATGTGGAGGCTGTGATAAAAATTTAAGAAGGTTTCGCGTAAGTTGTCACGTACGATGCTTGCAAACCGAAGAATCTCCGAAGAAGTTTCATGATTTCGTGAAGAAGCCGATGAGATGGTAAGCATCGTACGTGACAAACTTGCGCAAAACCTCCTCATTTTTTTTATCACAGCCTCCACATATGATATCATGACATCTCGACAAGTTTCAAGATTTTCGGTCTTCGTTTGCGTTTTATAGAATTTAAAAACAACTCAACCGCAAGTTCGTGGTCATGTTTCGTGAACAAGATGTTCGAAATTGGTGGTCTGTTCCTGGATACGGCATCACATTATACTAAATAACATGAATATCATTTTTTCCATTTATTTTTTTTTCATTATTCGAATGACTAGTAGTTATAATTTGAATTAGCTAAGAAAATTCAATTAAATGAAATAAATTAAAGAAATATAGAAAAAGTCTAAGACATGTGCCACATTGAAACATGGAGTATCAGGTATTGTACGAGGACTATAGAAAAAGTTTGGGGCAGGAAGAAAAAAAAAATAAAAACGGTTTGCCGAGTGTCTGCATTTGGCGCTCGGCAAAGGAGCCTCTTTGCCGAGTGCCAGGACGACTGGCACTCAGCAAAGAATTTTAAATTTTTTTTAAAAAAAAAAACCTCTTTGTTGAGTGCAAGGCCGGGTGGCACACGACAAAGAATTTAAAAAATTAAAAAATACTTTGCCGAGTGCCAGATCGGGGGCACTCGGTAAAGAATTTTTTTTAAAAAAAAACCTTCTTTGTTGAGTGCCAGGTCAGGTGGCACTCGGCAGAGAATTAAAAAAATATTTTGCCGAGAATTAAAAAAATATTTAACCCTGCCGGCCCACACACACCGCACACACGCACGCAGGCAGCTGACCGCGCCATCGCCGCCGCCGCCGCCCCCTGCGCCGCGCCGCCGGAGGAGGAGGAGAAAGAGAGGAGAGGAAGAGAGGAGGAAGAAGGAGGAAGAGAAGGAGGAGGAGGAAGAAGGAGAAGGAAGAGGAGGCGCCCCAGCCGCCATTGCCACGTCCCCGCGCGCTTCCCTAGCCGTCGCCTTGTCCACCGGCGCCCTGGCCCCTTCACCACCGCTCTACGACGCCCACTAGGTATGCCCTACCGTCGTCGTCGTTGTAGTATTACTAGTAGTTGCGGTAGTAGTAGTGGTAGAGTAGCAGTGGTGGTAGTCGTAGGAGTCATAGGAGTGGTTGTGACATTGTTATATATATATGTGGTTGGATATAATCTTGTGCATGTCGGCCATCGTGTCGTTCATATATATGTGCATGTCGGCCATCGTGCCGTTAGTTTTCTTGCAGGTTTTGGAAACCTCACCGTGCAGGGGAGGTGCTGCCAAAATTTTGTATTGACAGTTTTATGTTTCTTTTTTTAGAGAAGAGCCCGTCGGAGTGGAGCCGGAGTACCTCGACGACCCCGATCGCCTTCCTCGCCACTGCGGGTCTACCTGCACCGCGTCGCCTCGGCAAGCAGCACGAGCACGAGCCCAGCCATACGACCTCGGTAGGACACTTCACACCACCGGGTGGAGGCACTCGAGGTTATTCCTAGTTTATTCATCGTACATTGGTTTTTTCATACCTTTTCTTTGCATTATTGTAACATTAGGGTGAATATATTGTAGGTCCAGCTGGAACACGAGAGGAGGATACGGGAGCAGATGCAGGCGAAGATGGAGAGGGTGGAGGCCGAGTGGGAGGCCGAGCAGCGGAGGATGGCGGAGATTCTTCAGTACATGCAAAGTCTTGGCGCCGCTACGGGTGTAGTTCCGCCACCTTCGCTATTCGCTCCACCTCCACCTCCTCACTATTCTACTCATGTAAGTATAAATGTTTTAGTTTGTATGTTCATGCTTACGGTCAAATCTAGTGGAGTATGAAAGTTTTATTCATGTATGGTATATATTTATCTTGTCTCACACATGCAATCTCTTCTCCTTTGTGCAGAATCAATCGGCGGCATCGAACGATCCTTATGCTTCAGCGAATCCTTGACCAAATCAGTCTCATTGGCCATCTTGGTGATGATACTTGTGGTTGTTAATGGTACTTCTATTTGCAATTGTGGTTGTAGATGATGGAGCACTTGGATTACTTGTGAACTTATTTGTGATATATTGTGAGACATGTGACGTTTGTGATATATATGTGACGTTTGTGATATATATGTGGTGTTGGTGATATATATGTGTTGTTGATGATATATATGTAATGTTGGTGATGTTTGTTATATATATCTTCTGTTTGTTTGGATGGAATGTAAAAAATAAATAAAAAATGTTGTTTTTAGTCACTTTGCCGAGTGCAATGGCCATGACACTCGGCAAAGTGACTACCTAGGAACATGCTTTGCCGAGTGCAAAGGTCATTGCACTCGGCAAACATCACAAATTTGTCGAGTGCCATGGGCCAGGCACTCGGCAAAGGTCACCTGTTTGCCGAGTGTCTTGACAGGGCACTGGGCAAATACGCTACCTTTGCCGAGTGTCTTGCCGGTGGCACTCGGCATAGCGGCCACCTTTGTGGAGTGTCTGAGTCAACGGCGCTCGGTAAAGTGGCGATCTTTGCCGAGTGCTTGACCTTGACACTCGGCAAAGCCGCCGTCATAGTGACGCTCGTCGTCATGGCGACTTTTCTTTGCCGAGTGTCAGATTAGCACTCGGCAAAGGCTTTGCCGAGTGTCCGATAAAATGCACTTGGCAAAGAGGTCTTTGCTGATAAACTGTTTACCGAGCGCCCTTTACACTCGGCAATGACTTTGCCGAATGTATATCGGTCTTTGCCGAGTGCCTGAAGCACTCGGCAAAGAAGCTGAATCTGGTAGTGCTCAGGCCGGAGCGGTTCCGGGACGGCAAGGCCGAGGGCCGCCTGATGCTGCCGTTCGGGATGGGACGACGCAGGTGCCCCGGGGAGACGCTCGTGCTGCAACCGTCGGCCTGGTACTCACCACGCTCACCCAGTGCTTCCACTGGGACAGGATCGATGGCGCCGAGATCGACGTGACCGAGAGCGGTGGGCTCACCATGCCCCGGGCCGTCCCGTTGGAGGCCACCTGCAACCTCGCCAAGCCATGCGTCATGTTCTTCATCAGCACCTCTGATCGATCCATGTGCTGAACATTTTCATCCCTATTATGTCGTTGGTGTGTGGCAGTACGTACGCTTGACTGACAGCGCATGCTAGCTCATCTAAATAAGTTGCGGGCTATAGCGAGATATAATGGCTAAATTGTACATGAACGCAAATAGCGGCACTCTCCATCACAAGGCTATAGCAGGTTATAGCGTCAGCTATAGCGGAAGATTTAAAACAATGAGCATTGCTACCTGCGTAACTCGACAATATGGTTCAGCAAAAGATGTTATCTTTCAGAGGTTGTCTAGTATAATTATCATATACATATATTATTAAAAATAAAGAGCCAACTATTTTTCTTTCGTCTTTCACTCTATTTCTTATCGTTTGTTCGTCTTTTACTCTATCTCTCATGTTCTTTTCTCACACTCTCCCGTCCCTCTCATCTTTATTATTTTCACACGCTCTGTCCCGCCCCTCTCGTCCTAATCCTTTTCTCATAAGCTATGTTCGACCTATTCGCTGGTTGGTTTCTGGGCTAATAAGCCCGACTAGTACTGGTTTGTTGTGAGATGAAAATACTATTGGCTGGCTGATAAGCCCTGACTAATACTGGTTTGTTGTGAGGGGAAAATACTATTGGCTAGCTGATAAACCCTGGGCGAAACCAACAAGCGAACAGACTGGTTATTTCTCTCTCATCTTTTTGTCTTTTTCTCACACAGTCTACCTTGTCCCTCTCATTGTCCTTATTCTTATCTCACACTTTTTGCCTCGTCTCTGTTATCTTTATTCTCTTTTGCGACGATTCCATGTATACCACCGAAAAAGATGGTTGATTTGTATGTACCATTCAAAAATTCACCATGACTCCTATACCCTTTTTTTTCCCTTCCTCATGCACTTCCGTCAAGTGGGTGTTAACTCCCTGACTAGCACCGTTAGCTTAACAAGTCGTCAATCTCATCGAATTATCTCCATCCTTTTCTCATACACTCTACCCATCCCTCTCATCCTTATCCTTTTTTGTCCGTCTCACCCCTCCGTCATCTCGTACCTCACTCTCACCCTCTCCTTTTTCTCATACACTCTGTTCTGTACCTCTCATCATTATACTATTCTCAGACACTCCTCTTACACTCTCATCCTTTTCTCATACACTCTACATGCATGGGCCTTCCACAGACGAGAGTAGAGGACTTCAATTGGGATGAGTTCTATATTACAACCTCATGCTTTAGAAGCACTCGACACACTATTCACAGAACAAGAAGTACTCAATGTGATCCGATGTGACTGTCACTACTAGAGAACAGACTTTAGAACGATGTCTCAATTTAGCATTAGCCTCGGCATTTTTTGCCCCCGAGACTAATGGACCATTAGTCCCGGTTAATAATACCAACCGGGACTAAATGTTCCTTTATTCCCGGTTGGAGCCACCAATCGGGACTAAAAAGTCCTCCAACCTTTAGTCCCGGTTGATAATACCAACCCAGACTAAAGGTAGACCCTTTAGTCCCGGTTGGTAACACCAACCCGTACTAAAGGACCCTTTAGTCCCGGTTGGTAACACCAACCGGGACTAAAGGTCCTCCGATGGGTTAGTTCAAAAGGAAAGCATCCCATCCATTGTAAGATGTGTTGTGTAGGTGGGGTGGTAAGCTCCGCGCGAGGCAGTGCATGAGGTCTTAGGTTCGAATCTCAGGGGGCACAGCGGTGGGAGACATTATTTTTTTTTAAAGCCAGGAGGATCTTTAGTCCCGGTTGTGGCAAACCGGGACTAAAGAACAACACTTTAGTCTCGGATCGCTAGTCCCGGTTGGGAAACCGGGACTAAAACCAGTTCCCAACCGGGACCAGATATCAAATCTGTAGTAGTGTGTGTGACACATCAACCCATCATATGTTGGGAATATTCTGGTACATTCTCAACTAGTTGTTATAGGAATCAGCCATACCAGCGCCACCGTATGATCTAGTGCAGGAAAAGGCCGATGGATCATCCAGTGATGTCAGCGTTATAGAGAGGATCGGATAATAAAACATTTGGAGACCACCAAAGCTAAGAAGCGAGAATTGAGTACGTGTTAGCCTGGGATGCTGCTAGTGTTGTTGCTTGGGTTTCTTTGAGTTGAAGCTTAAATCTTGTTACTCTCGGTGATTGCCATCACCTAACCAACCTGATTGTTGCTTGGGTTTGTTTGATTTGAAGCTTGAAAACTTGTTACTCTTGATGATTGTCATCACCTAGATGGTTCGGTGGAGGACTCAGTGACCTTCCTTGGTGAAGTTTTTGTGAGGAGGCTCCAAAAGTTGTACATGGTATTGAAACCTACCATGCCAGCAAATGTGTATTGACTAATGGATGAAGTTTAGCCGAGTCTTGATACACCGGTAGAGAATAGAGCTTTACTCGTGGTGGGGAACCCTCTCTAGTCCCGGTTCCCCACCCGGGAGCAAGCATCCGGGACTAAAGGGGGACCTTTAGGGCCTGTTTGGTTCCTTTAGTCCGCGGACTAAAGTTTAGTCCCTGGACTAAAGTTTAGTCCAGACCCTGTTTGGTTTCAGGGACTAAAGTCCATTAATGCAGTTGTATAAAGACAATATTACCCCTGTTGAGATGAAGATATTACAGCTGCTGGCCACGGGTGGGATGGGGAGTAACGAGGGGCAGGATTGTCTCCAGAACACTTTAGTCCAGTTTAGTCACCCCCTCATGGACTAGAGGACTAAACCCTTTAGTCCAAAATTTAGTCCATGTGTTTGGCATTTTAGGGACTAAAAGTGAGCATTTTAGTCCACATTTTAGTTTAGTCCATAGAACCAAACAGGCCCTTAGTCCCGGTGGGTAACACCAACCGGGACTAAAGGTGCCTCCTGACATGCCACGATGGCCAGCACCCTTTAGTCCCGGTTGGTAATACGAACCGGGACTAAAGGTTTTTTTTCTTTTTTCTTTTCCTTTCATTTTTTTGTTTTCTTTTTAAAATAGGTTTTCGAAGTCGTATTGTACGCCGCTAATTATACATTTATACGCGCGTATAGTATGTTTCGGTTCAAGCACAATGAACATATTAAATCACATAATTCAAGCATATATATATATATATATGCATGCATATGTGTATTTTACATTATATTATTTCATGTGCATATATTACAAAAGATTGCATTACAGTTGTTGTGATATAACAAGTTTCCTCTCATCCTCTAGCTTGGTTTCTATGGCAGTGTTGGGTCGAAGTAGAACTCGCCCTTGGAATCGATGACCTGCTCATTAAAAAATCTGGCTATAGACTCTTGAATTGTTTTGATTTGGTCTTGCCGTATGACCTTTTCCTCCAACCATCGAGCCTATAGGTTTGAATTAAAGGAAAATAAATTAATATATGTACATACAAATATATATATATATAAAGACATAGTAACACAATCAATAATAATAATTAAATGAATATATAGTGTATTTTTAACGTACTTTGAGTCTCTCTGTAGGAGTTCTTTGGGAGACCACCTTGATAAACTTACAAACATAGTAACCACAGTAGTTGTTCCCCTGTTCCTGCCTCAGACACCACCTTACGAGAAAAAGATTTGTCATCCAATCTGGTGATCCGGTGAAAGCTATATGTTTAATTAATAAAGATGATGCGATTTAGGAGACTTACTTTCAAAGGGATTACATTCAGTGGCGCTTTGTATTTTCCCATGTGTTGCTTCTCAATAAAGGTTTTCCAAACACTGCCTAATAAAAAATTTGCCACATCATCAGATATAGTTAATCATCATGTTTGTGTGTATATATAGTTGCTAGAGATACCAAAATTACCTCTGGATAATATCTATCATATCTTGGTAGTCTTGTTGTGGTTTTCTCATTGAGTCATAGATTATCAAGTGACTTTTCACCAGATTGATGTCCATCAATATCCAGTGATTGCTGCATGTGTTTATAGGATATAACGCATAACACTCATTAATTAACTAGAATCAACATATGAGCCATTAAGGATGATCGACATTATTAACACTCACTTGAAGTTGTAGGGAAAGAGTATATCCTTCTTGTGGCGTTGGTTCACTAAGAAGTTCATGAGGTTACTCTCTGACTCAGACTTCCAATTAGTCTTTAGAGTAACTGGGTCTTTGAATACTATATGGGGATCAACAAAACCAATTTCATTGCAGCCTTCCTTTCTGAGCTCTGTCATTGTAAATCTGCATATATATAGTACTTGTTAGGATAATTTATATGCATATACACACATATGATGAGTTTAATAATAGATTGAAAGAATTATTACTTACAGGCAATAGCAGCTAATGATAACTTTGTCCAGAGATGTTAGGTGGCATAGTTGATGAAATTCTGCAAAGTCAACATACATAACATCATCGCCACGGAACCAATGTTCGTCTCTAATTCTGACACCAACGCAAAAGTCTCCACCGGTAGACGCCTGCATGTACCACTTGTTTAGCAGGTACATTTGCGTCCCCAGATCACATAAGGCTTGAGGGTTGTATAGACTCTGGCCTAGTACAAATTTTTTCTTCCAAATATCAACCTCCGCCGCACTCTCAATGTTTCCATCACCAAACATCTGGTAAAGGTCGAGACCAGTCTCTTTAATAAATTCACCAAGGTGATCCAAATCGACATCCGGAGGTATGTTTGCCTGATGCATTAATTCTAAATTCGAACGATATTCATTACCAACAACTAGTGGGGGGACTGATTGGTGCGATTGTTGTCCGAGTTGTGCAACTCCTTTCCCTGCCCGCTTCTTTTTCTGTGCCGCCTCAATTGACTTGTCGAGAGTGCGGTCATAGTCTGTTAACGTTGATTTGGACGGCTTACGAGATTCCTGCTGTTGTTGCTGGTAAGAAGCCACCTTTTTTCTTAGAATATCTGGAGCTACGAAGAAGTACGGTTTCTCCAGGTTTCTCCTTGCTTCTTGATTCTTTTTAAGTTTGTCATAGAATCTGGACATATCTTTTTTATATGCATCATTTACTTCTTCCTTCTCTTCAGATATTATTTTGGGAATAGCCCTTGGTTTCACGGTGGCTTTCTTTGCTGGCAGGGACTGGTTCTTCGTTTGCGGGGCTGGCCTCTTGCTAGTACTTGGCTTCTTGGTAGGCGGGGGCGGGGGAGGCGTTGGAGACCTCCTTGGAGGTGGTGGCAGCGGCATTGGAGACCTCCTTGGAGGTGGCGGCTACGGCGTTGGAGACCTCCTTGGAGATGGTGTGGATGTAGCCTCGCCTTCCAACACATTGTCATCGTACAGAGCACTATGATGATCTGGCGATTGAACAATTGGATTTAGGTTGGGGGAGGATCTGCTACAAAAAAAGGAATGACATTTATTATGAGTAGATTGTTAATTATTTAAGCCAATATAAATTAATGATGTAGTATTTTCATCCGCACCTATGGTGAGGTAGATCAGGAGGAGGTGGAGGCGACATCCCGGGAATGATGATGTAGCGCTTGCGCCATAGAATGAATGTCTTCTCTGCTTCTCCTAGAGTCTTCTCGCCATCACCTCCAGGAATGTCAAGAGGCAAATCACTAAAACCTTTTTCAGCTTTATCTACCGAGATGGTAGCATATCCTTCTTGGATTATATTCCCATGAATCCTTGGTGTCTTGGTTCGGTCGATAGGATTAACAAGACCGATAGCCACCTTGATTGTGGAATTCCCCTTCGGAATGTGTAGCTCACACGATGTACAAGGTTCAGTGACATCATCCACAGGGAAGAGCTCCGATTCTACGAGGAAGGGAACACGGTCTTCCACGACCGTTGCCGTTCTTACTCATAGAATCAAAGCTCCTCCTTGACGTCCGTTACTGCTCGGTAGAGAACATGTTCGCCGAAATGAACACGGTCCGCTAGTTCAACTAGCTACTTTAACCTTCCTTCATGTAAATATGCAAGCTTGAAGTGATTTTGAGCTCAAATTGCTTACAAATGAAAAAAAAATCACAATAAAGAACCATATATATATAGTGAACAAAATGGGATAAGACAATGATGAAACATGAGAGTATGAAGTTGGTAACCTTTAGAACCGAAGAATCGACGGAGGAATCGAAGAAATTGATGGAGGAATCGAAGAATGGATGGAGAAAGAGCAAGAACACTGCTTAAATTTGAACTTAAGCTCTCGGGCGGGCTCGGGGAGGAAGAAGACGGCCAGCAGCATTTATAGCTCAAAAACATGTTTTAATAAATAACCATCCATACTAGTTGACCTTGCTTACGTGATCATCTCGACGAGCATTTCTCCACCGGACGGCACCGTACTTGGTCAAGGAAGAGCTCCGATTCTACGAGGAAGGGAACACGGTCTTCCACGACCGTTGCCGCTCTCCCTCGTAGAATCAAAGCTCCTCCTTGATGTCCATTACCGCTCGGCAGAAAACATGCTCTCCGAGCTGAACACGGTCCGCAAGTTCAACTAGTACGGATTTTCTATAATTTTCTAACTATTTTCTAAGTTTTTTATTTCATAAAAAGTTAAAATAAAATGTTTAGTCGCGGAGTCCATAGAAATGACCATATTTTGACCTAGCAACGCATTGTCAATTGTCATTGCGTTGCACTGCACCCCGGACCGGACTCCAGACAATAAAATACTATGGTCGATCGATGCCGTTCTTTGTCGTACAGTCGCACGGCGACGGCCGACGGACCCGTTCAACCACCAAATCTGTCAGGCCCGGCTGTTCGGGCGTATCGTCAAAAGAGAACGGATTTGCTTCCTATTACACGGCCTTGCATTGCATCTGTCATACCAGTCGGAGGCACTAGTCCCTATACTTATTTTTTAATACACTATAAATTTCTCATTTTATAAACAAATAAAATTAAAAAACTCTAAAATTCTCTATATCTCTAAACAATGAAGTGTGCTATGCATGCTACAAATGAACGGTGAATACTAGTTTTTAATAGCTACTTTAACCTTCCTTCATGTAAATATGCAAGCTTGTAGTGATTTTGAGCTCAAATTGCTTACAAATGAAAAAAACCACAATAAAGAACCATATATATATATAGTGAACAAAATGAGATAAGACAATGGTGAAAAATGAGAGTATGAGATTGGTAACCTTTACAACTGAAGAATCGACGGAGAAATCGAAGAAATCGACGGAGGAATCGAAGAATGGATGGAGGAACAATGGAGGAAGGAAGCAAGAACACTAGTGCAGTGAGCTTCAAAATGTGCTGAGCTCGGGTTCGGGGAGGAAGAAGGAGACGGCCGATATATAAAGGGGGGACCTTTAGTCCTGGTTGGTGGCTCCAACTGGGACTAAAGGTCCCTCCCAACGGCTACTGCGCCAGACAGAGGTGGTAGGGACCTTTAGTCCCGGTTGGAGCCACCAACCGGGACTAAATCTGCCACCTCTGTCTGGCGCAGTAGCCGTTGGGAGGGACCTTTAGTCCCTGTTGGAGCCACCAATCGGGACTAAAGGTATCTCTAGTCCCGGGCGCAAAAAAAATGCCGGGACTAGAGCCCATTTTGACCGAGGATCAAAGGTCTGTTCTCTACTAGTGATAACTCTTTGGTGCTCCAATGTGGGTTAGGGGGTTGTTTGAGAACAACCTGATATCATGGGGAAAATTTTGGCTGTCTCTTTGCCTTACTATTTACTTGCTTTACTCTTTTTTATTGCAAGTTTCTTGATTATATTGACAACTAGGATTGAATTGTTAGTGTGCTCAACATAGGTTTTATACTTGCAAAACTAAGGACCTTACTCTTAATATGACCATATGCTAAGTACTTAATTAGTCGTGTTGGCACTAAGAACTCATTGGCCTGCTTTTATAGAATAACTCAGGAGTCAAGGTGCTAAGATGGTTTAGATTTTGTATAGGCTAAGGCTGTTGCAATTAATTAATAGAGCCTAATTTACTGCCCTCTTACACCATTTAATCATTTCAATAGTATCATCACTTACAACCTACGTTTAAAAGTAGTGCCTAGGCGGTGGAGCAGCACTCTTCGACTCGCACCACAGGCTTTTCTCCAGTTTTTTTTTTTTTTTTTTTTTTTTTTTTTGCTTAGAGTTGATTAGGACATGATCCTTGAATGAAAAATATGACAAATAGAGATGGAGAAAGATGAACTATAGTCATTGAACCCATACGTTTGTGATAATGTCAAATTCTTTCTTATAATGCCATGTATTCTACATTTAACAAGGAGTTACTCTACTGACCAGACAAAGTACAAGTGTAAAAATAACTGCCTAGGCACGCTGGGCTCACTGAAACATTGGTTACGACTTAAAACCTAGAAACCTTCAAATTATATCAGCATTTTCCATGTGAAATTGATTTGGGTTTTACTATTCATGTCATATACTAATCTTTACAACGTGGATCACTCAGTCAGAGGCAATTCTTTGAACTAGTTGAATCTAGCACCAAAAGAGACGAAGGACTCAATCCGCAAGTTTGCTTAGATTAGCTGGGTACTAGTGCGGCAAACAAATCTTCAGGTTTGTTTATGGAAAAAAAACCATCAACTAAGTGTGTAACTGCATGAATTCAATCACAATTCAGTACCTATTCTCTTGGTCATAAAATAACTGCACATCTCATTTTTGAAGAGTCCATTTTTTACTAGATTTATAAAAAATATTACCAATATTTGTATCTCATAATGGTCTCGTTCGCTTGTCTTAAAAATGGCTTGTTCGGCTTCTTTTTTCAGCCGGAACAGTATTTTTCTCTCACAACAATTCAGCCGGAATAATGTTTTTCAGCCAGTTTCAGCCAAGTTTCAGACCAGCGAACGGGACCAATGTGTATTATAAAAATATACATCACTAGTATATAATTTAATGATACTTATTATGCATCATAAGTATCAGTATATTTTTTTTGTATACATTTGATCAAACTAAAAAACTCTGACTACTTAGAAATGTAGTTATGTTGAGACAAAAGGGTTAAGCACGTCTAGCATGACCCCGTCTCTTCTATCTAGTCGTATCTACATCTACGTAGAGGAGAAGCTCGAGGAACTAAGGATGAATGTAGGTGCTATTTGAAAAAGTTTCTCAACCACAACCATAGTCAAGCATATAGGTGGGAGGTTAAAGATTACTAGTCGTCAAAACTTGTCCTCGCAGACTAAAAAAAATAGCCAAATAAACAAGCTATTGCCATGGATTTAAATAGTAGCTATATATATATATAGTAGTGCTGTAGCTGATGGGAGAGCCTACGTTAAGCTATTGTTATTTCTACGGCTATGTCAGCTAGATCCCGCACTTTACGCCATTAAATTGCTTAGCTGTGGCTTTAAAATAGCGGCGCTATTTCATTTTCAGCAAAAGCAACGACAATCTAGTTATTATCTATTTGTCTTTTGTTGCTAAGTTGATATTTTGAAAAATCAAAAACTTGAGTTTCATGAATCATGTTATAATGTCATATTAAGCTATGTTTCCCAGACTCCTAGAACCGTGAAAACATGTTTTCCTTCATTAAATTTCATAATTGTCATGTTTATTGAATCACTTAATTACTTGTATTTTCATGGTTTTTAAAAAGCTACTATTTGTCCTAGCTCCGCTGCGGCTACGTTATAGCTTTATATAGCTCCTAGAAAAGATGCCCCTATTTGCTATAACCCACAATTCTAAACCTTCACTATTGCTACCTTGTTTAAAATGTGAAATTTTATTGTCTGAAGCTAGTATGATCTGATGAAAAGCTTAAAACCATTACGCATCATCATTGATAAAGCTTTTTTGTTTTTTACGTTTCCTCTATGAAACTAAACTGATTTCTATTAATTTTTTATATAATTTGTATGTTTCTAATGGGCCGTAAAAGTGAATGGGCAATGCCAAAGTCTCATGGCACTACTAAAAAAATTTAGGAAACAAGAGTTCTTATTTTGGGAGGCGCTAAGGGCGTGTTTGATTGTTGTGGCTCGTCAGCCTGGCCGAACCCGTGGGCAGCAACATGCTGTGTTGGATTTGCTGGGCCCACCAACGAGTTAGGCCCACCAGGTGCAAAAGGCCTTCTCTCACCTGGCTCCCAGGAAATGGAATTAAGCTTCATTTCTGGGCGGCCCGGCTGGGTGAGGTGCTGAAGGCAAGTTCGCGTCACCTCCCAATGCTCCCGTGTCTCTCACCCACCCTCCCTTTCAGAGGACCCATGGAGGAGGTGGCGTCCTAGCCACTTCGTCGTCGCGGTGAGAATGTCGTCACCACAACCATCATCTTCGCGCAGTGGCCCTGCCACTGGCGTCACGGTTCGGGTGATGACGCTCCGGAGCGCGACGTGGATGGCGAGGCGGAACGCTCTGAAGAAGCTTGTCTTCATGCTGGGTAACCCGATGGACCTCCGCCGCCCACCAATCACTGCTGGAAACCGATACTTTGCCGAGTGTCGCAAGCTTTGCCGAATGTATTTTATCGGACACTCGGTAAAGACGACTTTGCCGAGTGTTTTTTTCGGCACTCGGCAAATATGTATTTTGTCGAGTGCCATTTTTCGGCACTCGGCAAAATGCGTCTTTGCCGAGTGCCTTTTTCTGACACTCGGCAAAGATGTATTTTGCCGAGTGCCATTTTTTGGCACTCGGCAAAATGCGTCTTTGTCGAGTGCCTTTTTTTGCACTCGGCAAAGAGGCATTTTGCCGAGTGCCATTTTTTTGGCACTCGGCAAAATGCGTCTTTGCCGAGTGCCTTTTTTTTTTCCTCGACAAATCATTTTTCAAAGCAATATTTTAGGCCCTAAATGAATTCAAATGAAAAACTTTTCATCTACAAAGTTGTATAATTTCTCAAGATATATAAAGTTTATTTTGGTCATTTCTTCATTTGACAAAGCGACAATAACGTTGTTCATAAAATCTACATCTCTCATATTAGTTTCATGAAAGTAGAAGAGAGATATATAAGATTTGTGAACAATGTTACTACCGAACAAATGACCAAAATAAAACTTTGTAGATCTTGAGAAGTTATGAAATTTTGTAGTTGGCAACATTTTGATTTGAAATCATTTTGTCAAGCAAAAACGATGTTTGAATTTAAAAATTTTAAAATTTGAATTTTTCAAAAGACCTCGGATGGAAAAACTTCCTAAATGAAAATAGTAGATCTCCAAAAGTTATGAAACTATGTAGTTGACAACTTTTTGATTTGAAATCATCTTATCATGCAAAACTACGTTTGAATCTCTCAAATTTGAAATTCGAATTTTTCAAATGACCTCGGATGGAAAAACTTCTAAATGAAAATTGTAGATCTCGAAAAGTTATGGAACTTTGTAGTTGACCACTTTTTGATTTGAATTCGTTTAGGGCCTCAAACAAGCAATTTACTCTCGGTTTAGTATAATATATGAGGATAGATAACGGAATCTAGACACAAGTGGCAGTGTAGTGTAGTGGTAGAGCAGCAGACACGCGAGGGAGAGGTCATGAGTTCGAATCCTGCCGGCCACGTTAGCCGCGAATTTTGCGTAAAAAAATGCAGCGACTTTGATGGCCGGTGGCGCTGGCCGGTGGCGCCCTCCCCCAAAAAAAATTTTGCTATTATTTTTTAGTTTTTTTCGCATTTTCATTTTGCCGAGTGCTTTTTCGGCACTCGGCAAAGGCTTTACCGAGTGCCCAACAAAAAGCACTCGGCAAAGGCTTCTTTGCCGATTAATTTTTTGCCGAGTGCCCTTTGCCGAGTGCGGCACTCGGCAAAGCCTTTACCGAGTGTATTTTGGGCTTTGCCGAGTGCATCTCAGTAGCTTAGGTGAGTATGCCTTCGTCTCGGCTTTCTCTCCCTTCCTAGCTACATCGATGCTCCTTTGTAGGAGGTGAAGGAGGAGCGAGGCAGAGGTAGATGGATTGACGACGAGTCCATCCTGCCCATTCCTTGGTGGATGGATCAACGGTGAGGTGGATGGATCGATGGCGAGGTGGTTAGATGGGCTTGATGGTGAGGTGGATGGATCGACGGTGTGGTGGCTAGGTGGGCTTGGCATTGGGCTCAATTTTTTGTCTTTTAAATGATTTTAGAGGCGAGCGTCTTAAGCACCCCGCCTTTGAAAATCTGAACTAGATAGGCAGGAGAGAAGACCCACTATTGTTTTTTCCATTTCCAGTGATCAAGTTATTAGCCGCAAAAGAGCCCCATTCTTGTAGTAGTGTGAGTGCAGCGAGCAAGTGCAGGCCCTTGCAAATGTAAGGCCAGTCTCAATAGTAGTTTCACGTGGGTTTCATTTGCCTTAAATAGATTGTCACATAGGCATTATTTATGTCATGGCAGTGTACTTAAGAAGAGAGAGAATAAATGAGTTTCATCAAGATAAAACTCTCTTAGCACAATTACCAACTATCTATATGTCATGGAATTAAATGCCTATAAAACTATAGAATGAAACTTTGTATTGAGAATAAGTGTTCCATCCAAATTTCATTGTCATAAAAACAACAGCATGAAACTTTCCATGCAAACCCTAACCCCGTCAAAATCCGGCCGCAACCGACCATAAAACACCCTTTCTCATGTTTGTTGCTTTTCCCTCCTCACCTCGCTCAATTGGCACAGAGTACGCACAGCACAGCCAACCACTACAGAAGCTTCGAGAACCTAGGGTTTCCCCACCTCCATGGCCATCGCTATCGCTGCGGTGCATCCGTCGCCACCGCCGCCGCTAGCACGGTGCACCGTAGCGTGGTTGGTGTGCACCCACCTCGCCTAGGCCACCATTGACATAGTCATCTGCTTGTTCCTCGCAAGCATGTGGCTTCTCTTCTGGGGCCTGGCCACCAAGGAAATCAAGCGGCTCACCTGTGGTGAGGGTTGCGCTGTGGTCACCTTCAACGTGCTACTGATGGCACTGATGATGGCCCGCGCGCAGGCGGCGATGGTGATAGCCAGTGACATTGAGGTAATGAAGGTACGGAATGGGGGAAAATAGTGCCTTTTGGATCCAATTTTTCTGGCACGGCGATGCCAATAGGATAGGTGTCATCTGAAATTGGAAGCTTTTACTGCATATGCACAATTTTTAGCCTTGATTTAATTACCTTTTGGTTCTGGTCCAGGAGCCTACTCTGATTCTGAAGACATCGTATGCGGCAATGCGGGACACGCTATGTGACCCTGTCGCTCTTGGGTTCCTTGCTTCATTGGCATTCACCCTGCTCATGCCCATTGGTGTTCTAGTGAAAGGGGACTCGCCCGTGATGGGGTCTCGTCGGGAGGGAATGGGTTCAGTGATCTATGATGTGGGAACGTTGGGCACGGTCTGTTGGCCCTAGATCTCCCACATGGGTGAGCCGACCGCTCACCGGCGTTGCCAACCACACACTATGGCTAGAGGTAGAAGAAGGGAGGGAGAATAGAGCATGCACACACAGCACAAAGCACCAACATTGGTCGGAGCTCTATAGAGGAGATGGCAAAACCGAACTCGCTCTCTTTACTGAGTTGCAGTGGGAAGCTATATATACAACTCTACCCATATAATCCTAGTGCATAGACATGCCAGGTTATCATGCTGCTACAGTGACTAGATGTGACAGCAGGGCTGACTTTGGCGCCTACCCCTACCATGGCTATAGTGCGGTAGGGGAGCCTTTCGGTGCCTGCCCCTGCCGCGACTACAGTGTAGTGGCAGGGGAGCCCTTTCGGTGTCTACCCCTGCTGCACGTACAGGGGAGCAATAGATTACTTCACAATTCTTCCCCTAATCCAGCTGCTAACCATAGAACCTCCACCATGCCAATCATCTTCTTCAGCTCCGTGAACCAAAGACGGTCGAGCGGCTTGGTGAGGACATCCACGAGCTGCCGACCAGTTTCGACAAACTTAATGATGATCTGGCCTCCATCGACACAATCCCTGAGGAGGTGGAACTTGACGTCGATGTGCTTGCTCTGGTCGTGAAGAACTAGATTCTTCACGAGGGCAATGGCGGGCTGGTTGTCCACCATCAGTGCTGGTGGGTGAGCTTCCACACCGGTCAGCTCGCCCAGCAGCCGGTGCAACCACATAGCTTGGCACATCGCTATGGCCGCCGCCACATAATCTGCCTCACACATGGATAGTGCCACCACCTTCTGTTTCAATGACAACCATAAGATTGGAGCCGACCCGAGGAAGACAAGCATGCTAGAGGTGCTCCACTGTCCATCGATGTCCCTCGCTATGTCTGCATTGCTGAACACAGTGAGCTACAGCCCACTTTTGCTAGTCTTGGGGAAGACGGTCCCCTGATCCACCATCCTCTTGACGTAGCGCAGCAGCCGCTTCACCGTGGCCCAGTGATCCTCTCGGGGATCCTCCATGAAGCGACTGACGTAGCCCATGATGAACGCAATGTTCAGCCTCATGTGGACTAGGTAGCATAGACCGTCGACGATGCCCTGATAGAGTGTTGCATCTACCCTCGCCATAGTACTAGCCTTCGTCAGCTTCAGCCGCTCCTCCATTGAAGTCACACACAACTTGCACTCAGCCATGCCACTCTGCTCCAATGGCTTCAAGGCATACACGCTCTGATCGAGCATGAGTGCCTCCTTCCCCTGTCTCACCTCAATGCCAAGTTAGTAGGAGAGCGCGCCGAGATCGCTGATTCGAAAATGAGCCACCATCTCACGCTTGAAGCTATCGATGTCCTCCATACACGTGCCAGTGACAATCAAGTCGTCCACATACACGCCGATGATGAGATCCTCCTTCCCTCGTCGCCGTGTGTAGAGTGCGTGCTCAGTTGCACATCATGTGAACCCAAGCTCCCCTAGTGTGGCATCAAGCTTGGCGTTCCACGCTCGTCGGGCCTGCCGAAGCCCGTAGAGCACCTTGCGTAGTCAGAGCACCCTATGCTCTGCTCACTTGATGGTGAAACCCAAAGGTTGCCTGACGAAGACTATCTTTGCCAGCTCGGAGTTGAGGAAGGCTGATTTTATGTCCAGGTGATGGACGCGCTAGTCCTTCATTGATGCCAAAGCCAGCAGTAGTCAGATAGACTCCATACGCACTACCGACGCAAAGACTTCCTCGAAGTCGATGCCCTCACGCTGGACAAAGCCTTGGGCGACAAGGCGCACCTTGTGCTTGATAATGACATCACGCTCATCTCGCTTGACCTTGTACACCCACTTCAGGCTGATCGGACAGCATCCTAGAGGTGGATCGATGAGGTCCCAAGTCTCGTTTTTCTTTATTGCCTTCATCTCCTCTAGCATCGCCCACCGCCAATTTGCATCGTGCTTGGCCAACGTGAATGTGGGTGGTTCCTCTACACTGATGAGAAGCAGCTCGAGGTCATTGAGTAGCCAACCCACCAGGCCTGAGGACCTTGTGTCACCGACGATGTCGTCCAACCTACGGAACCGCACCTCCTCACCATTGTGGAAAGCATCCACGAACTATGTGATGTCGCTTGGAGGTCAAGTGAACTTGATTAGCGTCGATAGAGTCCCCTGTTTCACCGGAGTGGTCGGCATAACATTTGGAGTGCTCGGCACCCTGCCTGCAGCGCTCAGCACTACTCCTAGACCGCTTGTCACCACTCCTAGAGTGGTTGGCACCACTATAGGAGTGCTCGACACCAGTGTTGGAGTGGTCGGCACCACTACAAGACCTCTTGGCTCCACTACGGGAGCGTTTGGCACCCGTCCTAGAGTAGTCGGCACCACTACAGGACCGCTCGGCACCACTCCTAGAGTGCTCAGCACCCCTCCCAGAGTGCTCGGCATCGCTCTAGGAGTGCTTGACTCTATTGCTGGAGTAGTCGGCACCTCCTTTCCAACGTCTCCACCACCGTGGATGACCTAGTGCTTGACGACAAAGGTGCTGGTGAAGCCGCTAGCTTCCCCTGTGCCTAGACTATCCCAGTCCTAGGACACCTTCTTGTTGAACACAACATCACGCGAGACAACCACCTTGCCTCGACATGGGTCATAGAGCCAATACACCTTAATACCTTCCTCATAGCCTAGGAGCACCATCGGTGTGCTCCTGTCCTCTAGCTTGGTGAGGACCGGCTTTGTCTTCCTGACGTGGCCAATGCAACCAAATGTCTAGAGGAAGGACATGCTCGGCTTGCGCCCATACCAAGCTTCAAACGGTGTCTTGCCCTTTAGGGCCTTGTTGGGTGCACGGTTGAGGATGAACACCGCCGTGGTCACCGCCTCACCCCAGAACCTTGCTGGTATGCTCTTGGCCTTCATCATGGATCGAGCCATGCCGACGATTGTCTGGTTCTACTGCTCCACCATGCCATTCTGCTACAGTGAGTACGGTGCGGTGTGGTGTCGCACCACACCTTGATCCACACAGTACGTAGTGCGAGCGGTAGCTCCGTCCGCACCGACATTGGCAGTGGAATCACCTCCGTCGTCGGTTGCTTGGTGACCTCTGAGGGCGCTCCTTCAGCCCCAGTGTCTGCTTGACCCGTCGAGGGCATGGGCGCCACCACGAGTGGTGCTTGACCGGTCGACGAGGCTGTGACACCGGCTCTGCTTCCACCCAAAACAAGAGTGATGTCGGGCGACGATCATTGTCTCGCCTAAATGGCAATGCTCTTCTTAGGCACTAGTGCCAAAGAAGTACCCCGTCTTAGGATGCTACAAGAAACAAAGGGTGATAGTCACGCTGAGAATAGAGAAAAACAAAGAAAAATAGAGACAATAGAGACAATAGAGGAGTCAATGACTTACATCGGCGCTGGTGGGCGGAGGATACGTTTGGAGGACGGACCCCTAGGTCCTTGCTCCACCTCATCGGGGTGGGGCCATTTAGAGCCCGCCCCCTATTCCTAGACAGAGGGGCTCACCTCCCTTGCATCTAGGGGTGCGGCGATGGAGCCACCCCCTCCGTCGGCACCTCAGGCGCAATGACAGATCTGCTCGCCCCTGCTAGCTCTTGAGGCGCAGCAGCAGAGCCACAACCCCCCGCTAGCACCTCGGGTGTGGTGGCAGATCCGCCTGCCCCTGTTGGCTCTTGAGGAGCGGCAGCAGGGCCACTCCCACCCTCTAGCACCTCGGTCACGGCGGTAGATCCACCCACCTCTGATGGTTCTAAGGTTGGCCAACAGTCTGGCCCGCCTCCTCTGGCCTCACGGATGCACCTTCCCTTGTGTGGAACAAGAAGGGTCCCTGCATGGACGAGTGGATACCTATCAGCATATCCTCACTTTCCAGGTTATCCTACTCGGTGTCGGCAACTACCTCGTCATCTTCATCATCATCATCATCATCACTGTCTGTGTCCTCCCCTCGCTCCCATGCCCATAGCATCTTCTACTGCTTCTTCCTCTTGTCCTCCTTCGCCTTCGGCAGCAGAGCCGGGTGATCTGTAAGGATGAGTTTCTTTGGCTGATCCCCCTATCTCAATATTAGCATCAAGAGGTCGGGAGTTCAATCAAAAAGGAGGCACAAGGAAAGAAAACTTACGAAGACAATGTACCCTGGTTCTAGTCACATCAGGAGGTGCCCCAACACCGGATACATGAACTCAAGGATAGCGTCGGCGTCGTCTCATGGAGGCTCCATCGTCTCCTTGATGCGTTGCGCCACTTCAAAGGGGGAGAGCACTCCCTCGGCGAGCGTCGTTCCATCGAATGATGCCCCAGGCGCCATCATTGGCAGGGGAAGCGCGTGCCTCATCAGTGGCGCCACCCTCCGCATGTGGTAGGCACCGATGATCCCTGACCCCTTCACGCCCCTCTCCTTCAGGATTTAGATGGCAATGAGATGGTCTTGGATTCTCTTCTTGTCTTTCTCCGGGGCCCCCACTTCCTCCATGATTTCGGGACCTCTTCGATGAGGCGCCCGGTGAACTCTAGCAAGGGGGCGGCTGCATCGTTCTTGACATAGAACCAATGTGAATGCCACCCCTTGTTGGAGGTCGATAGACGCATCGGTGGGTACTCGCTGACCCAGTTGTTGCGGAGCTGAATGCCGACACATCCTATCGGCACGTTCAACTCCTGCTTCTTCTACCGCTTCTTCAGGAGGGTGACGACGAAGAAGTACCGCCACATGTCGAAGTGGGGACCAATCCCCAGGAACCCCTCACATAGGGCGATGAACACCACAATATGTTGAATTCCATTGGGATTAAGGTGTTGCAGCTCTACCTTGTAGTAGTGCAGCAATCCTCGAAGAAACTTGTGGGTAGGGGTGGCGAATCCCTGCTCGTTGAAGTGAGCGAAGGACATGATGTAGCCATCGGGCAGTGATGGCATGTCCTCATCGCTAGGCAGATGCCACTCCTCGGTGGTGGTCTATGCGCAAAGAAGACCATGGCGAATGAGCCCCTCCAGGCATTGGAGGGTACCTAAAGAGGAGGAGCTAATGACCATCAACGTTGATTCGTCTGCACGGTCAAGAGCACGACTACACCGCTTGCCGGATCACTCCTCGTTCGTCCACCGAGACCATAGGCCCTGCCTCAAGTTGACTCTTGGGGGCTAGCTTCACCTCGCCTGATGTCTAAAGGCAGACTCCATCCCGCCTGGCCCTTGGGGGATGGCTTCGCCTCACCCAACATCTAAGGGCAGACTCTGCCTCGCTCGACGTCTAAAGGCAGACTCCACCTCGCTCGACGTCCGGGGGCTGGCTCTGCCTTGCCCGACGTCTAAGGGCAGACTCCACCTCGCTCGATGTCCGAGGGCTGGCTCTGCCTCGCCCAACGTCTAAGGGCAGACTCCATCTCACCCGACATCTAGGGGCAGACTCCGCCTCACCCGATGTCCGAGGGCAGGCTCTGCCTCGCCCGACGTCTGAGGGCAGACTTCGCCTCACCCGATGTCTAAGGGTAGACTCCGCCTCGCCCGATGTCTGGGGGTTGGATCCGCCTCACCCAATGTCTAAGGGTAGACTCCGCCTCACTCGTCGTCCGTGAGCAGGCTCCGCCTAGCCCGATGTCCGGGGGCAGGCTCCGCCTCGCCTAACATCCGGGGGCTGACTTCACCTCGCTCGATGTCCGGGGACTACTCCTTCATAACTACGGACATAGATAAGGCAGGGCACTCAAGTCAACCATAATACCGAGGACCATACCCAGCATGCCTGTAGGAAAATACCATCAGGATATGACAAGACGGGCACTTTAAAGCTCTTCCAGGCATGTCAGAACCTGAACAGTGTTGTAGTCGTCGACATTTGTCTTACAGTGTTGTGGGCGCCACCGTTTGCCCTCGGGCGTGGATCCTGACAGAAGAATACAACAACTACTGTGGTCCAGAAGGAGACTTGCATCCTCTATAGTGACAAATGTGCGGTCACTGCACCGTCTGCTCTCTGTAGGGTCGCGGATCAACACCCTAGTCCATCGCGCCGCCTGCCGGGGTAGGATGGGACATGACCACTTGCTGATAGAGCCAGAACATGGCATCATCAGCGGACAGACACCCAGCATGGCCCTATTAGGATTAGCGGAAATACGCCAAGCATGGAGTTATCCCTGGCATCGTCTATCGTGTTAGGGAGGGCTCACTCAGAGGAAAAGGAAGACCTGGCATATTTGAAGGACTTTCTTGGCCTTTAGTTTTTTTTCATTCTCCCATCTATAATCCTTGCTTCCCCATGGTCTATAAAAGGGAAGGTAGGGCACCCCACTAAAGAGAGGGATCAATTGAACACACCGCGCATCATATCACACACAGCTGAGCAGCAACCAAGCTCTCAGCGCCCAGTTGTCCTTTCCATTAGAGACTTAGAACCCATCCCTCTCTCGCCCGTTTGTAGCCCCTACTATGAATTTTTTGGTGCAAATAACATGAGCAGCAGCCACAAACCTTGTGTCTTTTTAGCACACCATCCGGGCCAGACGCGCAATAATACAAATTTACTCGTTGGTGTTTACTTGAAACACCGATAGCAGGCGGAACAAGTGCAATTCAAGCCTCGCTCGAATGCCTAACCAAGTCTAGATCCAAAGTACCATTCTGCCCAGTCTCCAATTATCATCCATATATATTCCATGTGATAGTAATATAATAACAACAATAATATATTTCCTATCTCTCACAAGTGACAAGTAATCACTCAACTTCTACCGAATCCTATAGCATAGCAATCTACACAATCCTAACATACTAGTAGGACTCATAGGATAAGGATATATATATGCAAGTGGGTTTTCATTCAACTCCTTAAAACTTAATGCACAAGCATAAAATAAAGTGTAGAATAATAGGGGTTATGCACCGAGGCTTGCCTGGGCAAGATATAACCAAGTATTAGCATTCCATTGGTGACATGATCATCAAGGCACCATCTTTTCTGCTACTTTGGTCGACTCCATAATCCATCGTTGTTCCTATTATGATATACATGGATGCAACGTAGAGACGCAATTAATCAACGGTAACCGTAACTCTTAAATATACGATTATGCCTCGCAAGCTAACAATATAGCTCTAACATGCTAGGCTACGTATCCATGTTGTCGAATAAGGTGTTATTTCCAAACAAGTGTTTTAGTTCTACAATCCCAATGTGTTTTGGTATTTTATTGATTAAATATATATTTTAGAACTAGGGCTCACTTAGCTACCTTAGCAAACTAATTATTATGGAGCTACAAAAATTACAGTGAACACCTAATAATGTTAGGAATTTACTATGAAAATTTTAGAGCCAACACTATCACCAATTTATCACAAAAATTCCTTCAAGTTTATATCTTAACAATATTAAGCATCTCAAATTAATTAGATCACTTCTGAAAAAATTATAAAACTACGTGAACAAAATATACTAGCAGATAGATCATGATTTTAGAAACCTAACCAAATTGGTTTCACAATTTTTGGTTAACTACACAATTTTATATTGAATTTACAAGTTTATCTTAGAAACTAAATTAGAAAATGCTTGGAAAAGGAAAAGGGCTGGTGGCAACCTTCGGCCCAGCAGCCCGGCTTGGCCCAACGTGGAACGCGAGCGCACGTAGCTGGCTGGCCCAGCAACGGCCTAACGCCGGGGGCGCCCGCGCACGACTACGGCTTTGCAGAAAAGCCCCCGTACTTTTAGATAATAACATGACTACTATGCGCACTATTTCTGCCATCACTAATCTTGCAACTAAACCCTCGGAAGTTTTCACATTTACCACGGGGAGGTCCCTGGGGATCCCCGCGCACGCCGGCGCGGTGGCCGACGGCATTAGGCGGTTACACCAGGCAACCTAGGAGTGCTACGACAGAAGTAAGGGGCCGACCACTATCTATAGCTAAACGCGGAAGGATGGGTGGCGGTTAGGGACTCGGAGGCACATTGTCGTGGGTTGCAGCGGTGAGCGGCTATCCACGGTGGTGGTGTGCCTGTTCTGACGAACCTACATACGCTCGGCAGAGTAGAAGTGGTGGATAAGCATTAGTGGCTCACCGGAATTTATGCTGTGGTGATGGTTGAGGCGGAGGAGTGCCGAGGTGGCCTGGCCACGTGTGCACAGTGATATCGGTAGCGCTCCAAGGTTGACACCGACGCGTTAGGTCCTCACTTGCGTCGTTCCTAGTCAAACAAAGATGAGCAACAGCACAAGGGGACCAAGGTGAACTCATAGGAACAACTAGTTGAACCCCTACCAAGGGGTAGGGCCTTACCCCCAAGTCATGCTCTGTTTCAGAGGCGTGATGACCGACGGCTGTGAAAAGACCAATTTCATCCGCGTCGAGGCGCGGCAAAGCCTCGATATGGGTCGCCTAGCTAGTTGACTCCCTGGGCCACTTGTTGGTGCAAGGAATTGAACTACGAAGCTTCAAGCTAAACAAATCGAGAGGCAGAGGGCATGGTGCACCCGTTGTGGTCATGTGGTGGAGAAAAGCATGCGGATGCTCGAGCGGTAGGGCATGTTAAAGCGGGGCTCCGGTCAACGGTGGCAGAGCGAGCTCGTGCACACAGGTGATGAGACCAGGCGCACCGACGTCGGCTAGCGAGGGCAAGTGAGGCAGGAAGGCATCCCATTGCCACAGTGACTGGGCCATCGACTAGACATGGCGGTAGCGGCATACGCCAAGGGCATGATGCGGTAGGTGATACGAGGGGTGAGGCGAATGTGCCATGTCAACCAAGCGATGGTAGCCACAGGCATGGTTTGGCCGAGCGCACAGCACAACGGGAGCTAGACCGTGGCCAACCTGGGCCAGCCAACGCTAGGACGAGGCGCTGCGAGGCACCATCCGTGCACACGACTGACCCACAGCCACGACCTGGCCACGGCATGAGACCGACGCCCACAGCGTCCGCACACGTGGTGACCACGGACTTAGGCCGAGCGGCTGCGCTTGGTGCCGTGCACACATTTTAAAGTGAAGCAAAGAATGCCGATCATCTCAACCGAAGGTCAACCAATCCTACTAACCTAAAGTCGACACTACCAGCTACCTAGCAGAGCAATCGTCATGACCCGAGAGCAACTAGAGAGGGAGAGAAAAGGATGCCAACTTGGGTTCATCGCTGGAGTGTTGGTTCACGAATAGAGCGCCAACAACGCGGTTACAACGCGTTCTAAGGAGATTTGGGCAATTTTTACGAGAGCAACATGACATCCAACACAACTTTGACCTACACCATGCTCATGTACTCACTTTGATGCAATCAACAATACCAAAACATGCAGCTAGTGTCTAAACATTTTTATTAGAAATTACATGTCAAAATAGCATTGTCTACTACCCTTCCATACATAGAAAGGTAAAGTATTTCAGTTGGGGCTAAGTAACCATTAACTCTTTTGTCGCAATTTTTAATAGGTCTAAACCTTGTTAACTTCAACCAACAAATACTTCATGCAATAGTCCATACCTTATACTAACCCATAGGAATAAAATATTTAAGCACCATTTAACTATTTTGCTCAATACAATTCACAAAAAATGGTATTTTAACAATAGTTCAAGTGTTTGTCGACTTAACGAAATGAGCTTATCTTAACATCAAATTTGATTTTTGAGCTCTCAAGAACACTAGTTAACAACATTTATTTTGATTTTTCTCAACCACAAAAGTGAGTCACATAGGATTCGCTTATCATTTCACATGTGTTATAAATTTTTAAAACTTGAAAACTTGTTTGGCTAATATCTCTCGGACCTAAATCTCAGTGCTAAGCAAGCTCGTAACCCCAGGGGTGTTACACTTAACCGCAAGGGCGCTGAGAATCGACCGTTGGGATTAGGCGACTAACATTGAATCCGGGGGACACGTGGATGAAGATCGGCGATTGGACGCTGGGGGCCTGCATCCGGTCAACGTGACCTATGCGTCCGGTCACCCCATGAAAGCTAAGGGTAGAGAGCCAATGGCTCTATTTCAAGGGGGCCCTATTTAAGCCCCATGGGCGGCTCAAGCTCACTTTCTTGGCCATTTGCATTGACATAGCAACCTTTTGAGCTTAGCCCAAGCCCACCCACTCATCTCCATCATTGATTTATCATCTTTGTGAGATTGGGAGACAATCAAAGTGCATTGCTTGAGTGATTGCATCTAGAGGCACTTGGTGTTTGTGTTTCGCTGCGGGATTCGCCTGTTACTCTTGGTGGTTGCCGCCACCTAGATGGCTTGGAGCAGTGAGGATCGTCGAGCGGAGGTTGGTGATTGTCTTCGGCTCCGATTGTGGTGATTTTGAGGGGTTCTTGACCTTTCCCCGATGGAGAGCCAAAAGGTACTCTAGTGGATTGCTCATGGCTTGTGGATCCCCATCTTGTGTTGGTTGTGTGGCACCCAATTACGGGTTTGGCGTGTGATGCCAATTAGCGCGTGAACCTCCAAGTGGGTGAATAGCGACAACGGGGACTAGCTTGCCGGCAAGCAAGTGAACCTCAGTAAAAAATCATTGTGTCGTCATTTGATTACAAGGTGATTGGTCTTCATTGGTATTCATACTTGTGATTGATTGACTCCATTGGTGATTGGCTCATTCCTCTACACCGTAGTATAACACTCCATCCTTCACATGTATTTACCTTTTTTAGTGTAGCTTAGCCCTTTAGTGTAGCTAGTTTTGAGGGCAAGCAAGAGTCATGTAGAGTGGTTAGTAAGGCTCTTTAGTTAGTCTTTGAGAGCTCACTAACTTAGTGTAGTGACATAGCCTTTGTGTGCATAGAGATTATAGTCATTAGAATTGTGATAGGTGGCTTACATTTTTAGTAGGCTAGCGCAACATTCGCTTTGCCTCATTATTGTCTAACCACCTTGCTTAGTGTTGTTGTAGAAATTTTTATAGGCTATTCACCCCCCCCCCTCTAGCCATTAGGACCTTTCAAGTGGTATCAGAGTCGTGGTCACCTTGATTTGAGGCTTAACAACCTTCGGTGTCAAAATGGCTCAAATCAACAATACCAAGAAGACACCCCAATTTGATAGCTCCAACTATCCTTATTGGAAGGCTAAGATAACAACATATATTAAGTCAATCAATAGAAATGTGTGGAAGGTGGTGGAGACCAAGATTGAGATTGCAAATGAAGAGGCTCCCACCATCGCCGAAGAAGTGCTACTCTAAAACAATGACATTGCTCTAAGTGCCATTCATGATGCAATTAATGAGAGAACATTTGAGCAAATCAAGAACATTGAGATGACTCATGAGGCTTGGAAGAAGTTGGAAGAATCATTCGAGGGCACCAAGGCAATAAAGGGTGCAAAAGCATACATTCTCAAGGAGAAATTTGCTAGCTTCAAGATAAAGAAAGATGAGAGTGTGCCAGACATGTTCCATCAGATGGAAGTGCTTGTCAATGATCTCAAAGCACTTGGTGAGAAGGTAGAGGACAAGGACTTATCTCATAAGTTCTTGAGATGCTTACCTAGAAGATTTGGTATGTTTGTCACCTTGCTAATGAGGACCGGTTTGGACACAATGACACCAAACCAAATCTTAGGAGATATCATGATCAATGATGCTTATAGAGATGATGATGAGAAGGAAGAAAAGAGGGAGAAGAAAGATGAGAAGAAGGATGACAAGAAGAATAGTGGCATTCAAGGCCACATTATCCAAGGGCAAGGCAAAGTAAGAATCATCAAGTGAAGATAAAGACTTGAACTTTGATGAGATGGATGGTGAGAAGATGGCTCTCTTTGTCAAGAGATTTGGCAAGTTCATGATCAAGAAGGGCTACCATGCTAGAAGAAATAAGTCTTCATCCAAGAACAAGGAAGAGTCAAGAAGGTGCTTCAATTATGGAAGCAAGGATCATCTTGTTGCTCAATGCCCATACAATAGCGACAATGATGATGACAACAAGAAGAGCAAGAAGAAGGACAAGAAGAAAAAGAAAGAGAAGAAGGACAAGATGACCATCAAGAAGAAGAAGAAGGGTGGTTCATATGTGATCACTTGGGATAGTGATGCTTCCTTAAGTGATGATGATGACAAGACCACCAAGAGGAAGGCTCTTGCAATCAATGCTATCAATGAGAAGCCTTCTCTCTTTGACTCTCTATCATGCTTCATGGCTAAGGCCACTAAGGTACAAACTTGCGATGATGGATGTGATGAGGAACATGATAATGAAAGTGAAAGTGAAAGTGAAAGTGACA
This sequence comes from Miscanthus floridulus, assembly GCF_019320115.1. Taxonomy (NCBI): domain Eukaryota; kingdom Viridiplantae; phylum Streptophyta; class Magnoliopsida; order Poales; family Poaceae; genus Miscanthus; species Miscanthus floridulus. The sequence continues at coordinate 116,069,213 of NC_089587.1, read as the reverse complement.
ATGATGATGAACCCACTAAAGATAAACTAATTGACATGTTAGAAGATGCTAAAGAACATTTTGACATTAAGAGAAGGGAATGTAAAGACTTGCGAAAGAAACTAAAAGCCCTTAAGCAAGCCTTTGAAGAGCTAAATTCATCTCATGAGAGGCTAGAGAAAGCCCATGAGAAGCTTGGCAAGGCTCACAAGAAGCTTGAAAAAGCTCATTCCTCTTTACTTAATGAGCAAAATGAGAAGGAGCATGGTGTAACATGCGATAAAGGCTTAACTTGTAATATAATTGATGAATCATTCTATAAGCCTATCATTGTTGCTCCCACTAACCCTTCTTGTAGCACTAACACTTCTACCTCATCTAGTAGTGATGGTTTCACTTGTGATGCCTCACTAATGGTTAAGAATGAGACCCTCAAGAAGGAGGTCCATGAGCTCACTCGTGCCTTAGGCAAAGCCTATGGTGGTGAGGACCGCTTGCTTATGTGCTTGGGTAGCCAAAGGGCATCTCTCTACAAAGAGGGATTGGGCTATATCCCCAAGAAAGGCAAGGCCGCCTTTGCTAGTCACAAAACTAGTTTTGTGAGGAATAATGGCCAGTATTACAAGAGTTGCAAGCAAGTTGGTCATGTAGAGCAAAAATGCATGAAGAATAAGAATGCTAATGTATCCTCAATTAAGCTTTATTCTTTCTATGTGCTTACTAAGGGTACAAATGGTGTTCATGCTAAGTTTATTGGTGCACCATGGGTGGGCTCAAAGAAGAAATCCATATAGGTGCCAAAGAGCTTGGTTACTAACCTCCAAGGACCTAAGCAAGTGTGGGTACCTAAAAAGAATTGATCTTCTTTTGTAGGTCAATTACAAAGCCAGAGGAAGGCATTGGGTTCTTGATAGTGGGTGCACTCAACACATGATCGGTGATACAAGAATATTCAATTCAATCAACACCAATGGTAATGATGGTTATGATAGTATTACATTTTATGACAATGGCAAAGGCAAGGTCAAAGGGCTTGGTAAGATTGCAATATCCAATGACATGAGCATTTCCAATGTGTTGCTTGTTGAGAGCTTGAACTTCAATTTGCTATCCGAGGCTCAATTGTGTGATCTTGGATTCAAATGCATATTTGGGGTAGATGATGTAGAGATCATAAGTGTAGATGGCTCTAACTTGATCTTCAAAGGCTTTAGATATGAGAATCTATACTTGGTTGATTTTAATGCTAGTAAAGCTCAATTGTCAACATGCTTGTTCACTAAGTCTAGTATGGATTGCTTATGGCGTAGAAGGCTTGGTCATGTTGGAATGAAATAATTGAATAGATTGTTTAAGCATGACTTGATTAGAGGCTTGAAAGATGTTGTGTTTGAGAAAGATAAGCTTTGTTGCTCTTGTCAAGCCAGCAAACAAGTTGGAAACACCCATCATAAGAAAAGCATAATGAGCACTAGTAAAGCATTTGAGTTGTTGAACATGAATTTGTTTAGGCCAATACAACACACTAGCATCAGTGGTAACAAATATGGCTTTGTGATAGTGGATGACTACACTAGATACACATGGGTATTCTTTCTAGCGAACAAGAGTGATGTGTTTGCAATATTCAAATCAATTGTCAAGGGCATTCACAATGAGTTTGAAACAACCATCAAGAGAGTTAGAAGTGACAATGGTAGTGAGTTCAAGAACACAAGAATTGATGAGTTGTGTGATGAATTTGGAATTAGACATCAATTCTTGGCCAAATACACTCCACAATTAAATGGCCTTGTTGAGAGAAATAATAGAACCTTGATTGGCATGGCAAGATCAATGTTGAGTAAGTACAATGTGAATCAATCTTTTTGGGCTGAAGCTATCAACACGGCTTGCTATTGTAGCAACCGCATATATTGTCACCCATTGAAAGAGAAGACACCATATGAGCTCTTGAATGGTAGAAAGCCTAATATTGCATATTTTCAGGCCTTTGGTTGCAAATGCTATATCTTGAAGAAAGGCACTAGATTGGGCAAGTTTGAGAAGAAGTGTGATGAAGGATTCCTACTTGGATACTCAACCACTAGCAAAGCATATAGAATTTGAAATTTGGCAAGTGGTACTCTTGAAGAAGTTCATGATGTTGAATTTGATGAAACCAAGGGTTCCAAGATGAGAATGAGAACTTGGAAGATATTAGAGGCATTCAACTTTCAAATGCCATGAAGAACATGGATGTTGGTGAATTAATGCCTAAGCAAGTGAATGATGAAGAAGATGATCAAGTGCAAGTGCTCACTAACTCAAATGTTCAAGATGACACTAATCATGCAAGTACAAGTGGCTCTCATGACAATGTGCAAGATCAACAAGTGGCTAGTACATCATCTCAACCTAATGATTAAGCAAGTGCAAGCAATCAAGTTCCAATACTCCAACCAACTCATATTGCAAGAGATCATCCATTGGACACTATAATTGGAGATATCTCTAGAGGTGTGCAAACTAGATCAAGATTGGCTTTATTTTGTGAGCATTTCTTATTTGTGCCATCCATTGAACCAAAGAAGATAGATGAAGCATTGAAAAATATTGATTGGGTGAATGCAATGCATGAAGAATTGAACAACTTCACAAGAAATGAAGTATGGGAACTAGTTGAAAGACCAAAGAACCACAATGCGATTGGAACCAAATGGGCCTATAGAAACATGCAAGATCAAGATGGGATAGTAGTAAGGAACAAAGCAAGATTGGTAGCACAAGGCTATACACAAGTTTATGGTCTTGACTTTGGAGAAACATATGCCCTGGTTGCTAGATTGGAAGCAATTAGAATCTTGCTAGCCTATGCTTGTGCCCATAACATCAAGCTCTATCAAATGGATGTCAAGAGTGCATTTCTCAATGGCTACATCAATGAAGAAGTATATGTTGAGTAACCTCCTAGTTTTAAAGATGACAAGAAGCCCGACCATGTGTACAAGTTGAAGAAAGCATTGTATGGCTTGAAGCAAGCGCCTAGAGCATGGTATGAGAGGTTGAGGGATTTTCTACTCTCTAAAGGGTTCATGATGGGCAAGGTTGACATCACCCTTTTCACCAAGAAGATTGGCAAGGACTTGTTTGTGTTGCAAATATATATTGATGACATCATATTTGGATCAACCAATCAAGACTTTTGTGAAGAGTTTGGGAAGATGATGGATAATGAGTTTGAGATGTCCATGATTGGAGAGTTGAGTTACTTCCTTGGTCTTCAAATCAAGAAATTGAAGAATGGTACATTTGTCAAGGCAAGTACATCAAAGACATTCTCAAGAAGTTTGGCATGAGTGATAGTAAAGCCATAAGTACACCAATATGAACAAATGGAAATTTGGATAGTGATGCAAGTGGCAACATGGTGGATCAAAAGTTATATCGGTCTATGATTGGAAGCCTACTCTATGTGACCGCATCAAGGCCGGATGTCATGTTTAGTGTGTGCATGTGTGCAAGATTTCAAGCCTCGCCAAGAGAAAGTCATTTGAAGGATACAAAGAGAATATTGAGGTACTTGAAGCATACACAAAACATTGGTTTGTGGTATCCCAAAGGAGCAAAGTTTGAGCTAGTTGGTTACTCTGACTTGGATTATGCAGGATGCAAAGTTGAAAGGAAGAGCACCTCGGACACATATCAATTGTTGGGAAGATCACTTGTTGCATGGTCATCAAAGAAGCAAAATAGTGTTGCATTATCAACCACCGAAGCCGAATATATATCCGTCTGTAGTTGTTGTGCACAAATATTTTGGATGAAGGCCACCTTGAATGACTTTGGAATCAAGTTCAAGAAAGTGCCATTGCTATGTGACAATGAGAGTGCAATCAAGCTCACCAACAATCCAGTTCAACATGTAAGAACAAAGCACATTGATGTTCACCACAATTTCATTAGAGATCATCAACAAAAAAGGAACATTTGCATTGAAAGTGTGGGCACCGAAGATCAACTTGCCGACATATTCACCAAGACATTGGATGAGAAAAGTTTTGCAAGCGAAGCAATGAGTTGAACATATTGCATTTCTCAAATATGTGTTAATGCACCCCACTTATATGACATGCCTCTCCTTCGAGCAATTCAAGGTAGAAGTTGATTGGCATGCATACATCCTTTGCTAAGGACATGATTAGTGCATCTAGTCATTCCTCACATATTATAGGCTCATTCATGAAAATCAAATAAATTTGATGCTTGTATGGTACCACTATTGCTTCTATGCTTGACTTGATCTAGTGGTAGCATATGACATGTTTGTGGGCTTGTGAACCTAATGTTTGATCTAGAAAATGAGCTATAAGTGTTTAATTCAACATGGTATAAGATAACCCTTGAAATGAGGTGTGAATAAGCTTTTCTTTGGATCAAACCGAGTTAAATATCTTTGGCAAGTGATCTAGATTGAACCAAATTTGGAAAAATGATTCTCACCCCATTGATTGACATTGATAATCCTAACCTATCTAAAATTGAACCTTTATGGTCATTAATGACAAAGGGGGAGAAATTGCACAAAGATAAGGTTAAAGGGAGAACTTTGACATAGGGGGAGTAATATGACAAAGGAAAGGGATCAATTAAAATTTGAGCACACAAGTAGGGGGAGCAAGCTCATAAACTTGATTTATGCATTTGAATGTGCATTTCATATGTTTGCTTGCATGGCACAAGTTTTAAATTTCAAATATCCATGCTTTGTGTGGTGGATGCTAGTTGTAGGTTTGAATGATGAAATGAAAAACTAGCATGCATAGGATGAGTAACTAGACTTGTATTTATATTGTAAAAACTAGACCCTTGCTTCTAATATTGATCTCACAGAGTATTCTAGTTTTTGTGTATGTCTAGTTACTAATGATGCTAAGGATGGTATAATGGTGTACTCCAATTGGTATCATGCTTCAAAGGTCCATCTCTTATACCTTAGCATCATTTGGTAGACATTGCCCTCCCACATTTCCAATCCATGCATATGTGCAAGCTTCAATCCAAACTCTTAGCACATATGTAGGGGGGAGCAAATGCTACCAATTGGGGTTCATGAAACTTGTCCATATCCTTTTACACATGATAAATATGCTTAGGCAAGCAATATGGATTCAAATGAATTTCAATTCATATCTTTGTGAAAGGGTTGTCATCAATTACCAAAAAGGGGGGAGATTAAAAGCTCTAGTTTGGTTTTGGTGAATTGATGAAACCCTAAGTGCTAACCTAGTTTATCTAAGTGATTATGAGATAGGTGGCACAATTCCAAGTGGTGAAGCAATGGTGAAGATCATGATGATGGTGTGACCATGGTGATGATCAAGTGCTTGGACTTGGAAAAGAAGAAAGAGAAAAACAAAAAACTCAAGGCAAAGGTGATATTCCATAGGTGGTTTTTGGTTTGGTGATCGAGACACTTAGCGAGTGTGATTACATTTAGGATCAATAACCGTACTATTAAGAGGGGTGAAACTCGTATCAAAATACGGTTATCAAAGTGCCACTAAATGATCTAACTCATTGCATATGCATTTCGGATCTAGTGGAGTGCTAACACCCTTGAAAATGTTTGTGAAAATATGCTAACACACGTGCACAAGGTGATACACTTGGTGCTTGGCACATTTGAGCAAGGGTGGAAAAGCTGGTGAAGTGAAGGAGGTTATTTTTACTGAGAAGCAGTGACTAGACGCAGGTCACATGGTGACCGAACTCAGAGGTGCTGTGTTCGGTCAATTATAAAATGAAGTTTGGCGCGCTCGGCCTCTGTCTGGTGCATGACCGGACGCTGGGGTAAAAGGTGACCTGACTCGACACTGGTGCGTCCGGTCAGGCTGACGAACGCTGAGGTATGAGGTTTGAGTGAGCATGGAGAAGACCTGACTCTGGGCGAGTCTGGTCAATGGAGATTAGATGCGTCAGGTCAGTGTTTAGGCACTCGGGGAGCTCTCTAGAAATGACCTGACGTGTGGGCACCACGGTTGATCGGCGCGTTCGGTCATGTGTTGCCACGCGCGGGCAAGGCAGGCACCGGTGCGTTCGATCCTGTGTTGGGCGCGTCTGGTCCTCACTTAACCACGAGGGCGTTGAGAATCGACCGTTGGGATCAGGTGGCTAACGTTGAATCCAGGGGACCCGTGGATGAAGATCCATGACTAGACGCTGGGGGCCTACGTCCAGTCAGCGTGACCTATGTTCGGTCGCCCTGTGAAAGCTGAGGGCAGAGAGCCAATGGCTCTATTTAGAGGGGGGCTCTATTTAAGCCCCATGGCTGGCTCAAGCTCACTCTCTTGGCCATTTGCATTGACATAGCAACCTTGTGAGCTTAGCCAAAGCCCTCCTACTCATCTCCATCATTGATTCATCGTCCTTGTGAGATTGGGAGAGAATCCAAGTGCATTGCTTGAGTGATTGCATCTGAAGGCTTAACAACCTCGGTGTTAAATTATGGCTCAAGTTGTGTTCAACCATGTGGGGGGCAAACCACCGTTCTTTGATGGCACATGTTATGATTAGTGGAAGAGAAAGATGAAGATGTATCTTGGTTCAATCAATGATCAAGTGTGGGATGTGACCAAGAGTGACTATGCTATCATTGATCCCGACAATCTCACCAAGCAACACAAGGCCAACAAGCAATGCAATACAATGGCTCTCAACACCATATACAATGCCATTGATTCTAAGGTGTTTGAGCAAATCAAGGATTGTGATAGAGCTAATGAGGTGTGGAAGAGATTGGAGGAAACATAGGAAGGCACACCGGCGGTGAAGAGTGCCAAGTTGTATATTCTCAAGGACAAGTTGACAAGCTTCAAGATGAAGGAAGATGAGAGCATTCTGGAGATGTTTCATCGATTGCAAGTAATTGTTAATGATTTGAAGGCATTGGGAGAAAAGATTAATGATGATGATGCCTCTCATCGGTTCTTAATGTGCCTACCTCCAAGATTTGAGATGTTGAGATTGCTTATCATAAGAGGAGGATTGAAGGAGATTACCTCTAACCAAGTACTAGGTGATGTCATGACACAAGAGACATACCATGTGGAAAGAGAGGGGGTTGACAAGGATGATAAGAAGGAAGATGAAGACAAGAAGAAGAAGAGTGTAGCATTCAAGGCTAGCTCATCATCTAAGAACAAGGGCAAGTCCAAGAAAGAATCAAGTGATGATGATGATCTTAGTGATATTGATGATGAAGCTATGGCTCTTTTTGTGCGCAAGATGGGCAAATTTATGAAGAAGAAGGGCTATGGTGTAAGAAAGATAAGAGATCACACCAAAAGCAAAGAATATGTGAGAAGATGCTACAATTGCAAGAGCCCCAATCACATTGTAGCGGATTGTCCCTACAATAGTGACAATGATGAGGATAAGAAGAAGAATTACAAGAAGGAGAAGAAGGAGAAGAAAATGACCTTCCAAAAGAAGAAGAAGGGTGGAGGCTATGTGGTCACTTGGGATAGTGATGGCTCTTCGGATAGTGATGGCTCTAGTGATGATGGCAAGAAATCTATCAAGAAAGCACAAGCAAGCATCGCCATCAACAACAAGCCCTCCGTCTTCGACACTCCATCGACATGCCTCATGGCAAAGCTTACCAAGGTAAAATATGATGTGAGTGATGATGATGAATGTGAAAGTGATGCTTGTAGGAGTGATGATGATGATGATGAGGAGTGCACCAAGGAGGAGCTCATGGACATGTGTGAGAAAGTGCACACTTGCTTTGAGATGAAGAGAAAGGAGTGTAAAGAATTGTGCAAGAAAGTCAAATTTCTTGAGCAATCCTTTGATGAGCTAAACGTCACTCATGAGAGGCTAATAAAAGCCCATGAGAAGCTTGTCAAAGCTCACTCTAAGCTTGAAAAGGCTCACATCTAAATGTCACTCATGTCTACCATATTAGGACCTTTCAATGGGCGAGATGCAAAGCGTCGTGGGGTCGAAACCACGGCAAGCATGTTGTTCGAGTTGGTGTCAGAGTATGGGGTCTCTGGTGGCTCAGGTTCACTCAGGAACACAAGAATCACATAGAGAAGACACAACGGTTTATCCTAGTTTGGGCCATATCCGTCCCTATGTCCAACAGTTGATGATCCTTATACTCAAGAGCACCCAAAATCTAGGGGGTTACAATAGAGTGTAAAGGAAGAAAGTTTGGTAGGGGGTTAGCTCGGAGCTAATTCTAAGGTTGCCTTGCCTCTGGTGGAGTCTCCCCTCATCGTAGAGGAAGGAGACGGCGAGATGTGGTGGAGGAGGGACTCTTGGTGCCCCTCTTTGGGTTGCCTTGCTCTCGATGCAGAGCAGAGGCAAATGGAATGGAATGGAGTGTCTGGTGATCGAACTAGGATTCTCTCCCCTCTAGGTCTGACCTTATCCCTTATATAATGAGATAGGTTGGGTACAAGGCAGTTTGAGGGTTCTAATCTATGGCCTACGTGCGCCAGAGTCCAAGAGGGCCTTGCAGTGGTGCGCCATGGACCGTCGAGGTGTCTTGGAGCCAAAGAAGCCTGGGCATCATCCAGCTGCTCTATTCTGACACTCTACGTGTTAGATGGTGTCAACTTGGACCGGCTCCCCCGGGTGAGACCTTCTGGAGTCTTCTTGGTGGTGGAGGAGGTCAGCTCTAGGGGCTAACACGTGGGCCTAGAAGCCCCTGAGCCCTCGAAGGCTGTGGGAAGCTTTGTCTTCTTGTGTCATGCCCCATACATGACCCTGTCGGAGGAGCAGTTCGTAGGGGCATGCCTTGGGAGTGATGCCGAGGAGCCCCCAGGCATCGGTAGCCTAGACTTATCTTCTTGTGCCCAAGCCATGGCTGGCATTGTTAGCCATGCAGGAGCCAAGGACTAGGCCTGGAGGTGCCATAGATCGGGAGCTCAAGGCTCAGGGAAGCCCCCGAGCCCTAGGCGGAAGCTACGATCGAGTCAGGCTCAGCCGGGTCTCTTTGCCAGAGGGTGCCCATGAGCATGCCCGATGGGCATAGCCCCTAGGCGATCCTGAAGGGGTCGGTCAGGGGGTATTCTTCGTTCGGGAACCATTGGACCTGAGGCTTAACATACCTATATGTTAGGATCTCGTCAGGAGCCCTCGAGCCCTTCGTGGCCTCACCTAGCGTGATGGCGACGAAGGGCTGAATTCGATCTTCTGGTGACCGAACCCCCCTTGGCGGGGATGGTGCTCAACTATCAAGGGCGATCAAAGATGATGTTGATCCCTTTGCAAGTCTATGTCGCATGGGTCTTCGACTAGAGCGAGAGCTCGGCGAGCTTGTCTAGGAGTCACCGATCATAGGCCCAAGGGCGCCCTCCTTTCTGATTGGAGCCTGCCGTGGGCCGAGTTATCAAGAGTGTTGGGCTCTGGCTCAGAGCCATCTGATCATCCAGAGCTCCACTCCCTTCTAAGGGCTACGATAATAGGTCCTGATCCTCTCGAGCCAGCCTTCTGGGGCCGACCCTTTGCGGCCATAGATCAGGGAAGTGGGAGCATGCCGAGGCTCAGACAGAGGCCCTCATTGGGCCCACTACTCAGTGGCTCCCGACCCAACTCTAGGGAATTGGTTGGTTTCTAGGGGATGCGCCACCTGAGTGCCCATTGATCAGGGGGTCGAGCTGCTCTGTCTGGGGAGCTGGCGCAGCCCCCGAGGCCATTGTGGGGCCTCAAAGTCTTCATGGGCTCTATCGAGCCTTTAGCTCAGGGCTGATGTTCCCTCGGTGGGCTGGGCTGCCACGACAATAGCCTTGTTGGCCAAGATCTTAGCGCCCGTGCTACTAGCGGGAAAGTCCATGAGAACCCCATGTTTATGATCATTCTGTGCTTGGTCATGTCCCCCAGGGGGGAGATTCTTAGCTTCTCGACTAAGCCACTCATATAGTTCCCGAGCCTGTCTATCGGTGCTCGAGGGCTCGCTACCTCCCTCATTAGGTCACCACGAGCGGATCGAGGCCGATACTCAGACATCACTCGTCTGATAGTTGGGGCGCTTCTAAGTATCCCGGCTATAGCTGTGTGGGCTCGTCTCCTGAATGTCCCTCGCACTTTTAGTTGCTTCAGATGACCTTGAAGCCTAGTGGGCCGGCCTTGAACCCTCGGTGATGCTCCTTCTAGGGGGCCCTCGGTCCAGCATGTGGTGGGGTGGAATGATTCGATGAAGGATCGGGAGATAGGCAGATAGCTGCAAAGAAAATGGAATGGACACAAGAGAGGGGAAAGAGGACATAGCTGGTAACGCGATGGCCAAGGCCGCTTCGTTAGCACCTTGTCGATCTTTCACCTGCTCCTCCTGCTCTGTATGTCCCATCCTTGCTTCGCTTGGGGGCCTTCTGCAGCGGTCCTCCTTTAGAAAAGGTCAGCAAGTGGTTAGCTTAGTCGATCCACTGGTGCAGCTAAGACATCGTTGGGATGGCTTAGGTCAAGGAAGACAGAAAAATAGAGCAAATAGATGTACGTGAAGTAAGAAAGTTGGGAGGACGGAACTTATCTTGGTTTTTATTGTTGGAGAGGTAGGCCAACGAAGGAGGTCGGTAGGTGGGCCATGGCTCGGGAGGTGACACTTCTGGGCAGATGGCTAGGCAGTGGCCTTCCCTTATGGCGAAAGGTCAGAACTCACCTCGATTGGGTCAACCCCTTCTAGGGGGCCGAGCGCCTAGATGGAGGGGCCAGCCAAGCCACCGCTGTCGCTAGAGGTCTTAACCACCTTGCCGATGCTCGGTTGGTCGAGCACCGCCGCTGCCTTGGTTGCTTCCTCTATCGGCGCCCTTCCTGCATCACGGCTAGGGCCATCGGGAGCGCAGGGGGCGATGAGCATGGCCGCTTGGGTGATGCAGTCTTGCTTGTAGTAGTAGGCTTGCTCGAAGTTGCCCTCGATGGTGATGACCCCCTTCGGGCCGGGCATCTTAAGCTTGAGATAAGTGTAGTTAGGGATGGCCATGAACTTGGCAAAGCATGGTCGACCGAGGAGGGCATAGTAGATGTCGGGGAAGTCAACGACCTCAAAGGTGAGCGGCTCCTTGCGGAAGTTGTCTGGCTGGCCGAAGGTGACATTGAGCCAGATACGCCCGAGGGGCATGGCTTCCTTCCCTGGCACGATCCCATAGAACGGCACCTTGCTAGGGTGCAGGCTACTCCGAGGGATGCCCATCTTGTCGAGGGTGCTAGTGTAGAGTATGTTGAGGCTACTCCCCCATCCATCAGCACCTTGGTGAGCCACGTGGTGCCCACGATCGGGCTAACCATGAGTGGGTAGCACCCCAGATAAGGGACGCAATCGGGGTGATCTTCTTGGTCAAAGGTAATGGTTGTTTGGCACCATCGGAGCCGCATCGGGGCGGTGAGGGTGTGAACGGCGTTCACCTCCTGCTCGATGATGCGGCGCTACCAGTGGGATTCATACACCTAGGAGCCCCCGAAGATCATGAGGCAGATCTTGGCTTCAGGGAACTCATTGTCTTCCTCCTAGGCACCGTCCGCTAGGTCACCACCCATTGGGGCAGGCTTCTAGGCCTTGCCCTATTAGCCAAGGGTGCTACGGATGTAGCCCTTCATGGTAGCATAGTCCTTGAGAAGATGCTTTGCCTACACCCCGTGGAACGGGCAGGGGGACTCAAGCGCCTTCTCAAAGTGTTCTGGGCGTACAACGCGCCCATGGGGCTAAGGTCTGGTAGCACGTTCGGCCGCTGTCGACGAAATATGGTCGGCAGTCTACCTAGGGGTATGCCCAAGGTAGTAGATTGTCGGTAGACAGATGCGCAAGCCACAAACAAGACGGTGACGCAAGACAGACATGAGGTTTTATCCAGGTTCGGCCGCTAAGAAGGTGTAACATCTACGTCCTGCGTCTGATTTGTATTGCTGTATGTCAATGAGAGATGTTTTTTAGAGGGATCCCCTGCTCGCCTTATATAGTCCGGGGGGCAGAGTTACAGATCTGGAAACCAATCCTAGTCAGTTACAATTGCCATATGTGGCCGGATAAGGATTCCTATTCTAACCGACCAGGATCCTGCCTAATCGCCAAATTCGCCTTGACTCCTTGTGCGGGACTCCGATCAGGTTGGCTGGGCCGCATGTCGTCTTTCGGGTGGACCGGACCCATCGATCCAGGCCGGCCCAAGCTTAGCCGTAAGGGTATAGGGGTTAATACCCCCACAGCTAGTCCCCGAGCACCATGTATTATGCTGAGACACGCCATTTTAACCTTCTCCGACAAGTAAGGCTTGAGTTCTTGACATTTCTGACCACCCTCATCGTCGGAGAAGTAAGTTGTCTGAAGAATGTATGGTGCTCTTAAGAAAAAAGAAAAAGATTTCCATCCTGAGAAGTGTGCCCACTTGTATTTCTGGAAAGAAATGTAAGTGGTCTTGAAGCATAGCGTCCTTGAACGTCAGAGGCGTAGGGGTCAAAAAAACCAACACATTCACCGCAAGGTGAAGTGTACCACTTAGTCCCCAAGCCTGGTAGTAGGTGATGTAGGCACGTGGTGCCAGGGTCTAAAAAGAATTCCCAGTTAAGTTGAGAACCCAATTGTCGTACAAACAAAAATGAGATGCACCGGCAGGTGCATCGTACCGACGTAGTCCCCGAGCTTGCTGGAAGGTGAGGTATAAACCTTGAAGCAAGGTCTAAATAAATGTCTCTCAACTGTATGTGAGTACAACTCACATGTAGCCAAGGAGAACCACTCTACGAGCAGTGGTCGGGACAGTCCCCGAGCACATTGATAATCCTTACAATCATTCAAAGCACAGGGGTCGATTAAAACACATTCACCGCAAGATGAAGTGTGCCCACTTAGTCCCCGAGCCTAGTAGTAGGTGACGTAGGCATGTGGTTCCAGGGTCTAAAAAAGAATTTCCACCGAAGTTAAGAATCCAATTGTTGTCCAGGCGATACGAGATGCACCGGCAGGTGCATCATACCGACGTAGTCCCCGAGCTTGCTGGAAGGTGAAGTATGAGCCTTGTAGCAAGGTCTAAATAAATGTCTCTCAACTGTATGTGAGTACAAATCACATGTAGCCGAGGAGAACCATTCTCCAAGCAATGGTCGGGACAGTCCCCGAGCACATCAGTTGTTGGAGCAGTCCCCGAGCACAGTAGTGGTCGGAGCAGTCCCCGAGCATGGCAGTGGTCTTGGCAGTCCACGAGCACATCAGTGGTCTGGGTAGTCCCCGAGCATGGCAGTGGTCTGGGCAGTCCTCGAGCATTATAGTAGTCTGATCCATCCTTGAGCACAAGACAAGCATCGAAAATACGAACGCCATTGGTGTATTTATTTGGTGTATTTATTTATCTCCTTTCTCTGCCAAGTCCAGTCTAACACGTCTGGTCAAAAAAGCAGACGGGCATAGTACGTCACTCTGTCTTCTTGCTCTTTTCTGGCAAACAGTCGCTTGGCACCTGTATAGGGGTGCGTCAGTGTGGGCCCTCTTACACTGTCAACGAAGAGGCGCGTACACTGGTTACGATGGGGCGCGTTTATTGGCATAGATCTCGAGGTTGTGTGAACAACCATCTGCATTGCGTGCGCATGTCTCCCAAGAATCTTAGGCGGACGAAACGATGGAGCTCTTTGTTATTTATAATATAGATCTGGTAGGGTATTTTTACCGATCCCCATTGTCCTTTGCCGCCGCAAAACTTCCTCTTCCTCTTGCCAAACCCTATTCATCCGAAAATCATCACCAATCCCCTTGCCACCGCATCCACCCCCTCAGTAAGGACAGACTAATGGCGAAGAGAGATGCCCAGAAGAAAGGCAGAGTCATGGCGAAGGAGTGGTGGAAATCACGGAGCAACGAGCAGACCATCGAAGACCTCATCGCCATAGGAGTGCTCCACAACAAGACACTCATGGGATGGCGTGCGCTGGAAGGAGAAAGCTTCTCCGATCCACAACCAGGTGAGATTGTGGTGTTTGAGGATTTCTTCAAATGGGGTTTTGGGGTTCCAGTGCACCCTTTCCTTCAGGGTCTCTACTTGTATTACGAGATTGGGATCTGCAATATACATCCCAACTCGATTCTTCTTGTCTCCACCTTCATCCATCTCTACGAGGCTTATGGTGGCTTCCAGCCCCATTTTGACCTCTTTTGCCACCTATTCTGTCTGTGGAAGAAAGGGAGCGGCGGCTCAAAGATAGCCGGAGGCGTCTACCTCAATCTACGTGACGGCATGAAGGCCTAGTACCTGCACTGCCCCTAGAACACCTCGCTGGATGAATGGTACAAGAAATGGTTCTACATCCATGAAGAGCCGAACACAATCACCCTGTGCGACGTGGGGCTGATTCCGGAGAAGAAGAACAGCTGGTCGGAGAAGCCCAAGAACTTGGAGCAGATCGCAGAACTGCTCGGGATGATCCCGTGGGGAAGGCTAGATGGCCCAAGTGTGGTCGGGAACTTCATCAGCCGAAGGATCCAGCCTCGCCAGAAAAGGGTACATCCTGGCTTCGAGTACCAGGGAAGTGCAGATCCAACAAGGACCAGGAAAGAGGCGCTCGACAAGATAGAAATCAAGGCCAGGATTAGGGAGCTATTCAACCTGGCCGATCCAAATTACGTCAGGTTAAATGACATCAAGCACGCCTTCAAGCTGGCCTGACCTCCCCCAAAGGTAAATGATGCTTCCTTGTAACTGTAGAATCATGTTGTAACAAGAAATTGACTGTTGTCTCCGTTATGTGTCTCAGAGTAATGGTCGTGACCGGGCAGCAATGTTCGTGTCTCCACCCCCTGGTGTAGATTGGCCGCAAGTTGCCGACCCAGCCGCCCAGACCAGCGCTAGGACCGACGACGTCCACTGGGCGGCACTCGAGGCTGTGGAGGACGCATCGACCAGAGCTGCCGGCAAGCATTCGGCTACCAACAAACGACGCCAAGCCATCTTCCCCCTCTCAGACGACGAAGCAGAGGATGCGGACATCTTCCAGCTCGTCCCCCGAAAGAGGAGGAGACAAATGGGGTCGACGGAGCAGGGTGGCTTCTCTGTGCCAGCAGTGATCGCATCACCGACCACTGCAACACAGAGGACAGGCAAGGGAAGTGTTGAGCATCAAACCCCAGCGCCAGTACCGGTAATCAGGAAAGACCCGGTGGAACCCGCCGAGCACGCGGAGCAGGGGCGATCGAGGAGACGCTCCTTCACCACATCATTCCGTGCTTCAAAGCTATAAGTATCTGTGACTTTGACGTAAGCTTGTAATTTGTATTGAATATTATTGTCTTCTGAACTTTTTCCATGGTGCATTAGGTCGGCGTCCACCGAAAACCCCGACTAGCTAGCCGGGTGCGGCACGACTTCGCCAACAATGGCAGAAGAAATTGCCCAGCAGCCAGCCGTAGAGAAACCTGTAGAAGAAACTCCGCCGGAACCTCAGCAGGCAAGCGGCCCAACGACAGCCCCTGAGCAGCTCGTCGAGAAGATAGCCAAGCTGAGTACAAATGTTTCGAGCACTAACCCTGCTGAGGTGGATACCTTGGCGCCAAGGGAATCAAACCAAGCCGAGGAGCAGCAGCTGGAGGTGGCGCAAAGCACTCTTGCCGATGCAACGACTCATGGGAAAGCCATGGTGGTCGCGGAGACTGCAGATTCTAGACCAGCGCTGCCCCCTAAATAGGAAGCTGTAGAGGACGAAGTAGAAGAGGTCCTGGGCCATCCCCAAGATAAGCGACAACATGTATATGTGTCGCGCTGGTGGAACGATGAGTGGGTTATGCACGAAGAAATCCCAGAGGTCGAGGAGACCCTAAGAGTCGAACGGGCGGCAAAGCGTCTGGTGATAGAAGTCCAGGTATGTTTGGCTTGACCACTTGACCCTGTTATGTAGTCGATCTGTCTGACTGAGCTTGTTTATATGCAGGACTTGATGAAGACCGCGAAGTACCAAAAGAGGTGCTTCGACCAGATTGAGGGAATCATGGCAAATAACAAAGAACTGGTGGCCGAGGTGGAACACTTGCACTGCCAACTTGAAGCCGCCGACCAGGAGAGGATAGAGCAAGAGGCACAGAACCAAAACCTGGTCGGCCAGCTCAATAACAAAGAGTGGGAGAAAACAAGTAAGTTTTAATCTTATCATAGCAAGTGCAGGACTTGTGTTGTTGCATTGTTGGCAGTAACAGCTTTAATACAGGTTTAGAAGCTGAAGTGACCCGCCTCCAAGGGGAGAATAGCCGCATGACCGTAGAATGTGGTTGCCTAAAGGAGGACAACAAGAAACTAGCGTGCGACCAGTCTAAACTCTGGGACCGCACAACCAAAATGAAGGAGGAACTGAAAAGTAAGTATTCTAGACCTCCTTTCTCATTCTGTTGCCCACCTTGTCTTGTCATGTCATTACATTTGATGTCTTGTACGGTGTTCAGTTTTGAAAGTCAATGCCAAGAGGCACCTAGAGGCCATGATCAAAGAGCGTGACGACTCGAAAGCACGATGCCTCGAGGCCACCGAGGAGCGGGACACGTGGAAGAACCGGTGCTAAGAAGTGGCAACTGGCATTGTGCCCGTCCTCGACCTTATTGACCCGGCGCTCACAAAGGAAGAGCCAAGGACACCCGAGCTCAGACTGGTCAAGAGATGCAGACAAGCGTGGGGATGGTTCCAAGAGTTCGTGAAGGAGGCGGGTGAGTACACGGGTGCCCATGTACTAAGCATGGTGCATGCCCACTACCCCCTAATCGATCTCAAGTGCCTGGAGGCTGGGTACCCAAAGGAGGTAGACCCAGACAAGGTGGAGGAGCTTCGGACGGCCCAGCTGGACTTGTCGTCAAAGATAATTGGCGACATTAACCTATGTGGAGGTGGGACAGCACCTGTATAGGGGACACCATCGATAAGTCAGCTGGAAACGTTGTCAGTTGCAAGCCAACCAACGAAGCCTATGGTCTCGACCAGCCAGGCACCGGCGGGGCCATCCCCTTCAGCTCGATTAGCACAAGAGTCCCCGAGACCCGAGTAGGATATCGGAAGCGGCGAGCAGTAAGTGCCACGCGCCCCGACCAACCAATGTAATAGGCTTAGAGCTGTAGAAGGAGGACATAGTTGTGTTATTGTAAACTTGAGCCTCTTCAGGCAAGCTTGTAATAACATAACTGTATATCATTATAAGCTTGTTTTCTTTGTATAAAACGTATTTAAGCTTGAAACTTTTTCTTGGTGTAACTAAGTGAGAACATGTTAACGTTCTGTTTAGTTATACCATTTTGCTCAACACATCATCCCGAAAAGTTTGTGCGGCCCTAGTTTGCTGTGTGGTCAGAGTGTGAGGTACGGTGACCTGTGCACACATAGACGCGGACGAGTCAAACCAAAGGGGGCCTGCCGATCACCCGTAACGTAGAGAGTGGATCCCATGCACGCGTTGGGAAGAACCAGAGACAGGTCCTGCTCCAAAAACCGTAGAAGGAGTGGTGGTCGGCTTTTACTGGCTAAGTTAGAATAACCATAAAATTCGAAGTGACACATTAGAGTGGTCGGAGAAATCATAATTGCTTTATTGAAGTAAATCGCAAGTACAAGAGGAGTACATATCTCAGTAGTTAAGCATAGAAACGTCTAACCTTGTCGATGTGCCATGAGTTTGGTACGTCCGTACCGTCCAGGTGAGCTAACCTATAAGACGTTGGTCGTGTGACTTCCTTGATCATGAAGGGTCCCTCCCATGGGGTTGCGAGTTTGTGGACACCAGCCTGGTTTGTCTTCCACTTCAGGACCAAATCCTCGACCACGAAGAACCGTTCTTTAACGTTCTTGTTGTAGTACCTGCACAAAACAGCAAGGTATTTGGCCGTACGTACACAAGAATTGAGCCTTTTCTCTTCTGCGTTGTTCACTTCTAGCTCCCGTACTTCATTGACCTTGTCTTCATCGAAGTTCTCTACCCGTGCTGATCTAAAAGCTATATCTGGTGGGAGGACTGCCTCAGCGCCGTAAACCATAAAGTATGGTGAGACGCCGATGTTATGACTAGGCTGAGTTCTGAGGCCCCAGACCATGGCTGGTAACTCTTTGAGCCATCATCCGGGAGCTTTGTTGTTTTCTCTATACATCCTCTTCTTCAATGCGTCCAAGATCATGCCATTTGCCCACTCCATTAGCTCTAGGGTGCGCCACTGAGACGTATTTTACTACTATGCTCCTTTCATCGCAGAAGTCCCAAAAAGCGTTCCCAGTGAACTGAGTACCCAGATCAGTGATGATGCTGTTGGGTATGCCGAAATGGTGGATGACCTGGTCGAGGAACGTGACAGCCTTCTCTGAGGATGCCTGTACCAAAGGCATGTATTCTATCCACTTAGAAAATTTGTCAATCAGCACGAAGACGCATGTAAATTTCCCAGGGGCGGGTTTGAAAGGCCCGATCATATCCAGTCCCCAGCATGCGAAGGCCCAAGAGGCTGGAATCGTCTAGATCTCATGTGCTGGTACGTGGATTCTCTTGGCGAAGAACTGACAACCCTCATAGTGGCGGACTAGCTTCTCTGCGTCGGCTACTGCTGACGGCCAATAGAACCCTGCCCAGAAAGCCTTACCAACCAGTGTTCTTGAGGCCGCGTGGTTGTCGCAGGAGCCAGAGTGGATTTGGTCCAAGAGATGTTCGCCTTCCTCCCGGGTTATACACTTCATCAAGATTTCCTCCTTTGCATTTTTGCGCCATAACTTGCCATCGATGAGCAGATACTGCTTACTGCGACGCATCAGGCGCTCGTTTTCTGTCCGATCAGTATAACCGCTGCCATCTATTAAGTACTTGATGAAAGGTATTCTCCAGTCCGGCTCATGAGTGGTCGGAGGCGGCTCGGTTGTGCTCGGCGCCGGAACCGTAGCCACCAATTGCTGGTCTGGAGCTTTGTCGACCGTGGAATCTTCCTCTTCGATGGAAGGCGTGAGCAGGTCTTGGACGAATACGCCATGTGGGATTTTGGCTCGGGATGATCCTAACTTTGATAGCGCATCTGCTGCTTGGTTCTTATCCCGGACCACGTGTATGTACTCGATGCCATAGAACCTGCCTTCTAGCTTTCTTATCGACTTGCAGTATGCGTCCATCTTTTCGCTGGTCGTGTCCCAGTCCTTGTTGAGTTGGTTGATGACCAGAGCCAAGTCTCCATAGACATAGAGACGTTTAACACCAAGCTCAACCGCAATGCGTAAACCATGTAGGCATGCTTCATATTCGGCGGTGTTATTAGATGCCGGGAAATAAATCCTGAGGACGTACCGGAGCTGCTCCTTGGATGGTGACACAAAAAGAACTCCTGCTCCTGCACCGTCAATGTTGAGAGAGCCGTCGAAGTACATCGTCCAATATTCGTCGGATCCCAGAGAGGCAGGAGTGCTTAAATCTATCCACTCGACGATGAAATCAACGAGTGCCTGAGACTTGATTGTAGTACGGCTTGCAAATTCCAAGGAGAAGGGGCATAGCTCCATTGCCCATTTGACGATGCGCCCGTTCGCATCCTTATTACGAATGATGTCCCCCAAAGGGAACTCGGTCATGACCACCACACGATATCCGTCGAAGTAATGTCTCAACTTTTGGGATGTTATCAGTATGGCGTAGAGCAGTTTCTGAATCTGTGGGTACCTGGTCTTGGATTCGTTGAGTACCTCACTAATGAAATAAATTGGCCGCTGTACCTTATAGGCGTGGCCCGACTCGTCGCACTCGACCACCATGGTAGTGGAGACCACCCGATTGGTTGTCGCAATGTAAAGTAGGAGAGTTTCATCTTCTCTAGGAACAGTGAGGATCGGAGGTGATGTAAGGTATTGTTTTAGCTGCGTGAAGGCAGCGTCTGCTTCCTCTGACCACTCAAACTTCTCGGATGCTTTGAGTAGTTTGAAAAATGGTAGCCCTTTTTCTCCTAATCTTGATATGAAACGGCTGAGAGCAGCCATGCATCCGGTAAGCTTCTAGACATCCTTCACCTTTTTAGGGGGTTTCATGTCTAAGACAGCTTTGACTTTCTCTAGATTAGGGCGTATGCCGTCGTAACTGACGACGTTGCCTAGCAATATACCAGAAGGAACACCAAAGATGCACTTCTTTGGGTTTAACTTCCATTGGAATGTGTTGAGGGCTGCAAAGGTGCGTTTTAGGTTGTCAACAAGGGTATGTGCTTCCTTGGTTTTGACAACTACATCATCCACATAGGCCTCTACAAGGTCGTCTTTTATCTCGTCTGCGAGGCAGGCCTGAATGGCGCGTTGGTATGTAGCCCCGGCGTTCTTGAGCCCAAACGACATAGTCATGTAGCAGTAGGCGCCGAAAGGCGTGATGAAAGACGTCTTGATCTGGTCGTCCTTTTTTAGAGCGATCTGGTGATAACCAGAGTAGCAATCGAGAAAGGAAAGGAGCTCGCAACCGGCGGTTGAATCTACGACCTCGTCTATGCGAGGTAAGCCGAAGGGGTCCTTAGGGCAGTGTTTGTTGAGATCAGTGTAATCAACGCACATTCTCCATTCATTATTCTTTTTGCATACAAGAACCAGGTTGGCTAACCACTCCGGATGATACACTTCTTTGATAAATCTGGCTGCCAAAAGCCGTGTAACTTCTACCCTGATCGCCTCCTTTTTGTCGTGAGCGAAATGTCGTAGCTTCTGCTTGATAGGTTTGGCCTTGCTGTTGACATTCAAGGAGTGCTCGATCAAGTTCCGAGGTACACCGAGCATGTCGGCAGGTTTCCATGCGAACACATCCACGTTGCTCCTCAAGAACCCGACGAGCGCGTCTTCCTATTTGGGATCCAGGTTGGCCCCGATAAGGGCCATTTTGCTGGGGTCACCATCGACCAGCTGGATCACCTTGTGCTCCTTTGACTTGATGTTCTTGCGTGGAGCCTCAAGCTCTGGGATCTCTAGGTGGTCGGCTGAGGTCTTCTTAGCGTCGAGCATGGTCTCGGCCACGCGAATAGAGAGGTCGTGGGCCTCTGCTATTTTGAAACTATCGTCTTTGCAGGTGTAAGCGGCGTACACGTTACCTCGGAGGGTTAGGACTCCTTTCTCGGTAGGCATCTTGAGCACCAGATACCTGTAATGAGGTATGGCCATGAACTTGGTGAGCGACGGTCGACCAAGAATAGCATGGTAGGTGCCGTCGAAGTTAGCGACCACAAAGTTGACGTAGTCGGTGCGGAAGTGGTCCGGGGTCCTAAACTGCACAGGTAGCGTGATCTGCCCAAGAGGTGTAGAGCTCTGTCCGGGGAGAACACCCCAGAACTATGCCTCGTATGGCTTAAGATCCGCCTGAGCTATCTTCAGGGCGGGCAGACTGTTCTTGAATAGTATATCGATGGAGCTGCCGCCGTCGATCAGTACTCTGTCGAACTGGACCTTGTTGATACAAGGATCGAGGACCAGGGGAAAATGTCCTGGCTTTGGTATTGCGGCCCATTGGTCCTTCCTGCTGAAAGAGATTTCGCGGTGAGACCACAGAGGGAGCCGCGAATCAGCGAGGAGGTTATCGGCGTTGGCCACGTTCAAGCAAGCATGGGCGAGCAGCTTGCGTTCCCGCTTGGTCTCGATGGACACTTTGCCTCCAATGATAGTGTGCACACGATCGGTTGGCTTGATGTACTTGTGACGAGGGTCTGCATCGTCGTCGTCGTTATCCTCGTTGCGCTGTTCCCCTGCATCGTTAGGCTTGTCGGATGTATCCGGAGCCTGTTGACGCGTATAGATAGACTTGAGAATGCGGCAATTCTCCATGGTATGGTTTGACTTAGGATGGAGCTGGCAGGGCCCCTTCAATGCTTTGGCGTAGTCGTCTTCGTAATTACGACGTCCACCGCCCTTTTTAACGGTATTGACCTCGCTGTCGTCTTCCTGAGCACGCTTGCTCCTGTAATCATCACAGCGGTTACGCCGCTGATTACATTGGTCGCGGTGGTCGCGGGAGTCGTTGCGCTGGTTGCGGCGATCAAAACTGTCGTTCTGACCACGGTTGTCGCGGTAGTCGTCGTGGTGTGGGGGGTGGTCGGACGTGGAACCCTTGCTGCTTCTTCAATAATTATCTTCTTGGTGTCATCGGCATCCGCATATTTCTTGGCGGTGGATAGGAGTGCTGTGACCGATTCAGGTCTCTTCCGGAGGAGCTTGTCTCTTAGGGCGTCGTGGAAGCGGAGGCCAGTGATGAAAGCCTCGATTGCCTCATTGTCGGAGATTGATGGGACCTTGATGCGCATCTCTGAGAAACACCGGACGTACTCGCGCAGTGGCTCATCTTTCTGATATTGGATCCGTTGCAGATCGTACTTGTTGCCCGGTTGTTCACAAGTAGCGATGAAATTGTCGATGAAGGCTTGCTTAAGCTCCTGCCAAGAATCAAAGTAAGCTGACCAGCCATTAGTGATCTACATGGCCAACAGCGACTGGGAAGTAGTTAGACATGACGTGCTCGTCAGCCATGGCTGATCTGCACGCGGTTTCGTAGAGCATGACCCATAATTCGGGGTTTTCTTTGCCGTCGTACTTCTAAAGTTTCTTGAGCTTGAAATTCTTGGGCCATATGACTTGGCGAAGGTGTGGAGTAAACTGCTTCAAACCCGGCAGACCGTGGGCAGTGTCATACTCCATACAGCGATAGCTTTCGTAGGATGCTCGATCGTCAGCTCTCTGGTTGATGCGAGCGCGCAGATCGCGTCCACCGAGGTAATGGCGGAGATCATTATTGCCATCACGATGATCTCGATTGCCATCTGGATTAGCCCTGCGACCGCGGTTATCGCGGCGATTGTCGCGGTTGTCTCGGTGATTATCATCCCAGACGTCGCGACGATTGTCCTCCCGACGGCGGTTGTCATCCTGACCACCATCGTGGCCACCGTTTCTGCCTTAACGGTTGTCTGATGGGTCATTGTTGCGCGAGCCACGTGGGTTGAGTGGCTATGAGCGACTTGGGAGCTGGCGGCTGTGGCTTGATTCGACTAAGATGGATGGAGCCCAGACTTGATTTATAATTTCTGCGGTCTAGGCCATGGCAGCCGTCAGATAGGCTTGTATTTCATCGCGACCCGCTTGGGTTTCTGGGGTGTTGGGTAGCCGTTGCATTGTCGCCATGGCGACGGCTACGTTGGCACTTGGAGTCCTGAAGACCTGTTTGTCCCCCACCCTGTCGAAAGCATCGTTGAGGTCGCATGGCTGGACCCTTATGCGTCGCGCCTCCTGGTCTACTTCAGCTTCGATTTGTTAGTGATTAAACCGGTCAATATTGCATGCTTCGCGCGCGGTCCTTTCTTGTTCTGTTTCGCCAACCGCTGGCGGTTCGTCATTGCTGACAACATGGATCAAATCCCCTCATCTTGGCGGGAAAGACGGGAATTGTGAAAACCCCGAGGCATGGTCTGGTAGATCCAGATAGTACTTGGCGCCGTCGTCTTTGTGATGCTGAAGCTCGGTGTGTACAGATGCTTTAGATGCGATGCCAGACGAGGAGCTAGAGTCGCCCTCTTGGACTGTGTGGATGGATCCTTCTTGATAATCTTCAGTCCGGATCGTGTTGACGAAGTCACGCGGCTTCGGCCGAGGTCGGTGCATAAAACACAGATCCAAGCGGCGTTGTAGGTTATATGCGTAGCTAGAGGCAGCATTTCACAGGCCGTAGGGCTAGACCTGGTTGTTCTCCATCGAGGCTTCGTACTCGGAGAGCCGGAGACCCGTCGCGGAGGTTGGCCAGCGACGAGCGGAGCACCCTTCAGGAGTAGATATGACCACGAGATCTATACCAAGTCATGCAGGACGACTGGTCCGAGCTGGTCGGGTAGATCTATTGTGGGGAGTGGTTACCTGCTCGTTAGGTTGACTTTGAATCGTACTTACTAGAGCTAGGGTTTCAGCGAGTTTGGTGCCGACCCGATCGATGGAGTCGAGCAGGTCAGTGTTGTCGATCTGCTTCCCTTTGTAGCAGGGAAGCAGACGACGAGTTATCGGCGTGGCTCAAGATGATGCAGGTGTGGTCGGAGCCAGATGTACCATGGTCGGAGCTAGATCCATCGTGGTCGGAGCCGTACCCATCATGGTCGAAGCCGTAGCTGATGCAGGTGAAGCAGTGGTCGGCGCAGACTGAATCCATGCCTCCTCCATGGTCATGGCGATGAAGTCGTCAGAGCCGGTGGTCCAGGTGATCTGGCCGACGGTGAACTTGAGGCCATTCGGCGTAGCCATGGAGGCAGAGACGATGACCATCTTGTTTGCTTAGAGAGCAGTACGCACACCCCCTACCTGGCGCGCCACTGTCGACGAAATATGGTCGGCAGTCTACCTAGGGGTATGCCCAAGATAGTAGATTATCGGCAGACAGATGTGCAAGCCACAAACAAGACGGTGACGCAAGACAGACATGAGGTTTTATCCAGGTTCGGCCGCCAAGAAGACGTAACACCTACGTCCTGCGTCTGATTTGTATTGCTGTATGTCAATGAGAGATGTTTTTTAGAGGGATCCCCTGCCCGCCTTATATAGTCCGGGGGGCAGGGTTACAGATCTGGAAACCAATCCTAGTCAGTTACAATTGCCATATGTGGCCGGATAAGGATTCCTATTCTAACCGACCAGGATCTTGCCTGATCGCCAAATCTGCCTTGACTCCTTATACGGGACTCCGATCAGGTTGGCTGGGCCGCACGTCGTCTTTCGGGTGGACCGGATCCATCGATCCGGGCCGGCCCAAGCTTAGCCGTAAGGGTATAGGGGTTAATACCCCCACAGCCACGGTGACCATCTCCTCCGCGCGGCGCTTTCGGTCCTTGTTCCACCTATCGCGGCGTCGCTAGGATGAGGCAAGATTGTAGGCGCCATCACCATCGTTGAGGTGGCCGACGACCTTGGCTTTCTTGCTGAAGTTGGCCTGGATGGCCTCCTTGCAGGTGGCTTATTGGGTGGTGACGTCTAGGAGCTCCCGTGTCATGCACGAGGTCTCGTGGTCGAGCGCATGGATGAGTGCCTCGCATGTCGTGTCGCAGATGAACGCGTTGATCACGTCAGCATCGATGATGTTTGGGAGCTCATTGTGCTTCTTGGAGAAGCGTTGAATGTACTCCATGAGGGTCTCGTCGGCCCTCTGCCTGTAGTTGCGAAGATCTCAAGAGTTCCTCGGTTGGGTGTAGGTACCCTGGAAGTGACTGATGAAGACCGAACGGAGATCGCACCAGCATGGATGCTGCTGGGCTCGAGCTACTTGAGCCAAGCCCTGGTTGAGCTTGACAGAAGCCAGGGAAGGTACTAGATGGCAAAGTCAATGTTTGACCCTCGGCATTCATGGCGAGGCAGTAGTCCTCCAGACAATGGTCCAGGTTGGTCTCGCCGTCGTACTTGGAGATGTGCATCGGTGGTCGAAAATGCCTAGGGTAGGGGGCCACTCGGATCGCTGCCCCGAACGCCAGGGGGCCAAAGTGATCTAGGACGGGGGGCCCACCCCATCGCTTAGGGGTATGGGATTGTGCCTGAGCATGGCGCCTGGCCTCGATGGTGTCGCGAATGTCATGGTCGTCACTGATCCGGTGGTGTGCAGGGGGCGTCAAGGAGAAAGGTCGCGCCTTCTCTCCTACCGAGGCTTGGTGTCCTGGGTC
Organism: Miscanthus floridulus; assembly: GCF_019320115.1. NCBI lineage: Eukaryota > Viridiplantae > Streptophyta > Magnoliopsida > Poales > Poaceae > Miscanthus > Miscanthus floridulus. The sequence goes on along the minus strand of NC_089587.1, from coordinate 116,043,622 downwards.
CATGGCCAGTCAGAGCTATTGCTAGAGGTGTCATCACAGCTCCTCGCCACCTATGGGGTGTGAGCGTCGGAGCGCCCCCATTGGTAGTGGTCATCGTCTAGGACGGTCGGGAGAGCACGGCGCAGCATCGAGAGGCTGAACTCTTGGCCTGCTACTTGAGGGTGACATAGAGGAGCCGCTTTGCCTCATTCAGTCGCTTGTTGTTCTTTGGGTCTGGTGTGTCAGAGATGTCTTCCAGGCGGCAAGCGGTGGCCACCATGTTGTATGCCGCACGAGGGAAGCAGAGGCCACTGGGAGTCCCTGTGTGGGCGTCATCGTCGTCGCCGAGATGGTGCGCGGTCTGCTACCGCGTAAAGTCCTACCCTTGGCACTCGAGCTCTACCTCTACAGCCTCCAAGTCCACCTGCTGAGCGCGCAAGCGGTCTGTCTTCTCCTGAAGGTAGGCCATGTGGCTACAGAGACTCTGGTCTAGCGGCATGAGCCCAGGCGCCTCCTCAGCAAGATCATCACCGTCGATGTGGTCACACATGCGCGGCAGGGTGTCATAGTCAATGTCGTCGAAGTCGTACTCTGGCCCATTCATCGAGAGGACCTCGAGGAAGGCAGGGAGCAAGGGGACGCCAGCCCCTATTGCGTCGGAGACGATGATGCTCCACGGCGCCTCACGACTGATGAGGTGCTCTAGCTCAGCTGGAAGGACACCACCGTGTTCTATATCCTAAAAGACAAGTCTGGGAGGTAGTACTAGAAGCGATCAGGTGGCGGGAGCACCTCACCGGTGGCAATCTGGTGGTGGATGTTGGCCAGCTTGTAGAACATCTGGCGGCGGTCTAACACGATAGGGCTTGGGCCCAGACCACGTGTGGATCTAATGGGCCAGAACCTCAAGATCTACTCCCAAGAGTCCTGGTGGAGGAGGCGGTGCCAGGGGCTCGTTGCCCGCTGGTGCAGCCCCGTGAAGTGGATGAAGCTCGCCATGGCAGTCGGCGATGTAGGCTAGGCTCCCAAAGTTGAGGACCTAGCTCGGAGTGAAGGAGCCAGCCATGACGGAGAACTCATTGGGGAAGCGTACACCGCCGTCTAGATGGCGCCGCATGCTTAGGCGATGAGGCAGGTGGCTCCAGCCACCGTAGAGCTAGAATCGCACTTGACGCTGCCCCCTACCTGGCGCACCAGCTGTCGTGGGGTCAAAACCGCGGCAAGCATGTTGTTTGAGTCGGTGTCAGAGTACGGGGTCTCCGATGGTTCGGGTGGACTCAGGAACACAAGAATCACACAGAGAAGACGTAATGGTTTTTCTTGGTTCGAGCCAATTCGGTCCCTACATCCAGCAGCTGATGATCCTTATACTCAAGAGCACCTAAAATCTAGAGGGTTACAATAGAGTGTAATGGAAGAAAGTTTGGTAGGGGGTTAGCTTGGTACTAATCCTAAGGTTGTCTCATCGCCGGTGGAGTCTCCCCCTCGTTGGAGAGGAAGGAGACGACGGGATGTGGTGGAGGAGGTATTCTCGGTGCCCCTCGCCGGGTTGCCTTGCTCTTGGTGCAGAGTGGAGGTAGATGGAATGGACTGGAGTGTTTGGTGATCGAACTGGGATCTTCCCCCTCTAGGTCCGACCTTATCCCTTATATAATGAGATAGGTCGGGTACAAGTCGGTTTGAGGGTTCTAGTCTATGGTCAATGTGTGCAAGAGTCTAGGAGGGTCTTGCAGTGGTGCGTCATGGACCGTCGAGGTGTCTTGGAGCCGAAGAAGCCTAGGCGTCGTCCGGCTGCTCTGTTTTGACACTCTGCGTGTCAGACGGTGTCGGCTTGGACCGGCCTCCCCCGAGTGAGACCTTCTGGAGTCTTCTTGGTGGCAGGGAGGTCGGCTCTAGGGGCTGACGCGTGGGCTCGAAAGCCCTCGAGCCCCCGGAGGCCGTGGAAAGCTTTGTCTTCTTTTTTCACGCCCTGGACGTGACCCTATCGGAGGAGCAGTTGGTAGGGGCACGCCTTGGGAGTGACGCCGAGGAGCCCCCAGGCATCGGCAGCCTGGGGCTTGTCTTCTTGTGCTCGGACCTTGGCTAGCATCGTTAGCCAGGTAGGAACCAAGGGTCCGGCCCGAAGGTGCCGTAGATCGGGAGCTCAAGGCTCGGGGAAGCCCCCGAGCCCCAAGCGGAAGTTGCGGTTGAGTTAGGCTCACCCGGATCTCTTTGCTAGAGGGTGCACGCGAGCGTACCCTATGGACATAGCCCCCGAACCCTAGGCGATCATGAAGGGATCAGTCGGGGGATCTTCTTCGTTCGGGAACCATTGGACTTGAGGCTTAACATACCGACTTATACGGGGTCTGTCTGGACGGTCGACCTATAAGTAACGTTACCCATGAAACTCCCATTAAAACTAGCCTTAGTGAAAGTATAGTCTACCATAAATAGTATCATACTCCAATATGTAATGTCTATGATAGTGAACCCAAACATAGGATTTTGTGACACAAATTAGGATAATCCAGTCAATACAAGATATATTTTGTTTGTTTCCTATTATAAATGATTTACCATATATTTTACCGAAAAATATTCTACGCGGCATCTGATATTATGCACGCCGTGTGATTAATGAGGCCGAACCCAAACGCAAGATGTGTGACCGGACGCACGCCGTTTCCATCTCTCCTGACGGCCTGTTTCACGGCTATACTAGACGTTAAATCCCTTTCCCGTGTTCCTCGCAAATCCCCGCACTCCACCGACCCCCATTTCCTTTCCCCAAAACCACTCCGCGTCCACTGCCGTCGAGAAGAAGCGTCTACAACGAACCTAGGGTTTCCCTCTCCCCGGCTCCCATGACGGTCGCTGTCGCGGGCGGCGCAGCCAAGGCCTCGCCGCCGCCGGTTCCAGCGCTGGAGCGCCGCGGCCAAAGCGCTGACCTACCTATGCTTTGCCAGCATGTGGGTCGTTAGCGCGGGCGTGGCCGCCGCGGCCTTCATCGACTTGACCTCGGCAGGCGGCGCCTATGGCATGGGCTTCACGGTGTTCAGCGCGCTGCTCGAGCTCTCCGCCGATGCCGTCCTCTTCGGCGCGCTCCTCGACCTCGCCGTCCTCCTGCAGCTACTGAGCGCCGCCTTGCGATTGGTCGTCACGGATCTCGGAGTCGACATGGGGATGGGGATCGACAAGGTAACGCCACAGAAATTCAACTTGCTTTCAAATTTGTTGATCCTAATTAATCCTACCGGATTATTGTACTCGATTAACCAATACTGGCGAGTCTAGACTGTATTGGAAGTTTGGAATCCATGCGTGCCTGTGATCGCTGAAACTGTTTTGTGTTTCATTGGCCTGCCTGACCACCTGGAAATGCTTGTCCTCATCAGATACCTCGAGCGTCAATGGGGAGCATGCTGGGTGACACTGCTCTGATCGGATGGCTCGCATCTCTAGCTTTCCTCCTGCTCAGCCTTGTTGGTTGTTTGGTGCTGATCGCGCTGTCACCAGCCAAGGGATCTCTGACGGTGAGGAGGGGATAATGGGTTCCATGGTGCTTTCTTGCATTGTCACCATACCCAGTTTGACACTTAAGCTGTGGAGGATGTCGCCCGGCATCGAAGGCGATGCACCTGCTGACAACATCGTCTGAGGTCTCTGCACCCTTTACTCTCTGGCTATACTTTTGTTAATGTGGCGTAGTACAAGCTAGTACATATTTTCTATTGTCAACATGATGTTTTGTGTGCATTACTCTTAACTGCAAAACCCATTTGCACATCTAGCTTTTACGTGTTTGTGTGCAGTAGCATTGATCTGTTTCTTGTGGTCAATTGTCCCAATGCAACAAGAAGCGTACTATCCCGAGAGAATGCAAAATGATCAAATCTTGTATTATCTGTATTAGAAATCATATAAATAACTGGTTAGGCACAGTCATCACCACACAACAACAACAACAACAAAGCCTTTAAGTCCCAAACAAGTTGGGGTAGGCTAGAGTTAAAACCCAGCAGAAGCAATCAAGGTTCAGGCACGTGAATAGCTGTTTTTCAAGCACTCCTATCTAAGGCTAAGTCTTTGGGTATATTCCATCCTTTCAAGTCTCCTTTTATTGCCTCTACCCAAGTCAACTTCGGTCTTCCTCTGCCTCTCTTCACGTTACTATCCTGACTTAGGATTCCACTACGCATGTCCAAACCATCTCAACCGGTGTTGGACAAGCTTTTCTTCAATTGGTGCTACCCCTAATCTATCACGTATATCATCGTTCCGAACTCGATCCCTTCTTGTATGACCGCAAATCCAACGCAACATACGCATTTCCGCGACACTTATCTGTTGAACATGTCGTCTTTTCGTAGGCCAACATTCTGCACCATACAACATAGCAGGTCTAATCGTCGTCCTATAAAACTGGCATTTTAGCTTCTGTGGTACCCTTTTGTCACAGCCATCACCATGAATTTTGTAAATGGGAAACTAGTTGGATTACCACATTAGTGTTTAATGTTTGCAAGTATTTCTGCTCTAAAGTCTGTTGTCTGTCATTGATAATTTTTCCATTGATGCCATTGTATAAAATTTATTTTGAAGGGTTGACCCTGTTCTCCACATAGCCGCTTGTTCATGTGTTCTCTCTGCAAATCTGCATACCCTGTTCTTTTTTAGTATACAAACTTAATTTTTGCTGCTTTTCTATTTTGGTAAAAGAACTAAATTGTCAATTCAATTGTGTGAATAAGTAAATATGCGAGTAAGCAGGCTCAACTTTGCCCACTTAGCCTCTTCTTGTTTGTGCTGCTGTGCCACTGCATTTTGGTTAAAGCGACTTTTAAAGCATGTTTCATTAGTTGTTTTGACGAGACCATCTCATCATTCGGAGATTTTTTTCCTGCTGCTCGTATTTCCCTCAACTATCAATGATGACCTATTGCACAAATACAAATTATACTAGGCGAAATAGTTTCATAGCATGGTTGCTTAAAAACAAATTGCATGTGGTTGGTGGGGTACACTCTGGCATTTAAGGTTCATATTAGTAGCTGTAAGTTTTAATTAAAACATCCTTTGAACAGCTACAATTGCAACAGTAAGAAATTGAATGATTTGACATATGCATGTACTCTGTTTTATTAACAGACAATGGCGGTAAGGAGAAATGGCATCTAAGAATGCTTAAGTGGCTGCAACACATGAGCCTGACAGTTCTCAAAGTTTGCAGTTATACTGAAATAATTAGAGTAGACATGTTATTGGGGCTACAAGATTTTGATTCCCTACAGCTATGAACTACACTACCAAGTTGTGTGTCTAGGATGATACCCAATGCATGCCTGTACAACTTCCTCTTGCAAAATTTGATGGTGCGCTGTATATGTATTGCTAGAATTCGTATCCTGGGACTGAGATTGTTAATGTGGAATATGGTCGCTGCGGTGGCTTTACCCTATCCGGACAGAAGTGATCCCATATGCATTTATTTCTTGATGAATGATTATGGAATCTCCTTTGTTTTCACCATTTTATGTTGCTGGGCATGTGTGTATATTAGGCAACAAAGGAGATTCCACAATATTACAGAACGGAGGGTGTATAGGAGAAGATAAGCAATAGAGTGAGATGCTATTTTTTTTTTCGTAATCCTACATTGTGTCAGCCAAGCAAGTGGTGGCCAAGCTGCCATGGTGCCGCTGCCCGCCAATGCACAAGACGAATGTTTGTTGTGGGGGTCGTGGCGTCCTAGATCTTTGGATTAGGTTGTATAGACTTGTAGTAGCAGGGAAGCAGGCTTGTGAGGAACCGAGCGATACTTGAGAAGTTGAGAGGAGTGGTTGTTAGATTGTCATGGTGCAGAATTGGTAGTCACTGGCGTCGACGGCTATGCCGGGTGAGAGCAGAGAAGTAGGGGAGGCAAGCAGGTAGCGGTGGTGCGCGTGCAGAAGGCGTGGCAAGCAGCCGCAGATCCGTGATTGGAATGCGCTGCGGTGTGGGAAATGATGTACGTATCGATTGCCGCAGAAGCAGCTTGAGCAGCTCTCAATTTGGACGTGCCTGGTTTCGCTTTACCGTTGCTTCTATGTAACGAGGCCAGGTGCTTGCTTATCTAAAGTTTGTGGATAGATCACAATTCTTAACATGCTTCCATCTATTTAAGTAACAATATATGTAGTCCATCAACCCAACTCTCGGCCTCATTAAATCTCACGCAGGCTAGGAATTTAGGAGACATAAGCATTGGTTATGTTTAATACATCTAACTGTTGAGGTTTCGACCTTGGAGAACAGTCCCTCCTTTATTGATAATGGAACTTTTGGATAATCAATGTCAATTTGCAGAGGTATAACCTTTGGAGTTGGAGCTTCACAGAGAAAAAGTGACATTCGGAATAGACTTGGAAGAAGCATCCTTAATTCGGCAAAGCCGATTGCAAGACGAAGACCTGGAAGAGGGACATTATTGGAAACGAAGCTGGGTGGTCACATGAAGACTTGAGATATGAAGACTAGTTGTACAAAGACTAATGAAGTCTCCATGAAGTCCTTCAATCACGACAATTGTAAACACGAGATGCAATTGTTTGTAAGAATGACTGATGTAACCTCATAAAACATTGTATTGGAGATGATGAATGTATTACAAAGATTAGGGGTAAAAAAGGGAATCTAGTGGTATATTCAAAGATTCCGTCCTTTATATATACCCCTGACATGTACAGTAATAGGCATGAAATGAATACACAATTGTCTTTAGTCCACTCTGTCTCTCACCAACACAGACTAATAAAAATTACTTATATTAAATTGCACATTTTTTTCATTTTCTAACACAATAGACATAATAGATACCTATAAACTTATCGATTACTATGATGCCATAAACTTGATTTGTTGTGGTGTTGCCATGTTTTTCTATGTATTATGTATATCCATAGTTTTTTTCTTTATGTGTCTTATTTAATGTGTATTTAGTTGAAATCTTAGCTTAAACTATGATGGCTTTTGTTGCAACATATATACATTATAATGTCATGAACCTAAATTTTGATTTTCAAATTTTAATCTTATTAACTGCAATAGCCTTTTCATCTCAAGTTTAGTTGAAACTTGTGCACTTATTCTATCTTTTCTTAACTCTTCTTTTGTACTTTTTTAAAAAGGGAGAACTCCATTTTGGCCATCAAACTATCATTGGAGTTTGATTGCAGTCCCTGAACTCCAAAACCAGAAATCTTTGGCCATTCAACTTTGTAAGGTGGATATATTTGTCCACGACACCCCTTTGATGACAGTTTTATTTCATTGGTTTGGCCACCACACTAGATCAACTTGCCTAGTCAACATGTTGACTCAGATTTGCCCACCCGTCAAGCCCCCCCTCTCCCTTATCCTCCCCACACATCCTGTGAACCCATGAGCTAGTCCCGAGCTGCTGTGTGACAATAGTGGCACACCACTCAACGGACGAAAATGGTGCTCCAAGGAGGGCAACTTCGGTGAATGGTGGAGGATCAAGAGGAGGCCACACAGAGTTTCTATTGGTGGTGGTCTTTTCTACGACATCTTGATTCTTGAAGATGCAATCGATGGGATGGCATGCCTCTGGCAAGGTTAAGAGCACACGGCTGTGGCTACAGATTGAAGCCAAGGCCATCTGAGGCCAGCTCTCGGCCCCTGCACTCAATTTCTCGGTGGATTGTGTGATGGCTAGGGCTGGCATTGATTACTTGCTGGTGGAGCTTCACTCCTAGCCCCAAGCTACTCTTGCTTTGCATGGATTAGATTGGAGCAAAGAGAAAGGAAAGTGGTAGCAGCACTGATTAGGATTGAGCAAGGAGGTTGAGTGCTACATTGATGGGAGCTACTGCTAGTTGTTTTTTATTGAAGGAGAAGTTGGTTGCATGGATTTAAGGCTAGTTTCGCACCGGCTCCTCATAAAAGGGATCCAACTCCAGCTCTTGTGGAGCAGCACCTCTAGTGGGGCTAAAGCCGTGTTGGAAAACATTTGGTAAAAATGGTTTCGACGCCAGTTTTGTAATAATTTATAGTTTTTGAGGAGGAACCGGGAGAAGCCACTTTTTTGGCTCCGGCTTCTTAGTACAAAAACGGCTCTAGATCTTCCGAGCACCTTGCAAGGAGCCTGTCTTTTAGATGTCGTTTGGCAGGACACCTTATAAGGAGCCGGAGCTGGAGTCGTGCCAAAGGGGGGCATACTAAATGAGAAGGAAAATAGAGGATAAAGAATAAGATGATTGGATTTCTGGGTGTCTCATTGGTGTTTAGTTCCAACACCCTAAGCTCATGGCTAGCCTAAGCCCCGTGACCACCACTAAACTACTTTTTAAAAAATAAAACTAGCATATGCCCGTGCATTGCTACGGGAACCTTAAAATTTTGAATGCAATTCAACATAATAAAAGTAAGAAAAAAATAGTAGGTTAGGAGCCTCAAATGTTCAACGCAATAAGAGTATCAAAAAATAGTGTGTTGAAATGAAGACAAATAAATTTTAACTTGGCTTAGCAACATACTGTTTCGAGTCACATTCAAATAAACAAGCGTCAAATTTAGTAACAATGTCAAAATAAGTGCTTATTTTTTTATTGGTAGCTTCGGTAACTTGATGCTTATTTTTTTATTATGATGACTCACGTAGCCTCTTATTTTTTTCATCCCTCTGTTCTTGGGACATTGCATGCCATCGAGCCCTCTGTTCTTGGTCTTTAGCATCAACTGGTGATAGTTTTTAAAAAATCGATATAACATATACATAGGAAACACAATGGAATATTCGATAGCATGTTGCATTCTGTAACCTTCTTTAGTTGTGTTAGTCTTGTCTCCCAATGGCGCTCGAGAACCACTATTTTGCATTGTATTAATCTAAAATAGGAAGAGACATGGCCAGGTTGTAACAACTAAGTACTGAAGGACAAAGTAATCCTTGGACACATGATTATAGGATCTCTATTAGTTAGATGAACAAGTAGAGCAAATAACATGAACCGTTAAACCAATGGTTCTAGTTGACCTCATATTGTTTTTCTATGCACTGGTGCAAATTAAGACTAAAAAGATAAGTCAGGATGGCTGTTGAGATGGCTAGGATTGTCAGGAATCATTGACCAACATGATGAAAGATATCCAGCCTTTTTCAGCAACTATGTATACACTAAATAAGAAATTCTATTTATATGAACATAACCACATCACATAGACTTATGAAGTAGGTTTTGTGTAGCATATCAGTGCTCTCTAATCTGGATATCTTTAAAACATGACTGGAATAAACATGAGTTATCTACAGTCCAATGTACTGAGAAATCTCCTTTAGTGTTTCTTTGGTCGGCACCTCGTTGTTGGCCAATGCTGGATGGCCTGATTTGATCTTCTCTCTACTCGATCCCTTTACAGGTTTTTACAATCACAAACCTGTTATATGAACACCACGAGGTCAAATGACGTGTAACCAGATACCAATTTCTAATAAATATTCCATCAGACAGGATTAATAAAAACACAACAGTTTCTCTGAACAACACTTTTTTCAAAAAAAAAAAACAGAACTATCAAAGATAATAAAAAAAATAGGATTCCATCAGAGTATCACATCAGCATCTGTAGTATCATTGGATTATCAGAAAACCACATTGGGTAAGATGGAATTTGGAATGTCCTTTTGCATCAGTTAATCAAAAAGAAACATTATTTGTTCTGGCTTGACTAATTACAGGAGGCATACTGTAATGTTAAAAAAGGGGAAAAGATTCACGGTCCATTGCCAAATCTAAATTACATGAGGCATGCTGTGCTATACAGCCAAGCGTAAATTACTTACACCATACAGTCTCTTACTTATAGGGTCTGCTTTTTTTTTTTTTTGCTAAATGATAGGTTGGTGGCATTCCTAGACCTAATGCACCCTACCAAAGATTCACCGTCCATTTACTTGAGTGGTCAGTCAACACAATTGCCAAACCAGTGTTCTTGAGTTATATTCAGAGTCTGAAGAATGCTATACCTACATTAAGCCTGCCAATATAGAATTTTTCAGGTGAAGTCTGCAGTCCTCCCTCCCAACCATTTTCCCTCCTATCAGAGAGACATCATAAGGAACAATTTTGGTATAAATACATGAGCAGCAATGTCCCGATGTTACCACCAAATGACTGTCAATTCTGGATTCTTAGCAAAACAGCAAACAGGTCCCCTTGAGAAAAAAAAATAGAAGAACTAAATTTAATGATTATTGCCACGATACATATAATGGTTATTGTATTACACCCATTGTCCACAAATTCAATAACTATGCTAATTTATAAGTTTGGACAGGTCACTCCTAATTTATAAGTTTGTGCATAATTTAAGATTAAAACTTTTGAGGCAGGGCCAGCCCAAAATGGCATTAAACCACTTCTAATCAATTATGGATGTAGAATTGGCACTGACCAGGCATTTTCATCTTCCTGGGCACTAAGGTTCAGATTCTTAAGCGACAGTTCATCAGGGGAAAGGGCCTCAAGATCAGACAGAAATGGTCCTTTGCCTAGTCAGTGGTCATAGGGACAACTTTTCGCCAAAAGAAGTCCTGCCCCTGATAGCCGCCCCTGTTAGGACACTATCAGGTTCAGGGGCGCAGCACTGATAGTGTGGTAACCGCAAATTACATGCCATCTTAACTTCAGTTACCTGCCATCTTAAAATAGGCACTCTCTCTTGTTCCATCCATCCATGCGAGTGAAAGGGGCCATAGAGCAATATGATGGACAGTTTTCATTATTCCTGACAAATTCTGAAGAAGTTGATTTACTAAACTGCGATGGCCATATAAGCCCTTTTCGTTATAGAGCCTGGGAGATGCTTCACTCTTTCCTTATATTCCTGACAAACACACATCAGTTCTTTGGTATTGCTTTACAGAATTTTCTCAGAACAACACTCCATACCTCACGTGGCCTTAACTGATATTGATGCAAGCATTTTTTTTCCTAGACTGATGCATTTTAACTCAGTCTGCATTATGCAATGCTTGCCGGCAATCATTGGTATGTGTTCTTTAAAAATTAAATGGAAACTTCAGTGACATCAGGGTATCAAAGATGGCCACCAAAACTAAGAAATATGGCACCAGTCATTAAATTGGACGATTGATGCAGTACCAGTCATGCAGCATGGAAACTCAGAAACAGAACAAAAGGCAAAAGAACAAAAGGGAAAAGCACACTTCATCTGGAACAATGGACCTCGACGAGCTTACCAGAGGCGCCTGCGAAGTGGAGGCGGCGGAGAGGCGGGCGCCGAGGCGTCGTCGCTCCTCGCGTCCGCGGCGGCGGCGGGGCAAAACGGAACGGCGCTGGAGCAGGCGAGGAGGAGCCGGCGCGTCCTCGCTCTTCGCGTCCGTGGCGGCGGCGGCGAATGGAAGGGCGAGGGAGCAGGCGAGGAGGATGCTGCTGCTGTGGCCGGCCTGGACGCGGTGCTCGAGGCGGGGCTGGGGCTGGCTGCCGCCGCGCCGCGGACGGGGCGCCGGGGCCGGGGCGTGCCGCCTCAAGGGCTGGGCGTCGCGCCGCCGCCGCCGGGGCTGGGCGCTCGCGAGCAGGGGGGCAAGCCGGGAGCGGCCGAGCAGCGAGCGGCGAGCGGCAGCGCCCAGCGGAGTCGCGCCGTTTCGCGCGCGTGGACACGCGGCCGTGCGCGAGGCCGAGCTCGAGAAGACGCTGCCGAAGCCGCGACGTCGTCATCGTCCTTTAAAACGCGAAGCAGCCGGCGCTCCTCCTCTTTTTCCTCTCTCTGCTCGCCGCCGGCGAACACGACGCGCCGGCGAAATTCGTCGCGGCCGCGTCATCTCCGCCCAATTGCTCGCACCCACGGCTTCGCATCATCCTTGCGCACCCTCTTGACCCAGCTGCAGCGGTCCTAGTCACCGGAATCAGCCGTGCGCTCGATTCCCGCCGCGGCCGTCCACCATGGCCATCACACAGGGGCTGCCGTGCGCTCGCCTCTCCCATTCACCTCCGCCCAAGCCGGCCATACCCTCGCCTTCCCCAGCTCGCGCCGCACTTCCCGTGCCCCTCCTCCAATCACCACCGTCACCGGAGCACCGTCTGCAGCAGCAGCCGCCGGCACGTCCGCTGCAAGTGCCGCACTCACGCGTGGAAAGATGGCCACGGGCCACCTCCGGTCAGGCTGTGGGCACCTGCGGGTGCGGCCGGGCATGGAGATGCCCCGGCACCTCTCCATAGCCGCCGACGAGCATCAACCGGCCGGAACCAAGCCTCGCCGTGCGCCTCCTCTGTTCAAATCGCGACCAGGGACCTCGCGCAACAATAGAAGCTCTTCCAGGGTTTCCGGCAGAAGCTATGACTCAGATAAACAGTGCGCTACAAGGTTTTATTTCCTTTTTATCTTTTCAGCTGAAACTTGTGAATTTCATAAATAATTATAAAAGTACGATAAAATTATGAAATTTTTTGTGTGGTCTTGTCATGATGTGATCTACCTAGGAAAAATATGATTTGGTCAAAAACAGTAATTTTTATGCTTAAAAAATTACTCAATTAATGGAAAAATGCTTGTTGCATAATTTTTGTAAGCAAAAATATTAATCCTGTGATAATGAAACTTTTTGAGTATGCTTAAAATGTTAATACCTGTCTTAAAAAAATATGGTACTATTTTGAATTAGTTGATTTTATTGATTAATTTAAGTGTATGTTTTTTCCATGATTTATAAATATCAAAATGATTTATATAAATACTTAATTGACTTTGGTGTGTTTTATACTTTGATTGTAAGCCTTGGAACACACACCCCTGCTGTTCCTTGACAACTTAAGTACTTTCTTGATGTGTTTTATAACCAACTTGTTTAAATAATAATTAAGTGCCTTTTAATAAAAATGAACCCTAGTTTTTATTGAAGGAAAGTTGTACTCAAATTTATTAACTATGTTTGAGTTCATGTCATGCATTCCATCATGTTAAGCATGCATCCTTTATTTACATATAGTAAACGAGAGTGAGAAGGTTCTCGTGGACAAGCTTCGGAGAAGATTCATCTACCAATGGTGTTGGTGCCAAGTTTGACTTCGGCGATCCTTCTACGATCTTGACTTTCCCTGCAACACAGGCAAGCCCCGGAGCATCCAAACCGTTCCTTGTATTTACAAATACTTTTATAATTCGAGTCCTATAATATGTGCATTAAGTGATGTAGGAATTGGTTGACGTACCAATTGCTGCATGCCTACCTTGATATTTTAATACTTTTTTTGTTACCCTTTAGTAGTTATAGGCTAGAGATGCTTAGCCCTGCTTAGCTTCTAGAAGTCGGACAATGAGTTCATCGTTCGAACCAATATTTTCTTTTCTCAGAAATAAATTAATGGAACATGAGACATGGTTAATATGAGACCGGACGGGCGTTAGCTTGCATCAAGAATGGAGTCTTGATGTAGTGCTCCACCTATGTCGATTAAGGACCGTTCCAATTATAGACTTGCTGATCAAGATTGAAAGTACTTAACTGCATGCCCTCGGTAAGCCTAAGTACCTTGGCTATTCCATTATGCGAAAGGACAATCGTGCACTGGAAGTGGAGAGATGGCGGGAGTAGCGTGTACCCACCCTGCGAGATAACCGTCCGGGATGGAGCAGGGCGGTGGAGTACTGTGCTCTCGGGTGGCGTGAACTCGTTTATGTTTTGGAGGATCCGAGGGAATGGTTAATATATGTAGGTCCAGGACCTGCATATATCGTGCTGGTTAAGGTTTACTCCAGCTAGATGTACATCGATTCAAATCGTTGTCTCTCCTAGATAGCGAGATACTTGATCACTGCTCTGCATCGTAGTAAGTCAATGGAACATAGTTACTTATGGATATGAGATGAAATGAGGTGGGATGCTTTAAGAAGTGATTGATTTAAATCAGGTGCAAACCAAATACTAATAATGACTTAAGTTTGAAACTAAAAGTTGAAAGTAAGGATCCAGCTGTAGTAAGCTTTTCCATAAAGTATTTTGCATCTTGCCAAACTACCTTAAGCTTGCATATCCTTGGAGTCTTTTTATTTTTGATGGGTAAGTCTTGCAGAGTACAATTGAGTACTCAGGGTTTGTTAAATTCCTGTTGTAGGTTCTGACTTGTGCTGCTAATCAAGGTCATGTCGGTGGGCTCGACATGATCTGGATGTCCCTTCTACCTTAGGTGCTTCTTCTAATTTGCTTCCGCTGTCCTATTCAACTTTTGGATCTAAAGTTAAGTTTTACTTAAACATGTTTTGTAAACTAATGTTATAAGTCTTCCACACTCCGATGTATATTATTTTTATACTAAATGTTGTAATGTTGTGGTAACTCCATTGTTGATCCTATATGAGTTGTAAAATATAGATGATTCGGGGTTCTTGGAGGACACCCGACAGACTACCGGATTATCTGGCTTTCGCGTACAACAGTCAGAGGTCTTTAGGACAATGACGGGTGTAACAGAACCGACCAAATCATAAGAACGTAAGTACAAAAACAATCACCGAAGCGATCAAATTCCTGTACTTAAGCTCCCATAATCCCGGTAGTCCGGAAATCACGAAGGATTTCAACCAACTCTCGACATACAAACCAAGATCGTAGTGATTCAACACAACACATCATCCGTTACAACATTTCACAAGTAGCATTCGGGTTACATCCATCAGAGTTGAAATAGAATATTACAAACCAAGTTTGAGTGTGCGGAAGCAACATAGTTTGGTACAAACATCGTAGTTTTCAATTACATTGCCAAGTCTGAGTCATGTCCCATAAAAGCATTATCAGGTACGAGAACTAGTAGAGACCGTGCCCAACGGTCTAGTCTTCATCCCCAGCTGGGAGAAGGCAGTACTTGCAGCAACCAAAGTAGAACTGGTCATCTGCAACAGGTGAGAGATAAACCCTGAGTACGAGAAGGTACTCAGCTAGACTTACCCGACAAAATCAAAAATAAAGGACACCAAGGATCATGCAAGGCTTTTCAGGTGGGCTAGCTCGACACAGTTGCATAAAAGAGCTTATGATTATAGTAACCAATTTAAACTTAGCATCAAACTTATCGTTATTTACCTATCCACTAGATTAGCACCTGTACTAGAGCACTCACTTATTAGGAGCAAACAATATTAACCATAGCAGGTATAATAAGGCTATCATCATCATATCATCATTTCCAAACCATTATGTTATTAAGTGTATCTACATTGGAGATAAGCCCGTCAAGTTCTCACTAACCGGGAGAGACGGCGACTCGAATCGAATTACAACTCAGCTGAGGGGGTATTCCTAACTCTCACCCTGGCATACTTAGCAAGGGTAGCCGTGGGTTACCTTTGGGACAACTCAGGAACCAAATTCGTGGGTTCGATCAGCGCCAGCGCTCTCAGGGATTACCCTTCTGCCAGGACGATCAGGACTTTTAAATCACCTACCCTTGGACTCACGCCTACGGCTTCCCTTCCGAGGCGTACTTTATACTTATCGACTCCCAGCCTGAGTTGAGCTACTCGGCTTCGCGGTCGGTCATCGGACACGGCCAACTAAGAGAGAGGCATGCGTTCAACATGAACAGGAAAGGCTCCAAGAATCAGTCCTTAAGTGACACAGACGGAGTCACTGCAAACCGACAAGCCTCCGTCCGGTCTTCATTTTAAATTAAGACTGGTTCTTTTCCACGATAGCAATATAGCCAACCGTGCCACATGTCTCTTCCTATATCTCGCAGGTGACAGGAAATCACCTGACTTCTACCGTGTTTGAGCAGGGCTAAGTACTACACGAGCCTGAGCTATATAGGATTCAGGGTATCAATATCTGGACAAGGATTGGATAACCAATGCAGCAAGTATTTGCATCCAACACCTAAACTTAATGCAACAATATATATATATGTAACAATAATAATTTAACTGCATTTCGGAAATTAGGAGGCTTAATATGCTCCGGGGCTTGCCTTTCACAAAGTTGCAAGGACGGTGATCCGGGCACTCAACGGCGACCTCGTCTGACACTTCTCCTGAAGGCTGCTCCTCCTGAATCTCCGGTGTCGGCTGCTGCTGCTCGCTCGGTTCCTCGAATTCCAGCAGGGTCACTCCTTCCGGTACACCTATTGCATGCCGATGCAAAAGATAAATACCATGGATGCATAAGGAATGACATGATGCTCATGATGAATGAATCACAGTAAGTGTTTACCGAAAATATCACTGGACACTCGTTTACCGAGTAAGACTAGCCCTATTCAAATCACTTTAAGCATGTATCTAACTTAACTTAAAGAACAAGATCAACTTACCTAACTTGCATAACCTAAGATAAAGATGCTCATCTTCGGTTAAAGGCCTAACACCTATGAACATTACCACAACTTAGAAATAGTAACGGTATACATAATTTAACATTTAAAGTTTCATATGTATACAAGTATTCCCGTAATTAAATCACAACAAGAGTTATACAAATCCAAATGACTTGTACGAGGACATTCTAGAAAGCTTATGAAATGTTCTACAAATCAATGGTAAACAGCAAAGCCTGATTCTGATGTTAACCAAATCAATTTCCAGCAAACCTAGAATCTATCCAGTATGACAGGGTTACTAACTTAATTATTTAATGATTGTGCAAAAGCATAACTTGATCAAACCAAGTTTACCAACTTGTTTTTCATACCTAAGAAACATCAGAAAGTATAGTGCCAACTTCTAAATAAATTATTTAATATCCTTTTCCAATTTATTTAGTTAATTAGGTGATTTAAGCAATATATAGTAAAACTATTCATAAAAATCTACAAAAATTACAGTAGCTATCCCATGCTGCACATAGACTACCATAAAAATTTCAAAGCCATTGGGCAAACATAACTTGCTGTACCCAAAATAACAGATGACATGTCTAATTTGAGCATAATTAGGAAACCCTAATGAAAAGTGTCAAGCAACAGATTTCACATTTTTCCTAGCATCATTCTAGCATAAGAACCTTACTCACCAAATTTTACCTATACTGGATCTATAGAAAAATTATAAAAATTCACACAAGATCCATCCATTAATAAAAGGAATTTCTATAACTTAAAAACTACACATGCACTAGCTCTGAAATTTTAACCAGAGCTTCTACTAAGCAATAACAGATTACCCACAAAATTTCATAATTTTTGGACCACAGAAACTCAAGATAAAATTCAAACAAGTTTGCATGTATCCAAAAACACATTTCAAAGTCCTATTTAATTCATCCAGAATTTCTAAAATATGTGCTCATATAATATTTTTATTAAATACTAGACAATACTAGGAGCTCAACAAAATTAGAACCATAGCATTTGGATCTATATACTAAGAAATACAGATTTTTGAATATCAATACAAATCTGTGAAATAATAAAACAAAACAAATAAGGAAACAAAACTCAGCCACAGTTGGGCCGGCCCGAAGGAACAGCGGCCCGCGAAACATACAGGCGCGGCCCAAGACGTGGCGCGGCCCACGCTGGGCTCCCGCCTCAGCCTCGGCGGCTGACAGCCGAGTCCTGCGTGACAGCGAGACAGGCAGGGGAGGAGGTGGAGACGGCGGCGAAGCTCGTCGCCGGTGGCTTCTCCGGTGACGGCAACGGCGCCAACATGTTCGCCTCACCCGAGCAGACCCAGGGGAACCTTCTATTGCAGCTACTGACGCCGCTAGCGGGGGTGGCGATGGCCACGGCGGCGCTCGGCCATGGCACGGCCGGCTCCGACGACGATACGGCGTCGCAGCCCAATAGGGCGACCCTACGAGGTACGGCAGCATGCCTAGACCCTAGCGCGAGACGAAGGAGGGATGGCAAGGACGCGAGGAGAGCTGGCCGCGCGGAGCGTCATCTCCGGCGAGAACAGTCACGGCGACGGTGGAAAGGAATGACGAATTCGTCCTTACCACGGCACAATCGACCTGGCTAAGGGGTGGGGGTGGCAGAGGGGATCACGGCGAGGCTACAGGCGGATGGGGCAACGCGTTTTCACGGTGGCGTGTGCGCACAGCGGCGGCGATGCTCGGTCGGCAATGGCAGGCGGCTGCTGTGAACACAGCGCTGCGCGCGGGGAAGGCGAGAAATGAGAAAAAGAGAGCAGCGAGTGCGTCGGCAGGCGCGGGGTGGCTTCAAGACACGGCTGCGACGCTAGAATGAGCACGGCGCGTGGCCAGCGCGGTCAGCCGGCCGTCGACGCGCGGCACACACGCGTCTGGCGTTTTCTGAAAACGGTGGTACTGTAGCTTCGATTGAGTCGACTTGAACCGCCTGACAGCGAGTATTCGACGATGATTTGCTCCTAATCCGTGACGAGTTAGTGGAGGAATTTAACATCAAAGTTGTAGACCTACCTTCCCTCTACAAATTCTTTTCAATGACCAACACCTAAACGCCGTGGATCCAAAGTTACATGAAGCCAAAGTGGGCTCGATGCAACTGAAATGTACCATGACTTAGAATATTTTTCTAAGTGTGAAATCAGCATGGCATTCTGACTTGTGGGCCATGTTTGAGCATGTTCCACATATTTTCATGAGTTGGTCATAAAACAACTTTTGTTCCTTGTAAAATTTACTACAACTTTGCTTTAGGTTGCTTAGACATGCATAGACTCTAAGTTGCACTTTTTAAACAGTCAAACTGTGACACTCCAAGGGTTAATTCAAGTCAAACCTCCACTTGAGGGCATTTTGGTCATTTTGATCTACATGAACAATGTCCCAACAAGTAACCTAAGTGTAGTTAAGGTGTAATAGACCATGATCAACCATTTTACAAAAATTGTTATACCACTTCTAATGATCACATGTGATACAGAAATTAAAACAAGCAATTCATTCATATGTTTCAGTACAACGTTTCACATGTTGCATGACCTTGTTGTTATCCTATACTTGTCACATTACTACCATGTTGCCATGCTTCAAGAGATGAGAAACTCAGGTTGCATTCACATGTTACACCATTACTATTCACAACACTCAAGTCTGAAACATACACAATTGGAAAATGTTGCATATGCATGTTTCAGTAATCAAAGGCATGATGAGATAGATGATGCACATGTTTATGAAATGAAATGCAATTAGTGGAAGCCAAACACCTAGGGTGTTACAACGGGTATATGTGGGCCAGCATAATTTGGGTGGTTCTGCCACACTTCTCCCTTTCAAAAATGAGGATTTTAGGTCATAGATTGTACTATGCACTCTTAAGTACTATGATGATTGTCGATGCGGGACCCACGGAATACCCCACAAGGAAGAGAGAAGACCTAGTCTAATTAGGTCTCTTCTCCTGTAATCTTAGTAGTAGTATTACTCTGTAATCCTACTAGGAACTCTCATTGTAAACCGATTAGGACTCTGGTCTCCTGACTATATAAAGGAGGGCAGGGCTCCTTAGATCAGGAGTTCAAGACAACAATTGTACAACACTTGACGATCAATCCAACGCAAAGGCTAACACCGACTGGACGTAGGGCTATTACTCGATCCACGATCGAGGGCCTGAACCAGGATAAATCGACTGTCTCTTGCGTTAACCGTCGAGTTCTGCATACGCTGAAGCCCGAACATACTGCCCCGGGTACCCCCACGGCAGGCTATCGGTGGTCAAACATCGATAGCTGGCGTGCTAGGTAGGGGCTTTCGGCGACTTTGCATCCAAGAGCTCGATGGACCTCGACAACATGATCTTCTCAAAGGGATCAATCTTCATCTTCGGTTCATGGATCTACGAGGCAGGCAACGATGGCAAGCTCCAAGGTCGTCTCCTCAAAGATTCAGATCATCATCATGACTCTTTTAGTTCGACGACAATGACAGGTTAACTTGTTGGAAGATTCGCGCAGCTCGCGATTTCCAATCCAACTCGGATTCCGCGACTTCACGCATCCGATTCGAACTCAAGTTCCGCTTTCGAGACGAAGTCTTATCCGTGTTCTTTTGAAAAACCGAGTTCTTTTCCGACAAGACTCCAGAACATGACGTTGACATATCAAGAATACTACTCGGAGTTCACTGAAAGTACTTCAAAGAAGTCGGGTCCTCTTCCGTTCGGACTACACAACATGGCAACATCCTATCAGACATGGTGCGAAGGATCCACCTATCCAGTGCTTAGAATGCCACTAAAAGAAGCCTAGGAAGGTCTCGTTTTAACCATAACATCTCAAGACTGCATCGTTCACTGGCCAGGCACCGTTCCTGGGGATAACATCACTCAACTAGTCGACGATATGATAACAGCAACTCTACCATACCAAGAAGGAGATTCGATCTATGACCTCGAAAACTCTACTGAAATCATCAACAGCTCTGAAAGTACGGAAACCAACGACAATGACAGAACAACTCACACTAGAGAAGTATTCATGATTCACCGTCCTCGATCACCATTGATCCCCCTAGAAGTACCCGATGTGAGGTCTTCAGATGAGTCCGAATCCAACATATCACCATTCATTCAGGGGCACGATAGTGAGACTGAGAGTCAGAGGCAAGCGAGAGAAAGAAAGAATAAATTGAAATAAGGACGTCAACGCCGTGCTAAACAGCGAAAGGACACTTGGATTAAATATGAATCAGACCTAGCCAAGTACAATAGAAGGAAATCAGAACGAGAGGTCGAAAAAGGACGAGCAGCGAATACACCCTACGATAAGATCCGAGAAGCGCTAGAAGAACTCAGGGCGACCTCATATCCCAATGAAAAACAAGAACAGCTCTGAGATTTTCTCTGACCAACAGTCCTTAAAACGCATGATGGAAGGGCAACATCTCATAAATAGGAAGATCAAAATCAAAGGAAGTCCGCTTTCGAAAGACTTGGACCAAGTGGAAGTCACAACGGAGAGAGCCAAAGAAATCACAGTCAAAACAACCGAGTCGAGCAACCGAGAAAGGCCAGAAGCAGAGCACCTACTCAGATAGCCACACAGAACTACTCTCACCAAGACGACAGTTGGCAAGAAGGGGGCGCAGAATCAGAATATACAGAAGCCAGAACGTACGATAGATTCCCCTGTTTTGCAAATAGACTTGCTTCAATATGACTACCTCACAAGTTCAAACCGTCCAACCACTCCAAGTACGATGGTAAGACCGAACCAAAGCAATGGCTCAGGATTTACTCACAATTGATTGAATTAGCCGGAGGGGACGATGACATCAAAACCTTATTCTTTCCCATGGCCCTAGAAACCATGCCGCTTCAATAGTTTGACAAATTAAATCCAGGATCAATCAGAAATTAGGAAGATTTGCAAAGAGCTTTCTGCGAAAATTTCATGGGAATCATTACACATCCAATCACCCACGCAGAATTCAAAGGACTCAAGCAGGAAGGAGGTGAAAGTCTCAGAAATTACTACCGACGATTTGGCGAACTACGAGCTCAAGTACATGACATCACACAATGAGAAGTAATCAAAGCTTTCTCTCATGGAATCGTGGCTAGGTGGCAATTTCAAGATTTCTGCAAAGAAAACCCAAGAAACAATGAAGAATTTAGACGGACAGTAGAAAAGATGATTACCACAGAGGAAAAAACAAGAGAAAGATTCCCGGATAGAAACAACAGAGAAAACCCGGACAGGCAAAATCCTCGAAGCAACAGACATCAGGAGAGAAAGCGAGGTCCAGACAACATAGTAGCAATGGCTGACAAATCAAAGAAATTTACCAAGCCCAGAAGATATGACGACATTAAGAACATACGTTGCCCCTTGCACCCTAACGGAAAGCACACCATCGGAAATTGCTACACCTTCAACGAAAGATACACTAGAAAAGATAGCAAGGGAAACAATAAAGAAGACAATTAGAAAAAAGAAGGAGACAACCATGAAGATAAGGGATTCCAAAAATCCAGAGGGACAGTGGCAGTAATCTTTGCCAGAGTTCCAGACTCCAAAAGCAAACATCAAGAAAAACTAGCGTTACGAACCATCATGGCAGCAGAACCTACTACACCAAGATATCTCAGCTGGTCAGAATATCTAATCCAATTTTCAAGAGAAGACCAATGGACCAGCGTAGGAAACGCAGGCCATTACCCATTGGTTCTAGATCCAACCATTGCCGGTATGACTGTTACGAAAGTACTAATCGACGAAGGAGCCGGACTCAACATCATTTTTTCAGAAACTCTAAGGAAGATGGGACTACAACTCGCCGGGATGATCACACCAACAAGCACACCTTTTTATGGCATAGTACCCGGCAAGGCAGCAATGCCACTCGGACAAATCACTCTACCGGTTACTTTTGGGACTCCCTCGAACTACCGCACAGAGTTCATCAAGTTTGAAGTCGCGGATTTTGATTCATCATATCACGCAATCCTTGGGCGCCCAGCACTAGCAAAATTCATGGCAATACCGCATTATCCGTACCTGTTGCTCAAGATGCCGGGGCCTAACGGTGTTCTTTCTCTTCGGAGTGATTTAAAACACGCATTTGACTATGACATACAGGCAATCCAAATTGCAGCAAAGGCACAGGCAAATGATGGAAGAAAAGAAATAGCCACTATCGCCGTAGAAATAAGCCAAAAAGAACTAGAGATACCGGCTAAAAGACCAAGTATCCTAGCACCACCAAAAGAAGCCGACATCAAGCAAATTGACCTAGGCACTGGTGATCCCTCAAAAACGGCAACCATCAGTGCCCACCTATCAGCAAAATAGGAACTCGCGCTCACCAACTTTCTTCGGGACAACAAGGATATCTTCGCTTGGAAGCCAGCCGACATGCCAGGGGTCCCAAGAGAGTTGGTTGAGCACGGAATTGATGTCAATGAAGGCTCCAAGCCTATGAAGCAACGACTACGATGATTCTCTCCCGACAAGAAGGCAGCAATTAAAAAAGAAATTACAAAACTAATGGTAGCTGGATTCATTAGGGAAATTCTCCATCCAGATTAGCTAGCAAATCCAGTTCTAGTACAGAAAAAGAACATGGACGAGTGGCGCATGTGTGTTGACTACACAGATCTCAACAAACACTGCCCAAAGGATCCGTTTGGGCTACCACGCATTGATCAGATAGTTGATTCAATAGCGGGATCTGCCCTATTATCCTTTCTTGATTGTTATTCCGGATATCACCAGATCGCATTAAAAGAACAGGATCAAAGCAAGACATCTTTCATCACTCCGTTCGGCGCCTATTGCTATAGGACCATGTTGTTTGGACTTAAGAATGCTAGAGCCACTTACCAAAGAGCCATCCAAACATGCCTTGGTGATCAAATCGACGAAAACGTAGAAGCATATGTGGATGATGTGGTTGTAAAAACAAAGAACCCGGATACACTGATTGAAGACTTAAAACAAACCTTTAAGAATCTGAAAAGGTGGAGGTGGAAATTAAACCAAAACAAGTGTGTATTTGGAGTTCCTTCAGGACAACTACTCGGATTCTTGGTCAGTCATCGCGGAATAGAAGCAAGCGCCAAGCAAATTCGAGCCATAACAGAGATGGGCCCTCCTCGAAGCGTCAAAGATATACAAAAACTAATAGGCTGCATGGCGGCACTCAACCGTTTTATATCAAGACTCAGCGAAAAAGGGTTGCCTTTCTTTAAACTACTAAAGAAGACAGACAAGTTCGAGTGGACGGAAGAAGCCAATGAAGCTTTCAAGAAACTTAAGGCATACCTCACCTCCTCACCAGTCCTCACACCTCCAAAGAAAGACGAAGACATGATGCTATACATTGCAGCAACTTCTACTGTAGTCAGCACGGTGATAGTAGTGGAAAGGGAAGAAGAAGGGTGCATGTATAAAGTACAAGGCCCAGTATACTACATTAGTGAAGTACTATCAAAATAAAAAATCAGGTACCCGCATGTGCAAAAACTACTCTATGCCCTACTGATCACTTCACGCAAGCTTCGTCACTATTTTGAAAGCCACAAGATTACCATGGTGACAGATTTCCCACTAGGAGACATCTTACACAACAAAGACGCAACAGGGCGCATATCCAAGTGGGCAGTTGAACTCGGTGCTCTCAACATCGATTTCACCCCGCGAAAAGCAATTAAATCTTAAGCCCTTGCTGATTTTGTTGCCGAATGGATAGAAATTCAACAACTCGTGTTAAGCGCCATCCTTGATTATTGAAAGATGTACTTTGATGGATCACTCAAGCTAGGCGGAGCCGGTGCAAGCGTCCTCCTAATCTCTCCAGACATAAAACAACTAAAGTATGTCCTTTAGATATTATGGCAAGCTACCAACAATGAAGCAGAATACAAAGCTCTCATACATGGGCTAAGAGTGGCTATTACCCTCGGAATCAAGCGATTACTCATATACGGCAACTCGGCAGTAGTCATCAACCAAGTCAACAAAGATTGGGATTGCACCAAAGAAAACATGGGTGCTTACTATGCTGAAATCCAAAAACTCGAAAAACATTTCTAAGGATTAGAAATTCTACATGTCCTATGGGATTCCAATATTGCAGCAGATGTCCTTGCCAAGCTTGGATCAGACAGGGCAGAGGTCCCACCCGGTGTTTTCATAGAGGAGTTATCAGCCCCCTCTATCAAACAACCTGGAGAAATAACCCCTCAATTCTCAGCAAAAGGCACCCAGATCTTGGTAATCACCACTTCATGGACCTAGGTTTTTATTGATTACATCAAAGAGAATAAGTTGCCAGCGGAAAAACAGGAAGCCACACGAGTCGTTCGCAGAAGCAAGAATTACGTTCTAGTAGGAGACAAGCTATACAGAAGAGCCGCATCATCAGGAGTACTCCTAAAATGCGTCTCATTTGAAGAAGGCAAACAAATCCTAGACGAAATACACTCAGGTTGCTGTGGAAATCACACCGCTTCAAGAACACTAGTCGGCAAAGCATTTCGCACTGGTTTCTACTAGCCAACCGCTTTGAAAGACGCAGAAGAACTCGTCAGAAGATGCAAAAGTTGTCAGATGTTCGCAAGACAGGCTCATGTGCCAGCCCACAACCTCATCTGCATCCCACCCGCTTGGCCTTTCTCCTACTGGGGGCTAGATCAAGTAGGACCTCTCAAGAAAGCAAAGGGCGGTTTTGAGTACATCTTTGTAGCAATTGACAAGTTCACCAAGTGGATCGAATACAAACCACTCGCAAAATACAGCACAGCCAAAGCAGTCGAGTTCATCCAAGACATTATGCACCGCTTCGGCATGCCCAATCGAATCATCACAGACTTAGGTTCTCCCTTCACATCTACTGAATTCAAAAGTTGGGCACAGGATTGTGGCTTCAGCATTGATTACGCATCAGTCGCACATCCAGAAGCCAACGGACAGGTAGAAAGGGCTAATGGACTCATACTAGCTGGATTGAAACCAAGACTGTATGAAGAACTAGTAGACTATGGATCAAAATGGATTGAAGAATTACCCAAGGTTGTATGGGGGCTACAGACTCAAATAAGCAGAGCCACCAGATACTCACCTTTCTTCCTGGTGTATGGATCAGAAGTCGTACTACCCGTAGACTTGATTTGGACATCACCAAGGATAGAGCAATACGATGAAAGAGAAGCAGAACACACACGAATATTAGAACTCGACAGTACAGAAGAAGTCAGAGTAAATGCTACCCTGCAATCAGCAAGATACCTCCAAGGACTAAGGCGCCACTACAACAAGAATACTCAGTCTCGATCATTATAAGTCGGAGACCTAGTACTAAGAAGAGTACAAAAAACCGACGGACGTCACAAACTACTCAATCCATGGGAAGGTCCTTTTATAGTCACAAAAGTCATCGGACCAGGCACATACAAGCTCATAACTGAAGACGGAAAAGAAGTCAACAATACATGGCACATTAGTCAACTACGAAGATTCTACACAAAAACAAATCAAGGGAAAATATGTTTACAAGACACAAGAGATTAAGGTTCATGATCAACAAAGATAGCGCTATGTATCATTGTAACACATCAATATTCATGATCAATAAAGATGATTATCTCTCGACAAACATATGTCTCATGGATCCCTCCGAGTTATTTCTTAAATGCAAAATGGCTGAAAAGACGCCTGAGCATCCCGGCCAAAAGCAAAATAGCTGAAAAGATGCTTGAGCCCGCCGATGAGGGTAGCTAACAAGCTAACGCCCGAAATAAAACGCAAAATGACTGAAAAGACGCCTAAGCATCCTGACCGAGAGCAAAATAGCTGAAAAGACGCTTGAGCCCGCCGATGAGGGTAGCTAAACAAGCTAACACCCAAAATAAAATACAAAATGGCTGAAAAGATGCCTGAGCATCCCGGCCGAGAGCAAAATAGCTGAAAAGATGCTTGAGCCCGCCGACGAGGGTAGCTAACAAGCTAACACCCGAAATAAAAACGCAAAATGGCTGAAAAGACGCCTGAGCATCCCGGCCGAGAGCAAAATAGCTGAAAAGACGCTTGAGCCCGCCGATGAGGGTAGCTAACAAGCTAACACCCGAAATAAAACACAAAATGGCTAAAAAGACGCCTGAGCATCCCGGCCAAGAGCAAAATAGCTGAAAAGACGCTTGAGCCTGCCGATGAGGGTAGCTAACAAGCTAACACCCGAAATAAAATGCAAAATGGCTGAAAAGATGCCTGAGCATCCCGGCCGAGAGCAAAATAGCTGAAAAGACGCTTGAGCCCGCCGATGAGGGTAGCTAACAAGCTAACACCCGAAACAAAAAAGAAAAACAACTGAAACTAAGCCTGGGCATAGACCAGAGCAATTTCAAGACAAGACCCTCCGGCTACTTGTCCCAAATAGCAAGAGGCTCGGGGGCTACACTGGAAATACCCAAGAACACAAAGACCTACATACACAAAGACCTACATATAATGAGTTGTTTACATGGCACAGAAGAAGCACTCGACAGATCAAGAAAGGTTGTCAGCACAAAGATCTATATATATAACGAGTTGTTTACATGGCACAGAAGAAGCACTCGACAGATCAAGAAAGGTTGTCAGTACAAAGATCTATATATATAACGAGTTGTTTACATGGGACAGAAAAGTACTCGACAAATCAAGAAAGTTTGTCAAAATAGCGCACAGAGTTGTTTACAAAGGCGAAGACGAAAGCAAGACAAAGTACTCGACAAGTCAAGTAACTCTGACCAATTGGACAAATCATCCAAGGAATAGACAAGGAATCCTGGCAAAGAAGACATCAACAAAAATCTTCATTCAAAAGAAGCATAATGTCATATTACAAGGCACGGACGTAAAGATCAAATACATCAAGCCTCATCATCAGGAGGAGAGAGAACAATATTAAGATTATCTACTATTCTACTAGCTAAGTCTTCAATCTCAGGCTCCATCCTCTCAACGGCATCAATGTATTCTTGACTATCAGCTTCCTCTGCTATCTTGGACAAAGGTGCCACTAGAGAAAGAACCCGGACTTGGGCCAGGACATTCTTGGTACACAGTTGAGCGCATCTCTTCACAAGCTCTTGGAAACGAGTCGGAATTCGAGGAATCAACTAAGCCCAAGATTACCCATCATCCGCTGGAGTTCAAAGAACGTCGGCTACTGAACGAAAGGATTTCCACAAAGCCTTCTAGTTTTCAGTAGCCGTCGCCAACTTGCCAGACAAGTCTTCAATAGTTTTTTGAGCCTGCACAAGATCTCTATCAGCTCCACGCCTAATCAACTTAGCAAGCGCGAGTTCCTCCTCAGCATGAGTAATTACCTCCTCAGCCTTGTTGTGACTTGTACGAACAAGAGTCTTCATTTCTTCAACGCCCTCCGAGAGCTTCTGCTTTTCAACCTAGAGATCTAGACAAGACAGCAAACAAGTCAGTAGAAAGGAGAATTTGAATGCAGAAAGAAACAAAAAGAACCCTCAATACCGTTGCACTCCTTCACGGCCTCCAAATTCTTCACGGCCTTCGAGTTCTTTTGAGCCTCCTGAAAAGCGGCATCCCTCTGCTTCTTGGTCTCAACAACCCGGGCACGAAGAGATTTTTCCTCATCCTAATGTGTTTGACGCTCAGCCTCCATCTCGGCCCGGAGGAGGTCAAGATCAGCTTTCAGGGCGCTCACTTCGGAAGACAACTTTTTCTCGTTTTTGGACGAGAAAAAGAAGCCGGTATGATCGTGAGAAAAGGACTGAGCAGAAAGAGACAAAGAAAAACAAAACATAAGGACAGAAGAAAAGTGAACATCCAAAGAAGGAACAACGGAAAAACTTACCTGGAGCTTTTCTCCAAAAGAAGTCGCAAGGGACGATAAGCTTCCCTAGGCAGCAGTTAACTCCGATAGCCGATGTGTAGCATCAAACTGCTGCACCACATCATCGGCAAAAGGCGGACCACCAGAGGCAAGAGAAGGAGAAGGAGAAGCCGGCCGAGGCGAAGAAGGCACAACCAGAGCAATCTCCCATGAAGCCGAGGCCAATCCTTCAGAAGGACCCGTCGCAATGGCCACGGTCACCTCCGAGGCAACCGAGTCAGCAGCGGCATCATCGCCAGAAAGCCTTGTCGCCCCCACAACCACTTCACCAATAGTGTGCTGCGAGTCCTAAGGCTCAGTACTTGGTGGCACAACAGAGGGCTGAGAAGAAGTCGACAGGGGGACCAGAGAAGACGAAGGCCTAAAAGTTGATAAAAGAACTCGCCGATGAGAACAAGAGAAAAAGAAAACAGAAGCAAAGAGACGAAACCAGAATCCACTCACCCAGCTATCTTCTTCTTCGCAAAACAAAAAGAGGACCTCACAGGGGGAACCACGGTGGCAAAAACGTCCCCGCCACTTGGCAGCAGCAGCGGTATAGCCGGTACCGGAGCCCCAGAAGAAGCCGGCACCGGGGCCCCGGAAGAACTAGGCACCGGAGCTCTGGAAGAACTCAGTACCAGAGCTACCGAAGAACTCAACACCGGAGCGACCGAAGAAACCGGCGCAGGAGCCTCAGAAGAACCCATACCCGACGTCCGATTACTACAAAAAGATCAAGACTAAAGTCAAAGCAAAGAGGAGGAATTCAACGGCAGGAGAATATGAAAGCAACTCACCGCCGCATGATAAGGGGTACTTCATCATCCTCTTCCTCCTCGGTCTCGACCAAGGCCACCAGGGCACCCGCTGAAAAAAGAACAAAAGTACTCAGTTCAAGATAAAAATAAGAAAACAAAGGGATAGAGAGTATTAATATGCTCACCTAAGAGCATGCTAGCTACAACTGGAGTACCTGGACGAGTACTTGGTTTGCGAGACTTCTTGGAAGCAGGCAGACCAGATGAAGAGCCATCTGTTCGCCCTCTCTTCAGGACACTATGAGGACCTCGAGGGACTGGACGAGGAACATATTCTTCATATACATCAACAACTCCGGAAGAAACTCCAGGAAACGATGCGGTGATTTGGAGCTTACTAATTATAGAAGCCCCAGCAGGATCCTCCCCAGTATTCACCACGGCAGGGAGGACATCAAGGGGGATTGGGTCAACAAAGTTGTGCCCCAATTCCTACAAAGAAGAGTAAAACAACCAGATGATAAAGATTAAACAAAGGTGGAGACCACAAAGGAAATTCAAAAAGTACTCGAATAAAGAAAAACAACTCACAGCAGGAGGAGGATTCTTAGCGCAATACTCAACAACAGCGTAAGGAACGACGTTCACCCCTTTCAGCATCTTCCGAAGACGCTCGAGCACCTCCTCGTCGGTCAACTCAAGGGCAGGGACCATACGAGAAGGATCCTCTGCCCCAAAGTACTCAAAACCAAAGTTTTCTTGCTCCTTAAGAGGTTGGACTCAACGGCGAAGAAAACTGGAAATAATACCAGGCCGGTCAAACCTTGCTGTTTCAGAGTACTTATCCTCTCAACAAGCGGCTTGATCGCCTAGTTCTCATAATCCGTCAAGAGTTTCTTTTCCCATCGATCGTTAACCGTGTGACTAGAAGAAGAATGAACGGAAAGAGGAGGAATCATGTTGGCGGAATAAAACCACTCGGAACGCCAATCCTTCACAGAGTCAACTAAGTCATAATCAAAAAAATTAATTTTGAGACCCTGACGGAACTGAATCCCACACCCACCAAGAACAAAAGTGTCATCATGGTAGGGTTGTGGTTTCAGACGAAAGAAGAAACAGAAGAGGGAAAGAGAAGGAGGAATTCCAAGAAAGGTTTCGCAAAGATGAACAAAGACAGAAAGATGGAGGACAGCATTGGGGGTAAGATGGTTCAAAGTAACCCCAAAATAATTAAGGAATCGATGAAGGAAGGCAGAAGCGGGAAGGCAGAGTCCCGCATGGACAAAGGAGACAAAGAGGACGATCTCACCAGGACCAGGAGCAGGGACCCGATGCTCGCCTAGAGCTCTCCATTCAGCAAAGTCCTTGCTCTGGATCAAGCCGTCGCTAACAAGCTCATGAAGCTGCTCTTCTATTGTTGTCGGAGCTAGCCAAACCTTCTGAGCAGCCCTCATGGCCACAAACTCCTGGTTCTCGATCAAAGAAAGAGATGATTCCTCGTCCACGAAGTCAGACTAGGACTTGCTCACGCTTTTCTTCTTACCCATGTACTAATGGAGGCAAAAAAGCAACTGGGGGAAGAGAAAGCTTAGATAGCGGCAGCAATGGCGACGGTGGAGGTCTGAGAGCTAGGGTTTTAAGGCAAGAGAAGGGCAGTAAAGAAAAAGAAGATGAAGGGTCTTTAAATAGATTTTACAGCGATAAAAATGGCCCACCAGGCCCGTTAAAGCACCGTGTGAGAATGCAACGGTCCATTTACTGACACAGCTAAAATGATGGAGGGCATAAATCCACACAATGGTACAATTCAATGGGCAGATTTTAGACTTATCCATCTAGCACTTCGGCAGAGTTATCAGATACTGCAAAAAACAACCCATCAACCACGAAGAAAAGAAGGGCTACCTCACAAAGAACATAAGAAGTCGGTTATTACGGAAAGAACTCGGTAATCTCATGTACGACAGGGATTACAGCAGAAAAGTAAAGGACAACTCAGAAGACAAGACTCTCTCTATTACAAGCAACTTTAAAAATAGAAGATTACAAATCTTACAAGACCCAACGAACTCGGTACCATGAAAAGCGAAGTAGTAAAGAGGAACCCGGACACGACTAGGCTCTGGAACGACTACGTGTCCCAAATTGCTACTCGGAAGGACAAACCGCCATCAGCTACACTGTTTTCTTCAAAGGACGGACACAGTGCATCCAAGGCAAAAATCAGCAGCACGGCAGGACAACACGGAGTAGGGAAGGCCGACAGGCATCTATCTACCCAAGACCGATGTGATGCTGGATATGGTGTTGATCTGCACCGGACAGTCTCAGGACAGGCGACGAGGATCAGCCTAGAACTTCCAGATGAAGGAACGAAGCCCACATCACAAGACTTCCTCCAACTACCGCCACGTACATCCTGGTACAATGCTGTTGCGGGATTAGCCTACCTCTAATCCCTATCACAAGACTTCCTCCAGCTACGACAAGACGCACAGGAACTACAAAACATGCCCGGGGCTGCTTTACTTCATAAACTACCATGTTCATGACCACGAAGGTTTCAACAGAATGTTCAATGGATGAAAACAAGCACTCCGGGAGGGTATTTATAGATCAAAGGAGCAGTGCACATGGACTAGGAGTACCAACGGAATAAGCCTAACAAGGGACACAGTAAAAAGACAGGATTCAATAATGGAAGACTCAGGCGAGAGGGAACAGTACTCGAAGACGAGCATATTCGGAAGAATATACCAACACAGTATAACCCGTGAATAAAAGGCATTTACACTCAACCACCACACAACTACATCTGACAAACAGCAGACTACCAGAGAATACACCAAGATTCTGCATCCGAGTTCTTCCTGAACAAAACAACCCGAATAAACGCTCGGGGGCTGCAAAAGGAAAGGTATACAGTTTTTTCGGACAACTCAGATTCAAGACCCTCCAACTTTTTGTTCCAAATAGCAAGAGGCTCGGGGGCTACACTCGGTGAGTGCACTTTTTTCAAAAAAAAGCGCATGTCACTCGGAAGACTTCTTCAGGACAAATGACTTCAAGGCCACAAGATAAAAAAAAACCCGAACATAGCTAAATCCAAACTCTTCTCAACAAAGAAAACGGGTATATGCTCAGGAACCTTTCGACGAAGAGTCAGAGAGATTTCAATAAAAGACCCTCAAAGCTCCTTGTGCCAAACAGCAAGAGGCTCAGGGGCTATATACAAATGGGAGTACTTTTTCTTCAAAAAGGTACACACCACGCAAAGATCTCATGAAGCGCTACACGGTTTCATTCAAGAAAGCACTCAGACAACGCTTGTCCCTACTCGACGAGACTTGAAGGAACAAGAAGAGGCTTCCAGAACTCAACCATGAAGTGCTCGGAGGCTTATCGGTGCGGGACCCACGGGATACCCCACAAGGAAGAGAGAAGACCTAGTCTAATTAGGTCTCTTCTCCTGTAATCTTAGTAGTAGTATTACTCTGTAATCCTACTAGAAACTCTTATTGTAACCAATTAGGACTCTGGTCTCCTGACTATATAAAGGAGGGCAGGGCTCCTTAGATCGGGAGTTCAAGACAACAATTGTACAACACTTTACGATCAATCCAACGCAAAGGCTAACACCGACTGGACATAGGGCTACTACTCGATCCACGATCGAGGGCCTGAACCAGGATAAATCGACTGTCTCTTGCGCTAACCGTCGAGTTTTGCATACGCTGAAGCCCGAACATACTGCCCCGGGTACCCCCGCGGCAGGCTATCGGTGGTCAAACCTCGACAATGATATAAACAATCATTTAAGACATGCACCATATCGTTTAAGATCAGTGGTAGATCTTGAATTGAGATCTAGGATCGGGTAGTGGTTAACCTCAACACGATATTGATATTTAAGTACTCCAAAGGAATCTCAAATTTTAGTATATATAGCCACCCCAATATACACAGAGTAGACATATGTCATACTAAATCAACTTCAACAAATTTTAATCAATTTCATTAAGATTTTATGGTGTGAACATAACATCTAGCTTTTCTCATGGGCGCCACATGTATATATATAGCAGCACCAATCTTCACAAAGGAGCCGGTTGTCATACTGAATCATCCTCAACTAATTTTGGTTAATTTCTCAAAACATTAAGGTGTGAACATGAGGTTTTTTATTCTAGGGTCTAGCCTTTAACATGCCCCCCCCCCATATATATAGGTACACCGATCTGTAGCGTTCGCGTGCCCTTAAACCTAGCTTGATCCGCTTCTTTTTTCATCCGAAATAGTGTTTTCCTCTCACCAATTCCTCCAGATTCCTCCAAATTTCTTCAAAATTCCTCCAAGCGAACGAGGCCAAAGTAGCCAGTTGTATATTGAATCATCTCCAACCAATTTCGGTCCATTTGATCCAATTGGTATAAAATTTGTTAGGGCATGGGCATCTGTATTGGTACAACTTCAAATTAAATCATACCTATCCTAACCATATGCTCATGTCATCTGAGAATGTCCACGTGTGATTGAGCATACTTTCAGTTGTGTTATGGGGCGAGCGTCAATTCAGGGGTTGATTTGGCTCGCCGCATCAGTTGTATGTGCTATCGAGTTGGGAGTTGCTTTGATTTTCAGTCGCGCTATGTTCCGGAGAATATTTAATTTATGGGCTATATATATGAGTGCATTTGCACATTTTCTGTTTCACATTGAAGCATGCATTTCTCTGTTTCTTTTAGTGCTTTTTGTTCAGGCACCAAAACTAACCAGGTTTGATTGGTTTCTCTTTTAGTGCTTGGGCTTCTTGCATTTCTCTGTTTCTAGACAAATATATTGAAGCGCTTTCCTTGACATGGCAAATATAATATTTGTATAATAGGCTTATTTAGTTTCTAGACAATGCTTTAACCGAACTATTATATTAGTATATCATTACATAATACAAATTAAAATCATAAATGAGTAATTTTTTAAATTATAAATGCAATAACACATTATAATAAATACTTTTTACAATAAAATGTTGTTGGTCAAAGTCCGAAAGGCTCGTTCACAGTGGTTTCCCACTAGCAAACTGCCCCCAAATTCATTCGGTCGCTCGGAACGAACCAGAACCCGACACGTGTTAAATCCCCTTCCGTGTTCGTCGCTATCCCCTTCCCATCCCACTTTCCCCTCGCTCCAGACTCCAGAGCCCAGTCCTCAAACCACAGCGACTGGAGCTTCAACAACCTACGGTTTCCATTTCCTCCCCCGCTCGCCGCTCCGATGGCCGTCGCCGAAGTGGCGATTGAGGTTCCCCCGCAGCAGCAGCCGCCGCCGCCGCCGGCGGCGACGCGGGAGCCGGCGGTGGTGCCGAGAGTGCTCCAGTACCTGTACCTCGCGAGCGCGTGGGTCGCCTGCGCGGGCGTGGCCGCCGCGACCGTCGCGCGCCGGGCCTTGGGCGACTCTTCGCCGGTGGTCTGGGCGTTCCTCAAGGTCTCGATCGGAGCCCTCGTGTTCCCCGCGCTGCTCATCCTCGTCTTCGCCGTGCGGGTCTTGCGCGCCATGCTTGCGGCGGGGTTCAGACGGTCGCTCCGCATCCACGCCAGGGAGATTCAGATCCAAGCCAGGAAGGTATTCGATTGAGTTTTGGTTTTACGAGTAGATGTATATACTAGTGGCTCGCTAGGCTCTAATTCTCTGTGTTGATGGAATCAGATACTGTATACACGCCCGCGCCTTCGATTTTAGACTGTGTTGTTATTTCCTCAAAGGAGAATTAATCTGAATCTGTCCAATTTCAGAGAATAATCATACATATCCTCTCAATATGGTCGTGTGAACTAAAAATGAAACCATTACTTTAGTTTGCTCCAAGTCGTCCTCATCAGGTCTCTATATGGGGTGTGGATGCCGGAGTTGCTTTCAGTTACGCTGTATTAGTTTCTCTAGAGAAAATTCAATCTGTGCGCTATATTTTTGTCAGTGCATTTGCATCTTTCCAGTTTCATATTGAAACATGTATACAAATCCAATCCATATGATAATTTCACTCGAGGAAAACTGACTGGGTTTGCTTGCTCTTGCTGACTTGCTCTTGGTCACCCTTGTCAGATGTTTGGAGCGTTAACGTGGAAGGCGCTTCAGGACCCTATCTTGCTTGCGTGGCTCGCATCTTTCCTTTTCATCCTGCTGCTTGGAGCAAGTGTTCTGGTGTTTGTGGGGCTTTTACCAGTGGAGGAATCTCACAGGGAAAGGATTGGTTATGCGCTCTCTGATGTGGCGGTATTGGGTGCCATGTCAATGTATTGCTTTATCATTATACCCAGTTTTGCGCTGAAGCTCTGGGGGAGCAAGTAGGGTGGTGATGCCGCGCAAGGCACAACACTGCGATATCTGAGGTACACAACTTTCTCTGGCCATCTTGTGTTCATGTGTCATATTAACTTTTCTATAACGAAGATGCTGTTCTGTACATAGTTGTGTTTTCTTCGCCTCTTATTAGTATGTTAACAGCTCCTTTAGTGGCATAAATCAGTATCTGATGATTGTGAAACCTGCTTGAATAGGCAGTTATTGAACAATAGATTTAATGTGAACATTAGCATAAAATCTGCTAGAGGTTGAAAAGTATTTGAAAGTACTTTTTTTTTGGAAATTATGTGTAGTTGAACCCAGTCGTAGGCCACGTGTAAATCCAAATCCATTGATATGCTTTGCCGAAATTTTCATCTATCCCTGAAGACAAGGAGCTATGGCTGGTGGTTGGGGATTGTTTGCCTTGGTGCCCAGGGAAATAATAAAGATGTCTCAACTCCTTGCTAACCTTGGGGGCATTTACTTTGTGGAATCGCCACAATGACTATGTGTTCAATGGGACTATCCCTCGCATTCAGCTTGTTCTTGGACTAATTTTGGAGGAGGCACACCTCTGGTGTCTTGCTGACGTTAGAGATTTAACCCATATGGAGATTACTTCAAGATAATTGGCTGGCCCATTTAGTGTTTGGTTCGGCCGTTTGTTTATTCTTTTAAATGCACACATGCATTATGTTCCTAGCTGAGGGGTGGCGTAGGAAAGGGCGGGTTGCTAATTTTTTTCCCAGTGCGATGATACGCAAGTCTACTAAGAAAAAAAGGGCCATGTGTAATCCACTTATCTGCATGCATTTTCACGTGGCCTTTGTGTATCTATCCTGTTCTGTTTATTGTACATTATTGTGGTAATAATGCTTTTATATTTGGTTGGTAACAGAAATAAAACTTGGTTTGCCTTTGTCAAATACATAAAGGGCATTAATTTTTTATCTATATCATATTGATGCCTTTTATGTTTGAGTAAATCGTTGGAAAACTTAGTTTGATTTACATGGTAGTATTTCAGGCCCATGTTTAGTACTTTTATCTAGTTTCTACAGCATTTGTGCAGTAGTTCTTTGGGAAATATATTTGGTTGTGGTAAGAGATCCTTTCATGGTGCACAAGTTTTGTCCCTGTTGCTCTTATTTTTTCAATGATATGTTGATAATAACTTACTGCACCACTAGCTTTTATGTATAAGTAAACATGTTGATAGTTCCATACGATGATTGTTGTGAAATGGATAAATAAATGTGGTTGCTGGTAACCTGTTGTATCAAAGGTCCATGTTATTAGTTTTAAGTGATACAGCTAGTATAAAGGATAGAAGATAGGCTTGTTGTATTGCTGAATATGTGGGTGCTGCACCTGCAGAATTGTTGAATACTGAGTTCTTGATGTCACTTACTAATCTAACCAAAGGTTGTCCTGTTTCTTTGACAGGCAAGGACAGTTGGAGAAGGCACAAAAGATCAACTAGTAGTTACAGGCTTATAGTACAGACCCTGAACTCTGCTGATGTCTGTGGTGAAGCCCGCTAATTAATGTTTTAGAGAAATAATTCTCTCTTGCAGACTTGCTGTTATTATACCTCAATACCTGGTGATGTGTGTGTAATGTGGTCTGGTCACTGTGGGTATCGCTACCCTAAGCCCTCGCAGAACATATAAGTACCCCGTTGGACATCTGTGCCGTCAAATGAATATAGTTGATTCATCATTGTGACTGGATTTGTGGTTGTCATTATTATGAATACAGCTATTTGTGGTAGGAGTATATATATCAACGCTAGTATGGACTCGTGGATGATATCTGTCTCCTAGCTTGCGAGTACATAACAACGTTGGAGGTTTTTTTTAGAGCAATGTTGGTGTTTGTTGTGACTAACATTACATGATCTACTTAGAGTTTCTTTTCATTGAGCAGGTGATGGGCTAACAGATGGAGATGGGTAATTTTTAACCTAGACCAGGTGAGTGGCCCTCAAAGAGCGTTTTGAGGCGGACCTTTTATTGACCTTGTGTGACACTGTTATCGTGGGCTGGATTGACTGCACGGGCCGGCCTGATTAAGATAGGGGCGCTTCTCTTGTATATATGCAACGAGAGAAATCGTATTGTGTTAATAATCTTCAAATTGCACTGAGTGAAAAAGTTAAAAGCAAAAGGAGTTAACATTCATCCATTTGGTTAAAGTTTAATTATAAAAGGTAAATTAAGGTTGCAGTGGACAGTGGCTTAAATTTAAGCAATAATCATGATTGTAACCATGCAATACATAAATAAAATGAAACAAAATGCGTTATTAACCATAACATAACAATGAAAAAGAAAAGAAAAGCATTTTGAGCTATAACAGGCTGAGACAATCTCATGTCAACCCAAAACACCAAAACGGTCCAAATATCACCCATAGTCCCAACAACACCATTACGCCTAAATCTAAGCCTTTAATCTGGACAAACGAACGAGATCACCCACATGCCAAACAAGTGACAAGCGATATGAACTACAGGACAAGCCAATCAAAGCGGAATGGCGCGCCAAAGCCACGCAGGAACAATAGACCAGCAGACCTTTGCTTCCTTTCTGCAGTCATAACCTCATAGCAATGTTTTTCGACCTAATCACAATGCAAGAGTTCATGAGATTATCCCCAGCTTGGAGAAGTGCAAAATCTAAATCAGCAGAAGTACTCACAATTTGCCCCTGTTTCAACAGAGTTACCACGCCAAGTAACCACACATAACCTGATGCCCGCTCTCTGCAGTGTCCCCCCACAGCCGTAATCTCTTTTGTACAAGACCAGCGCAATTACCATGGATCCACTCTCCGGTTTTGTGAAGAAATTCTATAAGCCTTGAGTGAAAACATGAATATGAATAAAATTAAAAATATATATATCAAGCCAGGCAAACCAGGTAGAAATTAGGAATACGGGAGCAGCTCAAATCAAATCTAATTGGTGGAGGAGGCAACAATACAACAACAACAAAGCGTCCCAAACAAGTTGGAGGAGGCAACAATGGTGTAGAAAAAGATAGGAGTATCTGGCAGTGAAAGTGAGGAACAGATGCTTACCTACACACCCGATCGGGACGGCTGCCACTCTCGTCCGAGTACCGTTCACCCGCCGCCGCTCCTCAGAGCTAGAGTTATGTTTCCTCACTGATAGTGGGCAATCGTGAACTTTACGAGAACAATCTTGGCCGGACTTGTAGGATTTGACTAATTGTTTGAGGAATAAGGTAAGGCTTGGACTTCAACTAATAATAACAAGTTATAAATTTGTAAAATCATATAGATCACTTGGGTTGCGGTTGACAGCCGCAACGGCAGACGCTGTGGGGCCCATCACAGGTGATGTGGCTCAGGATCAGCGAAATCGATGTACGTCTGCAGAGTCAACAAATTCATCAACTAAGTAACCATATAGTTTAGGGCCTGTTTGGATCACTAGACTAAAACTTAGTCCGTCGTTGGATAATAGGCTAAATGTGGACTAATTAAAAATGTTCTTTTTTTCTAATGAGTTCTACTCATCAATTAGCCTGTATTAGTTTTTGTTAGACCATGATTAGTTCATATTTAGGTCTTCTATTTGGCATCCAAAACATGGACTAAAGTCTAGTCTATCCAAACACCCCCTTAGTTCATATTGTACCTTATTAGTTTTGTGACTCTGAAGTGAATCTAGATTTTGGATTCATCAACTAATAACAAGTTTTTAGTCCAAAAATATGTTGTTTAGTTGATACCTTAACATATGCTAGCTCTTAATTGTTACAGTATATGTTTCGTGACTTCCAAGTGAATCTAGATTTTGAATTTTTATTTTTAATTTATAACCTTATTAGTTTTGCAATATTTTAATCCGTTGATTATAACTTCTATCCAGAAACTCCTTTTGTCTCCTACATGAAAAATGTGAATCCTTGGTAGTAGACCGTACTATTATTAGCCATTCAAATGCCATAAACGAACATAAGAGAGTTTTGTTAGAACACTTACAATATCCTTGATGTGGGCGAGCTTCCATTTCCTCTGCGATTGACACCATTTTTTTAGTTCAGCGTTGCTCCTAATATGTAGCAGTTGGAGCTTGGTGAGTTGTTGTATAGATGATGGCATTGACTTGATCGTCAGGCAACCCTTAATGTGGAGGCTTTGGAGAGATTTTAGGTCCCCAAGCCATTCAGGTAACATGATGTTCTCACAGTAGAATAACACCAGCAGACGAAGGGAGACCAGCTGTCTCATGCTCTCAGGCAAGCTGGTCACAGTCAGATATTTGATATCCAGCTCTTCCAGGGTAGATAAGTGGCTCAGCAGCGACCAGCTCCCACAATAACCAAGGCTGGAGACCACCAAACTGGTTCTTGGTGCTGCTGATCTGTCGCATTCTTCCCTGAAATTAAGCACTTCATCGCTGTGGAAGATTCGCCACCTGTGGAATAGAGGTGGGCATGGCTTCAACCTCAACCTCGGGCAATTTTGTATAACCAGATCATGAAGCAAAGGGAACATGAACTCCTCTCTACCATCCTCGCCACAGTATGTCGTGTTCCACTCCTGCAACGAACTCATGCCACTCAAGGTGAGTCTTGACATCAGAGGGAATGCTCGTTTGCCAGCACAAAGATCATCACCACTGATTTTTGTGAGGCTTTCCAAATTTCCAAGATACAAATCTTTGAGGTTTGGTAACTGCCCGAGTGGTGGCAGACTTGTACAGCTCAGTAGTACCCAGAACACAATAGAAACAAGATTCGGGAGATAATGAGGAATGTTCATGAGCCAGTTTGGAAAGCTTATGCTGCCATATCCAATCAGCACCAAGTGCTTAAGACCAATTGGTGGAGCTAGCTCTCCTAGGACATGTTTGCCCTCTAAACCATGAGGGGCCGTAAAGGACCACTTAAGTTCCAATCTCGAGAGGTTTTCTTTATTGCGCAATTGAATTGCGCTTGCTTCTCCTCGAACAGTTAATGCCTCGAGGCAGCTTATTTCAAGCTCAGAAGGATTTTTATCCTCAAGCTGATGAAGATTGCTGCCAGAACCATCTTCATTGTGGCGAACCACAAAATGAACTAACGGGTTACATTTGAGCTCAGATCTCCATCTCCTGATGTGCTCCTTCAACTGCACTGAGCACTGGTCCACCAGCAGCAGCTCCAGACTATCAATTGAGCCTATACTGTCAGGTAGATAGGATAGTTCTCTGCAGCCTGAGAGATCCAATGTATGTAGGCACTTGAGATCACCGATACTTTTGGGTAGAGATCTGAAATAATTCCAAGACAAGTCAAGATGCTCAAGGTTTGCAAGGGTGCTGATATTATCAATAGTTTCCTCAGCTTTTCTGTCATAATCAAGGACCCCTGATAAGCTCAAATACTTAAGTTTGGTGAGGTCACCTAATGCTTCTGGCATCACAAAGGAGCATCCTGACAAATCTAGATGCACCAAATTTATGAGCTTCCCAATAGACTCTGGCAATGCATCAATTTTATGGCAACTGGACAAGTACAAGTACTGGAGTTCTGTCAGGTTGCCTACATCTTGTGGTAGCCTTTCAAGATTGGAGCAGCTTGACAAATTTAAGTACTGTAGTTTGGTGAGGTAAGGCTTCTGATATCCTTACAAATCCAGAGCAGGTAGATAATTCAAGGTGCACCAGGTTTTTGAGATTTTCAAGAGATCTTTTTGGCAGTTCCACTATCTCGGAACAGCCTGACAAGTCAAGGTACATAAGATGTCTAAGTTTGCCAAGTGATGCTGGTCTTGGTGAAACCTGAGAAGATCCATGAATGTTCAGGTATTGTAGTTTTGAGAGCCCAGCAATACAATTGGGGAAACTCGGATTTTTCATCCCTGGAGCAACAAGAAACCTCAGATGCTTCAGCTGGCCAATAGATGATGGAAACCTACTGATGGAGGACTCGGTCAAGTCCAGTACACGCAAACACTTGGCAAATGAAAAGGAACCGCCAGTGATGCCCAGATTGCTGCAATTCTGGAAAAGCAAGGCCCTTAACTTGGTTGGTAAAATAGTCGATATCCTCAATGGCTTGCAACAATTTGTGACCGATGCATAGAGGCGATACTTTGAGTCCACCAAACTTCTCACTGTCAGCGTTATAGACAATCAACTCTTCATCCATGACTGATCTTGCAAGGTCCTACACTAGATCATGCATGGTGAACATTGAACTTCTCTGAGCAGTCTGAAATAATAAGTGTTAGATTACCATAGTGTCTCCTTGGTTATTGTGTTAGTTACTCCTAATTACTCTGCTATGCGCCACCCTATGTGGACTTAGCCCCCGGCCTTCCCAGGCTAAGGCTCTATATATTTGTAATCCCTGTGTAAACATAATCTAAGTCGGATTGGCATTCTGCCTTCATGGTATCGGACGCCTAATTCGGGTCCTGTGCCGACCCTTCCTCTCCCGCCCACCTCTCCTCTGCTTCCGCCCCTTCCTCTCCTCTGCTTCCGCACACTGCTTCCGCCCCTTCCTCTCCTCTGCTTCCTCTCCTCTTCAATAAGTTCACGAAAGGAGAACAATTAGAAATATCAAACTATCCTGATGCATACAGTATTGCGCAAGAGAACTATATTGACAATGCCAAAACTGTGACATGATGATTCAGTAAAAGGAGGGCAAGTATCATCTTTGACATTTCCTTTTGTTTTTTTATTCACGCTGCGAAATTAGATCATGGCTGAAAAATTAAACAAGCCATACTATGAAGCTATGGGAGAGAGTTATCGAGCATCGCTTGAGAGCAATAACGCGGGTCTCTATGAACCAATTCGGTTTCATGCCCGGAAGGTCAACCATGGATGCCATTTTCTTAATAAGACAAGTTATGGAGCGATATATGGAGAAGAAGAAGGACTTACACATGGTTTTTATTGACTTGGAGAAGGCTTATGATAAAATACCAAGGAATGTTATGTGGTTGGCTTTGGACAAACATAAAGTCCCAACGAAGTACGTCGGGCTCATTAAGGACATGTACAACAATGTTGTGACTAGTGTTCAAACAAGTGATGGAGACACGGATGACTTCCCGATTAGGATAGGACTACATCAAGGGTCAGCTTTGAGCCCTTATCTGTTTGCCTTAGTGATGGATGAGGTCACAAGGGACATACAAGGGGACATCCCTTGATGTATGCTTTTCGCGGACGATGTAGTGCTAGTTGATGAAAGTCGGACAGGAGTGAATCAGAAACTGGAGTTATGGCAGGAGACTTTGGAGTCCAAAGGTTTTAGACTCAGTAGAACTAAAAGTGAGTATATGAGATGTGACTTCGGCACTACTACTCGGGAGGAGGAAGATATTAGTTTGGAAGGTCAAGTAGTGCCTAGGAAGGATACCTTTCGATATTTATGATCAATGCTACAGAGAGACGGGGATATTGATGAAGATGTTAGCCATAGAATCAAAGCAGGGTGGATGAAGTGGCGCCAAGCATCTGATGTCCTATGTGACAAAAGGGTACCATAGAAGCTAAAAGACAAGTTTTATAAGACGGCGATTAGACCTGCTATGTTGTATGGTGCAGAATGTTAGCCTACAAAAAGACGACATGTTCAACAGATAAGTGTCGCGGAAATGCGTATATTGCGTTGGATTTGCGGTCATACAAGAAGGGATCGAGTTCGGAACGATGATATACGTGATAGATTAAGGTAGCACCAATTGAAAAAAATCTTGTCCAACACCGGTTGAGATGGTTTGGACATGTCCAACGGAGACCTCCAGAGGCACCGGTGCATAGTGGAATCCTAAGCCAGGATAATAACGTGAGGAAAGGCAGAGGAAGACCGAAGTTGACTTGTGTAGAGGCAATAAAAGGAGACTTGAAATGATGGAATATACCCAAAGACTTAGCCTTAGATAGGAGTGCTTGAAAAATAGCTATTCACGTGTCTGAACCTTGATTGCTTTTGCTGGGTTTCAACTCTAGCCTACCCCAATTTGTTTGGGACTTAAAGGCTTTGTTGTTGTTGTTGTTGTGTCTCTCAGGGACTTCGAGAACATGTAAATTCAGACAACAATGATAAACACAATACTATGCCATCCATATCAATCAATTTATCTAAGTTTGCGTGGAAACAACATCAACATACATATGAATGAACAAGCACTAGACAACACCTATTTTATTTGATATAGCAAAAAAAAACAATACTAAGGCCCTGTCTGGTTCTAGGAACTAAGAGGAATTAGAAAGTGATCTAGTGATGAAATGAGAAGCACTTTCTAGATATTAGTTTCAATTAATGGGATCCAAACAGGCCCTAAGAAAATTGTCCTCGAGGCAATTGTCAGGCAATTTATCTAAGTTTCAATTAATGGGATCCAAGCGAGGCCCAGGGAAGGGGGGTTCCACCGCACCCCCTAGGGGGGTCACGCGCGCCAAGGGAGGGCGCCGACGCCCTCTTCCTTCTACGCCGCCACTGTATTCGAGGAAGTTAGAATAAACGAAAGATTAGTTAGAATAAAGAAAGGATTAGAATTGGTTTGTTAGGAAAGAGAATCCAATCTATAAGGATATCTCTTTTAGTTGCTTGGAATACAAGTCCTATAGGGACTATAAATATAGGGAGGATGTAATCAATCTAATCAAGCAAGAATAGAGCAATTGCTCTTCCCTCTACCTCTCTCCCTTCTCCTACCGCTGCCCTCTCCTCTCCCCTGCGCCACCAACCCTAGCCACCTCCTCCATAGCCGTCGCCCCTCCCCACCACCCCAGCGACATGTTACACCTGGCATCCGAAGACCACTTCGA
Source organism: Miscanthus floridulus (assembly GCF_019320115.1). Lineage (NCBI taxonomy): Eukaryota > Viridiplantae > Streptophyta > Magnoliopsida > Poales > Poaceae > Miscanthus > Miscanthus floridulus. The sequence goes on along the minus strand of NC_089587.1, from coordinate 115,999,468 downwards.
TCCCCACACCGCTGCCATGGGTAACAACGGCAACTCCTCCGACTTGCAGAAGCTATTCGACAGCTTCGCCAAAGACATCCACGCCAAGTTCGACTCCCTCAAGGAACAGATCGACTCCGTCAGCACCCGTCTCACGAACATTGAGCAAGGACGGCCGACGGACGAAGTCGTAGTAGCAGCCCAACTTCAGCGTGATCGGGAGATCACCGCCAACAAGCTGGAGGTCGCGGCCAAGTTGGCCATGGAGACAGCTGGTCGTGCCTTCCTCAAGGAACAGAAGGAGAAGGCATCGTCCCAATCGATCCCCGAGATCGTCGATGTCTTGGAGGTCAAGCTCTTCGACGTCTTCAAGGGGGCACCTAAGCCCACCCCCGTACGCGTACCAAGGAGCACAACCAGACTCCTTCCCTGTGCTGACGCCCCGCATCCACAAGCTCTGCTTCCCCACGTATGACGGCAAGGAGGATCTGCTGACGTGGATCAACCGCTGCGAACAGTTCTTCAGGGGTCAAAAGACTCCAGAGAACGACGAAGTCTGGTATGCATCTTACCATCTGACAGGTACTGCACAACAATGGTACATGCGCCTCACGCAGGACAAGGCAGTGACGGCCTGGGCATACTTCACCCGCTGCGTCAACAAGCACTTCGGACCACCGACACGGCGCAACCCCTTGGGAGAGCTTGCATCCCTGCGCAAGACCAGCAGCGTCGACAACTACACGTAGCGCTTCCCGGCACATGTAGCGCGTGTAGGCATCCTCGACGAGCAGCAACAAGTGAACATCTACATCGCCGGGCTCCTTGAACCGTTGAAGATCGATGTCGAGCTACAGAACCCGTAGGACATGGAGATGGCTATGTCCCTCGCTCGGGCATACAAACGACGACTTGCGGTGGTCGCCGACTCCAACAAGTCCACCGCCAACAAGTCAACAAACCGATCGTTGACTCTAAAGGCGCCTACACCAACACCGAAACTAACATCCACCACCGGCGCGCCTCCAGCTACCCCAGCCCACCCCTTCAAGTGCCTCACCCCAGAGGAGATGACGGCACGACGACAAGCGGGACTCTGCTTCAACTGCGACGAGCCCTTCTCCCGCGGCCACAAATGCAAGCACCTATTCGACATCACGGCCGTCAACAACTACGACACCGACGACACTCTCATGATGATGATAGGTACTACACAATCCGTGGTTCGCGGGTGCCCCCCTATGTACCTCACAGGTGTCATCGCGGGCACGAGCGTCTACATCTTGGTCGACACGGGCGCTACGCACAACGTCATCGACATCAACGTTGCGCGCCTCATCGGCCTCCGCGAGCAGCGCATCGACACCACCATCCTCGTTGGTAGCGGCAACGAGGTCTCCTGCGGAGCAGCCTCCTTCAGTGTACCTCTATGTGCCGATGCAGAGGTCTTCCACATTGACGCCTTCCTCCTCGACATCAGCAGCGACATCAGCAACGATATCGGCATCATCCTCGGCACGCCTTGGTTGGCGAGCCTAGGGCGCTTGACATGGGACTTCAGTCTTCACCACCATGGAGCTTCAGTACTACAGCCTCGGCCGCCCCGTCACCTTTACTACCGTGCAGCCTCAACGCCGACCAACAACGGTCCTCGCCCTTCCAGCGCCTGCACCAATCAGACGGGCGACCCAGAAGCATCAAGCGCCGCCATCACCTCCTCGCGACATCATCCTTTACGCAAGCAGGTCCAGGCACCCCACTGCCCTCGACCAGCTAAGCTCCGCCAGCGACACTGTCTTCACCGACCTTCGTCAAGACGTTCTATAGCAGCGGGCTCTACGCCGCATCACCATCGCCATCGACAACGGCTCCGCAGCACCAGCTTGGTCGTTGGACCAAGGATTGCTCCTCTTCGACGGACGCCTCTACGTCCCCATAGTCTCGCCACTCCTGCTGGATCTTCTGCAAGTCAAACGGCAAGAAGGACCAGCCTGCTTAGAGCTCCTAGCTCTGGGGTACCATTCCACCTTGATAGCAGCCGACTACAACACGACTCCAACAGGCATCCTACTGGGCCACCTGTGCCCAAGAGGGGCTATTCCTTTGGTCACCGTGGTCTTCCTCGATGACCTTGGCTGCCAGCTACTCCGCGTTGACAATGTCTTCATCACCCTTCACCCCGGCTCCAACCGCCAACGTCTCTCACCAAACGAGTTTGACCTCGGGCACTTCATGTTTGGCACGATGCTAGACCTGACGATGTCACCCCAACGCATGCCAACGCTACGATTTGGCGCCGTGTTTCAGTCTACATCACGCCCAACGTCGACAACCACACCAACAACTTCATCGCTCCACCCGTGACACACTTCGCTTCAGCATCGACAGCACGGTCGGCCGCCACCTCCTCATGGTAGCATGCATGAGGGTTCTAGGCACCACGGGAGGTGCCAGACCACACAGCTACTACTTCTATGGCTACGTCGGCAACCTCCTCTACTGCTTCGAGTTCGCCATCCACCGCATGAGGGACAATGTCATCCTCGCCGATCCAACTCAGGGCAGCCTCCATATCCACATCGAGGCCATTCTACAGGGCCAAGACCTTCCCTCCGACGGCGTCACCAACTGGACTTCGTTTCAGCGCGAAGACGCGCTAAATGGAGATGGGGGTGATGTCACACGCCTAATGAGAGGGCCTCATCCCCAAGCTAATGGGCCAAGCGAGGCCTAGGGAAAGGCGATGACTGACCCTGGCCGGTTCCACCGCGCCCCCTAGGGGGGGTCGCGCGCGCCAGGGGAGGGTGCCGACGCCCTCTGCTTTCTACGCCGCCACCGTATCTGAGGAAGTTAGAATAAAGGAAAGATTAGTTAGAATAAAGAAAGGATTAGAATGGGTTTGTTAGGAAAGAGAATCCAATCTATAAGGATATCTCTCTTAGTTGCTTGGAATACCAGTCCTATAGGGACTATAAATATAGGGAGGATGTAATCAATCTAATGAAGCAAGAATAGAGCAATTGCTCTTCCCTCTACCTCGCTCTCTCCCTTCTCCTGCCGTCGCTGTCTCCTCTCCCTTGCGCCACCAACCCTAGCCGCCTCCATAACCGTCGCCCCTCCCCACCACCCCAGCGACGTGTTACAATAATGCTAGTATTTGTATTTTCCATCAATGTGGGACTGAAGATCCCGTGTGCTGTATAACCCACACCCACACCAATACCGGCCTCTATCGCTCCGCACCTGCATGGCTGGATCCACCTCCACAGATCTAGGATGACATGACTTTAGGCTCCACATTGACCATCCAACTAAGATCCAACCACTCAGCACGTTTTCAAGCAGCATTTAGGGGACGTTTGGATCATTACCTGACCAGGGAACCCTCATCTAGGCATGTCGATCCAGCTCCAGGTGTTCGAAATCGATAGTCTAGGTGAACTGCTTGGTCCAAGTGTAATTTCATGTCTTGAAGCAAACATCCCCTTAGATTTTTCAGGAACACTAATACGCTGGTGCTCACTATGATGTTCTGGTGGCATAACGACTGGGCATGGTTTAGAAGCGAGTTGTCTGTGAACCTGCAAATAGGTTTACAAATCTATTTGTGGATTCCCGGACAAACTCACTTGCATCTCTAGGCCACTTGCTAGCACTACAGGAGGCCAAATGACTCAAAGCCAGAAAATCTCCTAAACTTTAGGATCTAGCAACTGACCTAGCTGGTGACCACGCCCTGGCCTGGCTCAGTGCCTTGGCCCACCCTTGGCCTGGTCCCCAGCTCAGCCACTAGCCCTCTTCTTCCTTGTGTAGACGTTGCCTACCATAACATCTCCCCCCTCGGGAAACAGCTCGTCCTTGAGCTGGAAGGTGGGGTGCGCGGCGCGGAATGCGTCCACTAATTCCCAAGTAGCTTCGGAGGCCGGCATGTTCGCCCACTGGACCAGAATGTGCCAAACACCACGCCGGAGGCTGGAGCGCAAGACCCGTTCTAGTTGCTGCAAAAGACGACCATGCTGAAGAGGTGGCAGAGGTGGTGTGGACGCCGGAGGATCTCCACAGAACGGCTTTAGGACACCGACATGGAACACATCATGTACACGGGCAGCCTCCGGCAACTGGAGCCGATATGCCACCGCGCCGATGCGCTCCAACACTCGATAGGGCCCATCATACTTGGGTCCAAGCTTGCTGCGGCTACCAGGAACAAGTGACTGGGTATGGCGATGCAGCATCCGAAGCCACACCCAGTCACCCACGGTGAACTCCAGTGGCCGATGGTGAGCGTCGTAGTGATGACGGGCATACTCCTGTGCCTGGAGCAAGCGAGCACGTACCTCCTGAAGGAATTCATCGCGGCTGGACAAGAGGGCATCGACGGTGTCCATGCGCGCGGATCCCAGCTCATAGGGCAGCAGCGCTGGAGGGGACCGGCCATAGACCACCGTGAACGGCGTTGTGCGGAGTGCCGAGTGGAACGCCGTGTTGTAGCAGTACTCTGCCCATGGAAGCCAGTCGAGCCAGTCCCAAGGCCGGTCCCCGGTGATGCAGCGAAGGTACATGGTGATGGTTTTGTTCACGGCCTCGGACTGGCCGTCTGTCTACTGGTGGAAGGCGGTGCTCATCCGTAACTAGACGCCTGCCCGCTTGAAGAGATCACGCCAAACGTGACCGGTGAACACCGGATCCCGGTCGCTGACAATGGACTCGGGGAACCCGTGCAGGCACACAATGTCGTGGAAGAATGCGCGTGCGACCGATGATGCCGTGTAGGGGTGGCCGAGCGGAATGAAATGGGCGTACTTCGAGAACCTGTCAACCACGGTTAGAATGACGCTCTTGCCGTGTACCTTGGGCAGTGCCTCCACGAAGTCCATCGCAATGTCCGCCCAGACGCGGGATGGTACCGACAATGGCTGGAGAAGGCCGGCTGGGTGCAGCGCCGACATTTTGTTCCGCTGACAAGTGGCATAGGAGCGGACGAAGTCGCTGATGGTGCGGCGGTCATGATCGAGGGCGAAGTTGGCGCGGAGACGTTGGAGCGTTTTCTGGACGCCCTCGTGGCCAGCCGTGTGGGCAAGCTGCAGGACGTCGGGAAGGACAGCCGAGGTGCTGGGGACAAAGACACGGCCTTTGTAGATGATGAGGCCGTTGCGGACGCTCCAGTTGTCCCCGTGGTCACCTGCAGCGACGGCGTCACACCGAGCACGTAGCGCGTCGTCGATGGTGAGCTCCTGGCGTGGCTCGTCGTAGAGGCTGAAAGCCGGTAACGAAATGGCCTCTAGGAGTGGCGCCAGGAGAGGCTCGTCGCCGTCGCGTCATGACAGAGCGTCTGCCACGGTGTTGAGCCGACCGGGATGATATTCGACCCTGAAATCAAAGCCAAAAAAGCTTGCTGATCCACTGATGTTGTGAGATCGTTGACAGCCGCTGATCCAGCATGTATTTCAATGCGTAGTGATCGGTGCGCACTACGAAAGCGTGCCCCCATAGATATGGGCGCCAGTGACGCACAGCTTGCACGAGTCCGATGAGCTCACGCTCGTAGGCGGCCACTTTGAGGTGACGCGCGGCGAACGGCTTGCTAAAAAAGGCCAGCGGTCCGGCTCCTTGATATAATACAGCACCGAACCCTAAACCTGAAGCATCACAGTCCACCACAAAGTCCTTGCTGAAATCTGGCAGGTGCAGGACAGGGGCAGCAGACAGGGCACTCTTTAGGGCGGCAAACGCCGCGGTAGCCGCCTCGGACCACCAGAATGCATCTTTCTTAAGAAGCTGGGTGAGCGGGCCCGCAATGGTGCCGAAGTTTTGTATAAAGCGCCGGTAATAGCCTGCTAAGCCTAGGAAGCCGCGCAGGCCACGCGCTGATCGTGGCTGTGGCCAGGTCTAGACTGCCTCCACCTTGGCCTCGTCCATGGCCACACCGTCGGCAGAAATCACGTGGCCCAGGTAGTGGACTGAAGAGGCGGCGAAGGCGCACTTGGAGCGCTTGAGGTGCAACTGGTGGTCTCGCAGGACGTCGAGGACTGTACGGAGGTGCTACAAGTGTTCGATCCAGGAGGCGTTGTAGATGAGAATGTCGTCGAAGAAGACGAGGACGCAGCGGCGCAAGAAAGGCTTGAGGACGAAGTTCATCAATGCCTAGAACATCGAGGGCGCGTTGGACAAGCCGAACGGCATGACCAAAAACTCAAAATGGCCATGGTGAGTGTGGAACGCCGTCTTGGCCACATCTTCAGGGTGGACGCGGACCTGATGGCACCTGGACCGAAGGTCCAGCTTCGTGAAGCGGGCACCGTGCAGCTCGTCCAGTAGTTCTTCCACAACCGAAATGGGAAACTTATCCTTGACTGTGGCTGTGTTGAGCGCCCGATAGTCGACACAAAACCTCCAGGTGGCATCCTATTTTTTGACCAGCAGAACTGGCACCGAGAAGGGGGATGTGCTAGGGCGGATGATGCCCTGCTGAAGCATCTGCTCACACTGGGCCTCTAGCTCATCCTTTTGCAACTGCGGGTATCTGTAGGGACGTACAGCCACAGGCTCGGTCGCCGGCTTGAGATGGATTCGATGATCACACGGACGCGCCGGGGGCAGACCCGACGACGAGGCGAAGATGTCGTCGTAGGCGTCCAGTAAGCGCTCCAGGAGTGCCAGCTCAATCCCGCGCGCAGCGTGGACGTGGGCGGCGTGCAAGCGGCCCATCGGAGGGATGTTAGTGCGGGTGGAGCCCACGCCCTTCCAGAGCACGCGCCGGCTGTGGTGTGTGAAGGCCATGCAGAGGTCGTCGAAGTCCCAGAGGATAGGCCCCAGGGTGCGCAGCCATGCGACCCCGAGAACCATGTCGTGGCAGTCAAGGGGGATGGAGTAGCAGTCCACCGTGAAGTACTCCTGGCCGATCCGGATGGCCACGTCGCGCGCGAGACCGCGACATGCCACGCGGTCACCGTTTGCCACCACAACGTGGGCGCCGCGGCTGTCCTAGAATTGGATGCCGGCGCGTCGAGCAGTTGCAGTGCTGATGAAATAGTGGGTCGAGCCGGAGTCCAGCAGCGCCGTGAACTCATGCTCGCTGATTTGGACACGAAGCTGCATGGTGTCCTCCGTTCGGATGCCCATGATCGCGGAGAGAGAAATCAGGGGCTCTTCTGGATCGAACGACTGCTGGGACGACACGGCCGCTGCCGGGACCACTTCGTCTTCCTCTGGTTCCTCGACGGTGTAGTCGGACACCTCAAGATAGAAGAGCCGGGCGCATTTGTGACCGCGGACATAGGGCTCGTCACAATTATAACAAAGCCCTTGTTTGCGGTGCTCCACCATCTCGTCCGGCGATAGGCGTTTGAAGGCGTGAGGTTGCTGTGCCGAGGAAGAGGATGCAGAGAGCGCTGATCCCTGAGAAAGCGCCGGGCCAGTCAGCGTGTGTTGGCCACCAGGGGAGCGTCGCGGCGCGCGCAGCGGCGGCGCCGACAGAGCGGGTAGGGCAGGCGCGTTACGTCGCTCGTAAGCGCGCGCCAGTCGCATGGTGCGCTGAAGGTCCTGCGGATCATGAAGCTCGACATCGACGCGGATGTGGTCTGGCAGCCCACCGATGAAGAGCTGAGTTTTCTGGAGTGGCGACAGATGGCCCGCGTGCGCCGCACGGGCCTGGAACGCCTCCATGTAGGTGTCCACCGTGGACGTGAAAGGCAGCCGCGCCAGGTCCGCCAGATGGTTGGTGCTGAGCGGCGGCCCAAAGCGCTGCTGGCACAGCAGCCTGAACTCCACCCACGACGGTCGACCGGCATCGTTCTCGAGGACAAGGTACCACTGTTGGGCTGTGCCGGTGAGGTGATAGGATGCCAGCCAGACTCGGTCGGCGTGGCGCGTCTGCTGACCATAGAAGAACTGTTCACATTTGTTCAGCCAGCCGAGCGGGTCATCTTTGACGTCGTATGTGGGGAACGAGAGTTTATGGAAGTGGGGGACGGCCGAGCCTGCTGGCTCAGGCGGTATGTGCGGCAGCGTGGGTGCAAGGTGCATGGGTGCAGTGGACATGGCCGCGGGTGGCGACGGAAACGGAGCACCCTGCATGATTGACGACAGGGACGGCACGGGTGAAGGTGAGGGAGGAAACGAGATGTGGGTAATCGGGATACCCATGGAGGATGGCGGTGGCGGGGACAACACTGCCCCCGCTGGTGCCGACCGGGTGGTGGCGGATGGCAGAGCCGGCGGGAACGGCGGCTGGTAGGGTTGCATGGAGACGAAGTCCGAGGCGGTCGGCCCAGACGGTGGTAATGGAGGGATGCCTCCATACCCGGGCAGACCATACTGGAACGGCTGTGACGAGGACGATGGACGACCCTCGAGCGCCGTCACACGCAGCAACAAATCGCCGAGCTGGCGCTGCATGCCATAGATGGCTGCTGTCAAAGCATTGAATGCCTCCGCGGGAGAGGCCGGCGGCTGAGAATAGGCAGGCGGCGCAGTAGGCACTAGTGCGGTGGAGGCGGGCGTGGCGGTGGTGGTGGCGGCGAGGGGCGCGGAGGAAGCGGCGGCGGTGGGAGCGACGGGGGCCGAGGAAGACATGGTCGATGATACCAGGATGTTACAGCCTCGGGACCTCAGGGCGTAGGGGTGCGAAGGGGGAAGCTAAGGCCTGGAGTCCCGGCGACGGATCAGCGGCGCCGTGCTCGGCGCCTGGATTGTCGGACGATGAACAGTAACGCGAACAGGGCAATGCCAAAGAGCGAGAGAGGTAATCTCAATTCTCTGGCTAAACTTTATTAAGCACAATAGTTCACTACTTATACTCCAATCCTAACAACTTTCAGCTAATACAAAGGGATAACAACCAAATGACTCAAAGCCAGAAAATCTCCTAAACTTTAGGATCTAGCAACTGACCTGGCTGGTGACCGCGCCCTGGCCTGGCTCGGTGCCTTGGCCCGCCCTTGGCCTGTTCCCCAGCTCAGCCACTAGCCCTCTTCTTCCTTGTGTAGACGTTGCCTACCATAACAATGGACCCAGAGTCCAATTTTCTCAAATGGACCTCTATTCGTGATGGAAGACACATACATCTTAAAAAAAAAATATGCGGTCAACAAATATATCAATGTAAGCACATATATGGTCCCACAAAATATTACCTTTTCTAGATCAGTAGATCAGTTGTGCGATTAATTTTAGGTACACAATGTCGTCAATCAAGGATAGAGGTCCATAAGAGAACTGGACCCTGGGTCCATGCAATTTTATTCCGCTATGCAATTTTATTCCTAATGGCCTTCTCGTAGAAGACTGCATGAATCATTCCTCCAACTTAGGTTCAGTTTGGTATAAAACTCAAGGATGTTAAGCCATCCTGTTAAGATAAAGACCCTCTTTAGCCTGTTTTTTTAGCTTCTCCACCGGAAATCAAAAGCCCGCCAAACATACACAGTTTGTGTATTCTATTCTGTATGTTTTACGATTTATTGTATTATTAATGCCTTTATATTTGGGTTGGTAAAAGGTATAAAAACTCGGTTTGACTTCGTGAAATAGAAATACATAAAGGGCAGTAATTTTTTAAGTATATCATGTTGATGCCTTTTATGTTTCAGTAAATCAAATGAAAAACTCAGTTTGATTATGAAGCACATAGACACGGTAGTAAATCGACCACCCAAACTTAGTACTCATGATGGGAAGATCATTAAGAATCCAATTGAGATAATCTGTCATGCGGGGGCCTTAATGCGTTTTTGGACAGGTCTCTACGCTGAAGTTGACAGGAAGCTGCTTATCAATGGAGTGAATACAATGCTCAAGGTGGCGTCGGATCTACTTCTCTCCCAGCGTCAACATAAGGAGCAATGCAAGCGCTTGAAGCAAGACGGTGGTCAGGACGAGGAAGACCAGCATCAGTGAAAAGGAAAACTCTGCTGCTATATGGGAAAGTTGTTGGGATAGTGGTTCCGCTTGCAAACTGCTTCTGAACTGTCTTTTGCTTGGCCCCGAAGTGTGGTCATTTTCTAGCTGGTCTGTAATAACTGGTGTCTATCTTCTGCTGTCATTTCGAGGAGCTTAAACTCTAGTTTGGTTTCTGTAGCGGCTGTGGCCTGGCTCTGAGACAGAGCTCAGAACATCTGGGAACCTGCCCCTCCCTTATATCCCCCTGTCTATGCCTTTTCTTAACATTCGCCTGTATTTCCGTTTGATATGAATGGAAATGGGGCTTTGCCTCTTCTGGAAGAAAAAAATACTTAGTACTCATTCCGTCTTGGAATGATAATTATATTGGTCAAATTTTACTAACTTTAACAAACAATTATTTAAATTATACATTAGTTTAAGACATAAAACTTACATGAATAGGTTTTTATTTAAAGTGTCTATGAGATTATACTAATTCTTTAGCAAATGACAATATACTGTAAGAAACACTTAGGATTAAAATCTTTTTTCTCTAATCAAATATGCTTATCACCACTAGAGGAGTTTTTTTTTTAATCTCGCCAGAGGGAGTATTACTTAGATAGTTCCCGATACATTTTTTATTGTGATGAGGAAACTAACAGGGATGAGCCGGTCCGTTAGTGAGAGAAGTGGGCTGGAATCAGCCCAGCAGAGGAGTGCGGGCTAGCAAATAAAAGAGAGACCGAAACTCTGGATATTTTTTAGGGGTAGAGATGTATGCAATGGCCAAATCAACTTTTGTAATTTGCGTGTAAAAGAGCTGAGCCTAACCAATTTTCTCAACACGAGTTTTCCCCCGTCCCTTACCAAAGTTGCTCGATGAGTTCTCTTGTCTTAAATTCAAATAACAAGCGCATAAAACGAAATGTCTATCAGGGATAAAATCAATAACTCAGACAGGAAGGATTTTCATAAACAAAAACAAGTCTCCCCCCATGCCCAAGTTCAGTGTGAAATGTGAGCAGAAATTTAAATCATATTTGCTGGGAATATCAATGAAGAAAAGCAAGCTTCTCGGGTAAAATTATATCCAACAATAAAACAAAATAATGCTTCATTCAGAGCAGAGTCAGATACGTTCTATTAAATTAGTGTAAAACAAATAAAACTAACAAAAATCCTTATGACTGAACCACATGTTTCAAACAATCAAACCGTGTATCAGAGGAATTATCCGAGCCCAAACTTTAGCGTTCCAATGCAATATCCAAAAAGGATTGCATAACCAGGCATCTCACTGCAAAGGGCGTTCAAGCTAGCAGATTATGGAGTAGTATTATAACTAAATATGGATCACACATAATTACATATCATTACGCACCTTGAGAGTTCTCGTGACTGAACCCAAGCTCCTAGAAACCTGCCATCAAGTGCACAAATTCCTTCCCAAGATTCCATCTGACTATCTGAGCATGAAAAGCTCCATGGCAGGTGTGATTCAGAATCACTCTGTGGCGTAGACTCAAACAGCAGCACTACCTGAGCAAGTTTTTTGGCCATATTAGCCTACGACTCTTTTGTGTAGTAATGTCAAGTTAGAAGAAACAGCAAACAAGAGTTACAGTGGTTGAGCAAAATCCTAATTTCGAACTCTGCACCAACCTCAACTCCATAGGCTTATTCAATCTGCTACGCTCCAGTCTCATCTTCTCCTATTCCTGTTAATGGGCAAGCCAACCACAATCTATATTAGTTTGGTAAACTACTGCTTATTCAATCTGTATATATAATTACAATGCACAAAAGAATAGAAATGTATAAAAATGTATTTAGTACCTTCCCTAAATTATATAGTATGGAACTATGGAATGTCAAGCACAAGAATCGAGTGATGGACATTTTAGAGTAAGGAAACACAAAACAGGCACCTGAAATAGAGACGCAACATCTTGCACACAGTTATGAATTTGCTTGGACGTCTATCAACATAGACACACCTGACATTTTTTATTTTCCTGCACTGTTCCTTTAGTTCAACACTGCAGTTGCTCACATAAAGCTCCTGCAGTGAAGCTGGAAGGCCCTTTTCTGGTAGTGATTGTAGTCCTGGACAAGCCTTGATTGACAACTTCTTAAGGGATTGAAAGCAATACAACTCATTGGGCAGCGATTGAAGATCAGGGCAATAGCAGAAGTCAAGTACTTGGAGAGATGTAAGGTGACCAAGTGCTTTCTCCTGTTCTTCTGTGAAGGCTCTCACATTATTGGCCTGCATAATAGTGACGAGAAAGTAAAAACCATTACATATTGTGCAAGTTCGTCAATTCAATACTTTAATGCAACAACTGTTGGTCATTACCATGAAAAACACAACATGTTGAAGAAACGGGAGCTTCTTGCAAATACATGTTTTAAAGAATGAGGTGTTGTCAATCTCAAGCTTCTCCAGATGCAATGGGAAATCAAGGCCCTGGCTCTCCCCATTAGCTGAAGGTTCCCAAGGCTTAGACAAACTGGGACATTCAAAAATCCGCAGATGCCGCTTTAAACTGGCGAGGGACTGCAAGCCCTCTAGAACGGACAACCGGACGCATTTATCAATAATCAACGTTTTTAAAGATTTGCATGAATGAAGGTCAAGAGAGGTCAGCTCTGGACTCTTAGATATTTCCAAGTTGGACAATGAGGCGAGATTAGAGAGCATGAAGGGCCATAATTTGTCATGCATACGAGAAACCATAAGGTCCTTTAGTGATGGTGGTAGAAGAGAATGGTTGTGCTTGGATCTCTCTTTCTCAATGGTCATTGTGACCATAAGCTGTGGGCATCCTGTTATGCGTAGCGTAGTGAGAGAGAGAAATTCATGAAAAATTTCTTTGCAGAGAACCAGATCCGAGAAGTCTTCTATGCACAAATATTGAAGCCGATGTGAGGTATCTGATGGGATCTGTAACAAGCCATCAGTTGTCTGCTTATGGCAGTTAGATGTTGAGGAGCTGGCAGTCCCAGTAATCAGACCACCAACTGCTATAGATGTTATGTTTGGGCACTTCGTAATTGTCAAGCAAACCATAAAGTGCAGTTGTGACAACACGCGAGTTAACATCTTCCCTGTGATGCCACATGCTCGGATTACAAGCTTCTTAAGTAATGATGGGAAACAAAACCTGACTTCATATTGGCTATATGAATACAATGGCAAGGATAGCCTTGTGCAATCCACAATTACCAATCTCTCTAACGAGACAAGTTTTTTAAAACTTTCACATGATAAATATGCAAGATCCAAGCAGCTCTCAATCGTTAATTTCTCAAGAATACTCAGACTACATTCAGTCAATAATAATATATCATCCAAGGTTCTTTGGGCGATACATCCCTTGATAAACAATGCTTTCATGAATAATCTGATGTAAGGAAATGATCCTACTCCCTCTATAGATATTGTGGATAGAGACTTCACCTGACCAAATGGGGGTAAATTCATTAGCCGAGGACAGTTGTAGATCGTAACTTCGCGGAGATAGCCAAATGAACAGAAGCATTCATTTTTAGATGAACATTGTGACAATGGAAATGCCATTAGTTCAGGACAGTCCCTCTAGACATGGAAACAGGACCTGCTTTTCAGAACCAGTCCAGTACTCCAGTAGTTACAGGATACCGTAGGTACTTCCCTTGATGCAGGCAACTGAATCAAATACAGTTTTCTAAGAAATGGAAATTGTCCAAGTGGTGGAAGGATCTCCCATTTTGTGCAATTCTCAAGACTGATAGACTCTAAGCAGATGAAAGAAAGATTGGAACACAACCATGTCGGAGAAGAAATACCTCCATACCCTGTTATATGAAACCGCTTGAGCCTGGAATGTGGATGAAGGCCCTCAAGCACATCAGCCTCAGTTATGCACCTCACCACACACCGATTACTGGACCATGACAGGAGCAAATCCTGTAGGTATGTTTTATCCTTTAATCCAGCACTTTGAGACTCATCCTTGCTTCCCACATTCTCTAGATTATAAATTTCGAGTGACCCACCCAATTCTCTTAACCCATTTAACTGTCCTATTTCAAAATCAGTAGTCTTTCCTACTCGGATGACCTTTAATTCCTGGAGAAACTTTAATCTACCAACCCCAGCAATCATTGCATGCAATTCACCTCGAGCAACAAAATGTCTCAAGTTGACAAGGTTATTCATGCATCCTGGTAAAGCAGAAAGGTGAACCCAAAACTCTACATCAAGGACCTGTAGATGATAAAGTTGACATATAACCTCTGGAAAAGGCTCAGTAGGACCACTGGATATTAGTTCAAGGTAGCGTAGATGGATCAACTTACTGAAGTTTCTAAGGAGAAAGTCTATGTTATAAGTTAGTGTGGGTAATCTCAGAACACGTAGATGATGCACATCTTTGAATACATGGGAAAAGGTTTCAGAAAACGCAGCATCATACTTTCCAAATAGCATTAAAGTGCTCAAATTTCTTGTTTGCACCGAATCTCCAATGTAAGCCAGCTTCCTCTGAAATGTATCATTAGGATAAAATCTTCGATCATCTGCGTTCCACTTATAAGCATATCTCACATTTATAGATAAATGTTGAATAGTTGGAAAGAATGTTGTATTTGTTGAACCAAAACTGTCAATTACAAGACACTCATCTGATGAAACTATCAATGCAAGGTCATGCATTAGATCATGCATAGAGTAATAAACACTTCTTTAAAAAAAAACCCTATCCACCAAATCATTCAAATATTGATGCCCAGTCTCCTCCATTCTCAAGTTTTTAGAAGAAACCAAACCTTGTGATGTCCAAATGCGAACTAACTCCAGTGCATCAAAACTGTGACCCTTGGGAAACAATGCACAATATGAAAAACATCTTTGGAGATGAAAAGGCAAGTGTATATAACTAACTTTGAGTGCTGGGATGATATCATCTGGCCCCTGCTGCAGTTTCCATTCATCACTTTGTAATATTTCCATCCACTGTCCACCATCAAGGCTTCTTTTCAAAAGTGCACCAACACTTTTTGCTGCTAAGGGGTATCCCTTCAACCTTTTAGCTATGTTCTGCCCAATAATCTGCAAATTCCAGTGTCCTTCATATTTCTCATCACCAAATACACATGACTTGAACAGAAGCCAAAAGTCATCATCTTCCAAGCCATCCAAATGGATGGGATCCATCGTAGCAATCATTTTCACCACAGAGTGATTTCTTGTTGTGACCAAGATCACACTACCCTTCAGTAAACTTGATAGGATTTCGGATCCTACCGGCGATTGGTCGGAGGTTGTAAGGGTGAGAGATCGGGGGACGAGCTCGGCGACGGCTCTAGGGCGCCGTCCTTGCAGCTGGTCGCGAGGAAGAGCGAGGAACGCGACGAAGGCGCTACAGTATCGCAGTACTGTTCACGGGAGAGAAAGAGAACTCGGCGGCTAGGGTTTCTCCCGGCTCCCTTCAGGAAGCCGGAAACAATAATATGTTTCTGCTTACCAAATTAGTCCCTGATCACAAGTATTTATCTCGTCTATTGAAATATGAAAATAACCCCCTGATTCTATAGAAATTATCTAGACTTAGCCACTAATACCCTTTCGCCGGCCATAATGCATGCCGGTCATAACATCTCTCCCCGCCTGCGCAAACAGCTCGTCCTCGAGCTGAAAGTCGGGGAAGTGAACACGGAAATCCTCCAAGGGCTCCCAAGTAGCGTCGTCGTTCGGAAGCCCACGCCACTTGATCAACACATGCCAGACTCCACGGCGCTGCTGCGCCCGTAACGCCCGAGCCGGCTCCGGAGACAGCCGGCCATCGACGGTCGGCGGCAGCGCGCCTGGCAGTGCTGGCGGCTCCCCCCGATGGCGCTTTAGGAGGCTCACATGAAAGACATTGTGGAGCCGGGCACCCTCAGGAAGCTCCAGGCGGTACGCAACAGCGCCCACGCGTTCCAGGACCCAGAACGGCCCGGCGTAACGCGGCCCGAGCTTGTGCTTGGCGCGGGGGTCCAGCGACTGCGTAGTGCGGTGAAGTAGGCGCAGCCAGACCCAATCGTCGACGGCGAACTCGATATCGCGGTGGCCAGCGTCGTAGTACCGCTTGGCGAGCTGCTGGGCCTGTAGTAGACGTTGACGAACCTCCGCGAGAATCTCGTCGCGGCCACGGAGGAGGGCGTCAGCAACCTCCGTGCGCGCCGTCCCCGGCTGGTACGGCACCATGGGCGATGGCGGGCGGCCGTAGACGACCTCGAACGGCGACGCGCGAAGGGCGGTGTGGAAGGAAGTATTATAACAATACTCCGCCCACGAGAGCCAGTCCACCCATGCGCGAGGACGATCACCTGTAACACAGCGCAAGTACATAGCAATCACCTTGTTAACCACCTCGGACTGGCCGTCGGTCTGCGGGTGGAACGCCGTGCTGAGGCGCAACTTGACGCCCGCCATCCGGAAGAGATCACGCCAGACATGCCCGGTAAACACCGGATCCCGATCACTGACGATGGATGTGGGAAACCCGTGCAACCAGACGATGCCGTCGAAGAATGCCCGAGCGACGGAGGTGGCCGTATATGGGTGGCCCAGCGCAATGAAATGCGCATACTTCGAGAAGCGATCCACCACCGTCAAGATGACCGACTTGCCGCCCACCTTGGGGAGGCCCTCGATGAAATCCATGGAGACGTCCGCCCACACTTGGGACGGCACCTCCAAGGGCTGCAGCAGCCCAGCAGGCCGTAGAGACTCCGTCTTGTTGCGCTGGCACACCTCACAGGACCGCACCCAGTCTTGCACCAGGGTGCGATCGCCGGGAACGAAGAAGTCGGAGCGAAGGCGGTGGAGAGTCTTCTGGACGCCCTCGTGGCTAGCGGAGTGGGCCAGCGAGAGCACCTGGTGGCGCAGATCACCGTGGTCGGGCACGAAGATGCGGCGCCCGTGGAGAAGCAGCCCGGCGTCCGAGCGCCAGGGCGCCTGCAGCTCGCCGGCCGCCAACTGCTGTTGCAGCAGCTGCGCATCAGCCGCCGTCACAGTCGCGCGGCGGATGTCATCGATGAAGGCGAAGGAGGGGCCCGAGATGGCGCACGCACTAGCGCCCCCTTCCCCGCCCGAGTCGGCCACTGACTCGGTGTCGCGGCGGGACAGGGCGTCAGCCACCGTGTTCAGCCGGCCAGGGCGGTATTCGACGGTGAAGTCGAACCCAAACAGCTTGCTGATCCATTGGTGCTGGGGTACCATCGACAGGCGCTGGTCCAACAAAAACTTCAAACTGTAATGGTCAGTGCGGATGAGAAAATGACGACCCCAGAGGTACGGCCGCCAACGGCGCACCGCTTGCACCAAACCAATCAATTCGCGCTCATACGCCGCCAGCTTCAAGTGACGAGCCGCGAAGGGACGGCTGAAGAAAGCGAGGGGCCCGGCGCCCTGATGCAGGACGGCACCAAACCCCACGCCCGAAGCATCGCAGTCCACCATGAACAACTGGTCGAAATCCGGCATTTGGAGGACCGGTCCGGTAGTGAGGGCGCGCTTGAGCGCCTGGAACGCCTCCGCCGCCTCAGTGTCCCACACAAACACGTCTCGCCGCAAGAGACGCGTAAGCGGGGCAGCGATGAGGCCGAAGTCCCGGATGAATTTCCGGTAGTAGCCGGCGAGGCCCAGGAACCCCCGGAGGGCCCGGGCGCCACGCGGAGGGGGCCACGCCGCGACGGCAGCCACCTTGTCGGCGTCCATAGCGACGCCCGCAGCAGAGATGACGTGGCCAAGGTAGGCCACCAACGTCGCGTCGAAGGAGCACTTCGAGCGCTTAAGGTGCAGGCGGTGAGCACGCAGCGCGTTGAGGACGATGGCGATGTGCTGCAGATGCTCCGCCCATGATGAGCTATAGATCAGAATGTCGTCAAAGAAGACGAGCACAAACCTTCGCAGGAGCGGTCGGAGAACGTCATTCATCAGGGCCTGGAATGTCGCCGGAGCATTGGAGAGGCCAAAGGGCATCACCAGGAACTCGTAGTGCCCGTGGTGGGTGCGGAACGCCGTCTTGGCGATGTCGTCCGGGTGCATGCGCACCTGGTGGTAGCCCGAGCGCAGATCGAGCTTAGTGAAGAATTGAGCCCCATGGAGCTCGTCAAGCAGCTCGTCCACCACCGGGATCGGAAACTTGTCCTTGGACGTCTTGGCGTTGAGGGCGCGATAGTCGATGCAGAAACGCCACGAATTGTCCGCCTTGCGGACCAACAGCACCAGGGCTGAAAATGGCGACGTGCTGGGCCGAATAATCCCCTGAGCCAGCATATCGCGACACTGGCGCTCCAGCTCATCCTTCTGGAGCTGTGGGTACCGGTACGGGCGCACTGCCACAGGCGTCATCCCCGGAAGGAGAAGGATGCGGTGGTCGTATGAGCGGGGAGGCGGAAGGCCCTGAGGCTCGGCGAAGATGGCGGCGTGCTGCTGTAGGAGGCGGTCTAGCAGGGGCTGCTCGGAGACAGCCGCCGCTGCCGCAGTGGGCGCCTGCGACGCCGCGTCGGTGGCGCCACCCTCACCGCTCCAGAAGATGTGCCTGCCCTGGCGCTAGAACGATAGCGTCATCGCCTCGAAGTCCCACAGGAGAGGACCCAAGGTCTTCAGGAAGTCGACGCCGAGGATGAAGTCGAAGCACCCCAAGTCGAGGCCGACGCACGTGATGGCGAAGGACTCGGACCCGACGACGAGGGGTACGTTGCGCGCGATGCCCACACACGGAAGTCGATCTCCGTTGGCGACGGTTACGCGGAGCTGAGCACCCCCCGAGGCACAAAGACCCAGGCGGCGCATGGTGGCACTCTGAAGGTAGTTGTGGGTGGAGCCTGTGTCAAGAAGCGCTAGCAAGCGCACGCCCTTGATGGAGACCGGCAGCAGCATAGTGTTTTCCGTGCGGATGCCGGCCACTGCATGGAGGGACACCACCAAGGCATTAGCTGCTGTAGGTTCGACGGCCTGTTCCTCCTCCGTCGGATGAGGCTCATCAGCCGCCGCGTCGGCTGCCAGGAGGTCCTCGTCAATGTAATCAGCAGCCTCCAAGTAGAAGAGCCGTGGGCACACATGGCCACGGACGTAGGGTTCGTCACAGTTGAAGCAAAGGCCCTGCCAGCGACGTTCAGCCATCTCCGCCGGGGAGAGACGACGGAAAGGGCGAGCGCCAGCCGCGGGCGCCTGCTGGGTGTTGGGCGCGGCCTACGCGGCAGCCCCGGCCTGCCCGTGGCCTCCTCCAGGGGCGCGCGGCGGTGGCAGCAGCACCTGCCGCTGCTGCGGCCGTGGTCCCCGGGAAGGGACCGGAGGAGCGACCGCCGCGGCGCGACGTTCAAATGCCCGGGCGAGGTACATAGCCGTCTGGAGATTCTGCGGATCGCGGAGCTCGACATCCACCTTGATGTGCTCGGGGAGACCACCCACGAACAGCTCCGCCTTCTGAGGTCCGGAGATGTTCCGAGAGTGGCAGAGTACCGCGTTGAAGCGCTGCGAGTACTCCTGAACCGTCGACAGGAAGGGCAGCCGCGCCAGCTCGGAGATACAAGTATTCCGCACGGCCGGCCCGAACTGGAGGTTGCACAAGGACCTGAAGCGATCCCACGGCGGCATGCCCTCATCTTGTTCCAGGGTGTAATACCACGTCTGTGCTGCGCCCTTAAGATGGTAGGACGCGAGCCACGTCCGGTCGGACGCCAAGGTGCGCTGCCCGCGAAAAAACTGCTCACACTGATTGAGCCAGTTCAGCGGGTCCTCAGAGCCGTCATATGTGGCGAACTCCAGCTTGTAGAACTTCGGCGGTAGCCGGTCGGAAACGGCGTCAGCACCGGCAGCGGCCGCAGCTGCCGCTGCTGCGTCGGCCGAGGCAGACACTCCAGCGTCGGTTGCTGCCAGGGACGCCTCCAGGATGAGAGTGCCGTCCATGCCGCCGTAGAGGACGCCGGAGACCGACGGGGCGGCGTGGAACGCCGGCGCAGCTGTGCTGGCCGAGTATGGAAAGGACGGCTGCGGCGTCGTGGACGTATAGATCGGGGCCGACGTGGCCATCGCCCACGTCGGGATCGGGGACGGCGAGTGAGGGAATTGGATTTGGTGGATGGGAACAGATGACGTGCGGGGTGGGGGTTGGTGGGACGACGGCGGCGGCATGCCATACGGGTACGTGATTGCGAGGGTGGGCGTTGGCGCGGCCAGGGACGGGGGTGGCGGCGGCATGGGGAAAAGGTGCGGAAGCGGCGGCTGTGGTGGTGATCGCTGGGCGTGGAGCAGTTCCTGGAGGACGCCCCGCACCTCCTCCATGGAGGCCTGCATGGCCGCCATGTTCTGGCTCAGCCCGGCAATGGCCACCGAGGTCTGTTCCTGGGACAGGAGAATGACGGGAGCGCTCGCGCCCGCTGAGTGGGCGACGATCGCCCCAGAGGTCATGGGGGCAACGAGCGAGGTGGAGGGCGGCGGCGATGATGGGCGTGGCGGCGCGGACAGCGGAGGAGAGGGCGCGGGTGGGTAAAGCGAGGCCGAGGGCTGGGGACCTGACAGCTCTGATACCAGGTTGATAGGATTTCGGATCCTACCGGCGATTGGTCGGAGGTTGTAAGGGTGAGAGATCGGGGGACGAGCTCGGCGACGGCTCTAGGGTGCCGTCCTTGCAGCTGGTCGCGAGGAAGAGCGAGGAACGCGACGAAGGCGCTACAGTATCGCAGTACTGTTCACGGGAGAGAAAGAGAACTCGGCGGCTAGGGTTTCTCCCGGCTCCCTTCAGGAAGCCGGAAACAATAATATGTTTCTGCTTACCAAATTAGTCCCTGATCACAAGTATTTATCTCGTCTATTGAAATATGAAAATAACCCCCTGATTCTATAGAAATTATCTAGACTTAGCCACTAATACCTTTTCGCCGGCCATAATGCATGCCGGTCATAACAAAACTACACCTCAGGGGTGCTAAAAGCTTCTCCCACCGGCTTTTATCATTGTCTTCCCACATATCATCCAAAACAAGTAGCAGTCGCTTAGACTTCACACTCTGCTCAAGAATCTCTTGAAGCTTATTCAGGTTGATAATTTCATCATGCTTGCTCACACCATCCGACAGACATTCCAGCATCTCACGAGTGAGTCTTACTTCATCAAAATGGATGGAGACTGATATCCATATCCGCTTGCTGAAGTGATCCTGCACTACTGCATCATTATACACTAGCTGTGCTAACGTAGTTTTCCCAATGCCACCATTCCCCACGATTGGAAGAACCGATAAATGTACATCACAGGCCTCCTTGCTTGTCAGCATCGCCACAATGCGCTTCTTCACGGTGTCCCTCCCAAACACCTTCAGCTCCGTGATGAAAGATGTTGTCTGCCCCCGTGGATGCACATAAGCATCATGGCATCCCAAATCAACAAAAGCATCCAACTTTTCCAGCTTGATTGCTTCGCGGACATCATTCCCAGCCTCACACATCTGCTCCAAAATTTCCTTTATTCTACCAGTAGTATCGTTATCTCCTAGGCGTGCCCTCTTGGCAGTGGCACCCCGAATCTTGGAGATGGCTGATTGGACAGCTGATATTGAAGAACAAGAGTCACTAGCCTGGTCCGGATGGAGCTGGCGGTGGATCTGGTAATAGAGCATTTCGTCGAGCAGGTTGTCGGCATCGCCAGCGAGGCTGCGTAGACGCCGCAGGGAGCTGAGAAGTGCCTCGCCGCGAGCCCTGGGCACGCGTTCTTGTGCCGCGGAGAGGACGAGGTGCAGGCTCTGGAGGCGGGAACGGAGGCGGCGCACGTCGCTGCTGGGGTCGGCGTCCGAGCCGCTCGCGGCGGCGGCCCAGGCGGCGGCGATGCCATCGCCGACGAGCTTCTCCAGAACCACCTGGACAATCCAGGATGCCGCGCCCACCGCGTCCATGGGCGGCCGCCGGCGACGGGATCCAAGATGTGAAGCCTGTGTACAGTTGGAGACTTGGAGCACGGGCGAGCTTGTGTTCTGTTTGACAAATGACAACGCGAGCCCTTTTCTTTGACCCAACGCTTTTCGCCCCGTTCGCTGGGTTAAGCGATCCTAAATTTCCAGCCAAAATAGTATTTTTCTCTTACATCAAACCAGCCAGCAATAATAATCTACGATCGTATACGATCGTTTCATCCCCAGCCGAACATGCTGTTTATCGCCAGCCTTGCTCGCCACATTCCCGAAGTCAAATTTTGGGGGTTGACCCCGGGCTAAAGTTTTAGTCGCCTAAAAACTAGTGTTTTTTGATCGGTAGCGTTACGATTTTTGAAGTTTAGAAAAAATAATATTACTATTCATCTATTTTAAAGCATGCCATTATAATTGACTTGACCCACCTGCAGGCGTACGGGACATACCGGTATTGTCGTCTGGACGATATTGCTCGTCTCTCCCGCACCCGCCACTCCTCCCTCTCTGTGTTTTCTTCTTCGTCTCCGGTCATCTGGCAGCGAGGGCGGGGCAGCGAGGGCGTGCTCGCCCGCCTGGTGTAACGTCCCAGAGTGCAAACGGTTCAGATCCACTCTACACGCTAAGTTAACCACACTTACCACCATTCCACTTACGCTTTCGTCCTCGCTTCGCGTAAAAGGATTAACCCGAGGATGGTGAGGATGGACTCTAGAAGCCTTATATGTTGGTCTATCCTACCTTTAATAACCAAGGTGGGACTAAACTCTCCACAATATATCATTATAGGCCAAAATCTAAATTGGGCCGGATGTGACACCTAACAGCGCGTCGTTGCGCGCTCGCCGGCGATGGCGTGGCCACCTCCTCATCCGGTGGCGCCACAGTAGCCCCCCGCGCGCGAGCCAGGCAACAGCTCGGCTGGCCCAACGCAGAAGCTCTCGCACTCTTGCCCGGCAGCAGCGTGGCGGCCTGCTCGCGCGCGCGCTGGCCATGGCGCAGCCGCGGCAGCACACGCGCGCGAGCCTGACAGTGGGCGAGGGAGTCGCCGGCGAGCAACTTCTTCTTGGTTTCCCCTGCCGCCACCATGGTGGCCGTCTTGGAGAAGATGGGAAGAGGAGGAAGAAGATGACATGTGGGGTCCATACGTCAGTGATAGAGAGGGACTTCCATGGACCCTGTCTACTTGGAGCCGAGGGCATTTGAGTCCATACGAGAATACACTTCGTTGTGTACGCCTGCAGCTGGGCCCATATCGTCCTCATATGTATTCTATGGTAGTTTTGTGAGGAAGAAAGAATTGCGATGGTATGCTTCAAAATAGATGAATAGTAACGGTGTTTCTCCAAACTTCAAAAATTGTAATGGTACCAATAAAAAAACCTAAAAACTAATTACACAGGAGTGGAATAATTAGCGTGATGAATCTATTAAGCATAATTAATCCATGATTAGCACATGTTTACTATAGCACCACATTGTCAAATTTTGGACTAATTAGGCCTAATAGATTCGTCTCGCAAATTAACCTCTATATATGTAAATAGTTTTATAATTAGCCTATGTTTAATACTACTAATTGTTATCAAAGATCCGACGTGACAGGTCAAAGTTTAGCCTACGCTTCCGTGCGGACTTTTAGGGGGTGTTTGGTTTTTTAGTCGCTCCTAAAATTCATGTCACATCGAATGTTTAGATACTAATAAGGAGCATTAAATATAGATTAATTATAAAACCAATTACATAGATGAAGGCTAATTTGCGAGACGAATTTTTTAAGCCTAACTAATCCGTTATTAGCACATGTTTGCTGTAGCACCACGTTGTCAAATCATGGACTAATTAGGCTTAAAAGATTCGTCTCGTAAATTAGTCATAAGTTGTGCAATTAGTTTTGTAATTAGTTTATATTTAATACTCTATGCATGTATTAAACATTCGATGTGATAGAAATTACCAAACATGCCCTTAGAAGGGAATCGTTCCACCGTACCGGCAGATGGAGCATGGGAGCAGCGCTCCGGCCAGGAAATATTTTTTATTCAACTGTCAATGTCAATATTAGAGGACACCATCGGTAGATTTACTTTTCTTTCTTCATTTATCTTTAGGCTAGTGGACGAGAACGAAGTGATAGTTGGATCAGACTTGTTTAGATTGGGGTTAGGAATCAGTATTTGGTATTGTAGCATTTTCGTTTGTATTTAATAATTATTGTCCAATTATGGTCTAACTAGGCTCAAAAGATTCGTCTCGTAATTTACAATCAAACTGTGTAATTAGTTATTTTTTTTATCTACATTTAATACTACATGCATGTGTCCAAAGTTTTGATGTGACGAAGAGAGTGAAAAAACTTGCAATCTAAACAAGGTCAAGATATAAGATGTTGGGCTACAACATCATCTATTTTGGACATATTTTGAATCATATATCGTCTAGCATTTTGGGATAGAGAGAGTACTCCCTCGGTCCTACAATACAGGATGTTTTAGCATTCGAATGATGTCTCAAAATATTTGACGTTATAGCTTTGCACATAGGCCATACACCCTACTCCATCACTCATCTGTCAAATCGTTGTCCTCTGGTGGAAGACATGCATGGGAGGTGCATTGCGAGATGTGGTAGTCCAGTGGATGGTTTGCTGTGTGTGGCGTGAGAGCAAGCATATGTAGTGTTTAGATGGCGAAAATTTTTGCAAAATGCTACCGTAGCACTTTTCATTGTTATTCGATAATTAGTGTCTAATCATAGACTAATTAGGCTTAAAAGATTCGTCTCGTGAATTTCGTCTAAACTGTGTAATTAGTTTTATTTTTTATCTATATTTAATGCTTCATGCATGTGTCCAAAGATTCGATGTGATGGGGAATCTTGAAAAATTTTGCAAAATTTTCCGGAACTAAACTGGACCATAGCATTAAATGAGCATGTCAACTCTAGCCAGATCTTTTATTCGTAACCTTAGTAAATACTACATTTGCTACGACATCTTTCGTTATGGGACAGAGAGAGTATGTGTTTACTATAATAGAGTATGTATAAAAGTTTCTAAATTTTATCATATAAAAACATTCATAATCCATAGTGTGACAAACTAGGATAGCTAAGGAAGAATTGAAGGTGGATTTAACAAGTAACGAGTAGGAATCTGAGGAATTTCAGCGCGGCGACCGCAAGAAGGAACCCTGTTTTTAGAGTTTGGATCACAGTTCATAATCGATTGTCGGTTACATGCCATTTTCAGCCCTTTAAGATGACGCAACGCTGACTCCAGGCTCTGTTTGGTTCCACCTATCATTCCCACCGGCTTTAGGGTCCACTAGTCCGCCATTGTGTTGCTCCCTCTTGTCGGATCCCAAACACCTCCGCTTCCATGCTTTCGTCGTCGTCTTCGAATATCCTGCGGAGTCATGACATACCTCCCCTCTTGAAACACAGCTTGACCCCAAGCTGGTGCATGTGGATAACGACACTGCAGGTCTGGCTCATCTTCGAGAGTGACCAAAGAAGTCTGCACATCGCCCAAAGCACCTTCAGTTTCAACGCTGTCGCCCTGCACATGGTCTGAAAACACGAATCAACACATGTGTTGGACATATAATGATGTCTGGGTCAGAGCTGACCGTTGACAAATCAGTAAGGGGGTGTTTGGTTTCTACAGGAAAATTTTAGTCCCTGTCCCATCGGATGTTTGGACACATGCATGAAGTATTAAATATAGACGAAAAAAATAACTAATTGCACATATTGTGGCTAATTTGCGAGACGAATTTTTTAAGCCTAATTAGTCCATGATTTGACAATGTTGTGCTACAGTAAATATGTGCTAATGGTGGATTAATTAGGCTTAATAAATTGGTCTCGTAAATTAGTCTCCATCTATGTAATTAGTTTTATAATTAACTCGTATTTAGTTCTCCTAAATAGCATCCGAATGTCCGATGTGACATGGACTAAAATTTAGTCCATGGAACCAAACACCCCCTAAATATAGGAGTTTGTGGAGGCACATGCTGCTTCAATTGCGACACATGACACTGGATGTACTCCCTCTGTCCCAATTTATCTATCGTTTTCGGTGTCCGTGCCACGACTTTGACTCAATTTGTACAAAATATGTGCAACATTTGTGTCTCCAAATAAATTTGTTAAAAAACTAGATTCAAAGATCTTTCCAATGATGCTAATTATGTATCATAAATAATAATATTTTTTAATATATATTTTGTTAAAGTTGTTTCTCGGGAAGCGAAAACGATAGATATTCTGGGACGGAGGGAGTATGTGCGATAATGATGGCAACTCCAGTTTGTAAGCCACTGTTCCCACTTTCTTCAAAATACGAAATGGACCATAGAACCGAAATGCAAGTTCCTGATGAGGGTTTAGTGGCAATAGAAGTCTGAACATGAGGTTGTAGTTTCAGATATACCATATCACCTTCCTCAAAATGGCGCTAAGACCATCCTTTATCGGCTTTGAGACTTGATTTGTGCTTGCAGTTCTCAAAGCATGGTTGCAAGGTTTGCTGAATGCAGACGCTGCACATCTATCTTCTCTCAACCCCTCCTAGTCGTATATATCAGCAAGCAATGGGCTGGGTTGAGTATGGAGTGTTGTAGCATATCACATCTCATATCCTGCACCGCGTATCCCTCAACATCGATCAGGTCAGGCGTGCCAAAATATATATAGCGAACTTGGGCAACAATGGTTTCCGCAGCACCGTATGTGGACTTAGGAACGGTCGCCCTGTTCGTTTGGGCTTGTTTGGCTGATAAGCCATGGCTGAAAGTACTGTTGGCTGATTTGGTGTGAGAGAAAAATATTGTTCATTGGCTGAAAAAGTACAGCTTATAAGCCAAACAAGCCCAAACGAACAGAGCAACACTAGCTTGGGCGTTCAATGCAAGTCGCAAACTCCACAGCTACTTAACTAGAGTTTTTCGTATCCACAATTATGCAGGTGTAGGCGCAGCTACTTCAACCCACAACCATGTTTAGCTACACAAGGTATTTATATGGCCATTGCTCAAACATCAACAAATGAATGGATGAAAAAAAATCTTTGAGGCACAGGGGAAGTGGCATAAGAGCACAAACTATCTCCACGTGTGTAACGGGGGTGCTGCTGAAGAATGATATAGTAGCAAGTGCGCCTGTTTCAATTGTAGTGGCAATGCAATGACTGAGACAGATAGACACATATGAAAACAGACAGACAGACAATTCTGTAAGAGAAACTCTCTAGATTTGTTGCAGAGGAATTGTTGCAGAGGAGTAAGCATCTTCACATCTGCAGCATCATTGTGGTGTATATGTCTGGAGCTCCAGTCTTGACGATAGACACACATCTGGGAATGATGGGTGTTGAAGATAACAATGCAAACCTTCTAGAACCTTACACATAACTCATGATGCTTGATGTTTTGTATGAAGCTACTAGATGTTAGCACCATGAAAATATTAGAACAATGTAGAATGTAGATATTTATCTTAGAAGCTTCTAGGAGGGGGCACATGTCATCTGTCTATAAGCCCCCATGAGCTATAAATAGAGACACCCCTCCTTGCCATACCATGCATCCAACTCAAACACGAGGAAGCAGACCCGCGCCGCTACTTAGCTTATCAATTGAGGAGAGAAACTGTTGTTTGTAGGAGAATCAATAATGCCAACTCAAACACGAGAAGCAGAGAGCACGAGCATAGAAGCATCAATCCACAAGAGGCATCATTGTTTCTCGAAGAATCTCAACCAACAAAATCCCCGCGAGTTCACCAAAAGCGACCAACAACTCGACTACGAGCAACTAGCCACAGCGCTACATATCCGTTGACTAGTGAAAATTGATGATTCCGAAAGAAACTGAACTCTATTGAAACTAAACTCTCAATTATGACAAAACTGAACTCACTGAATTTGACACATTAACCCCATAAAACGAACAATAATGAAATTCACAAAACTGGTGAGCGACTGGGCAGAAATTGCTCGTCCTCGAATTTGTTGGTTGTCGCGAACTCGACGAACCATCCGCACCGCTGCATGTCAATCGACCACAGGCCCGAAGAATCGACAATCAAAACTCCCCCACTTCGCCACAACCCGACAACTTAAACATGAGGAAGCAGCTGACCCACGCCGCTGCTTATCAATTGAGGTGATGAATTGTTGTTTTTGGGAGAATGTATCAATCGACTAGGGAAATCGTAGTTTCCTGAACAATCAATTACCAAAAATTATGAGTGACTAACTCAAACACGAGAAATAGAGCGCGTGAGACCAACAACTCGACTACGAACAACTAGCAAAAATCATTGTTTTGCAAATCATCATAAACCTTGGCGACTCCACTAGAATCGACCAACTCAATGACGAGCAACTCCGGAGGAGTTGATCGTCATCAATTTGGTCGCTTTTGGCAGAGTCTGTGAAGTAGACGCGTAACTTTATACCCACGACCAGGGTGGAGGGATTGGGAGAGGAACAGAGCGAGAGAGCTTACGCCCGACCGATGGCGCGAGCCGCCATATTGAAGCCTAAGGGAAGCATGAGGTGGCGGGCATGATGACAAGGCTTGCAGCGAAATGGTGGCAAGGCAGGCATAGGCGCTAGCGAGGAGGAAAAGCGGGTTTGTAAAATTTAGAAAGGGTGAGTCTGGATAGGATGAGATAGGACAGGACCGGCTGCAGCTAGTTATATTTGTCGGGGATTTTGAATCATGCATTTTGGAAAAAAAGTGGGGGTACATCTTTTGTGCGTTAGTAGAGAAGTGGGAGAAGAGGCAACATAGCTATTAATGCGTAGGTAGTCAGTGAGCTTGTCAATGGAACGAGCATGTTCTTATGGCGCAAGAAGCTGTACATAGGCGGGCTGGTTGGGGAGGAACTCAAATAAGTACATTGCGGGGATAAGGGCGTAGCGGCCTCGGTGGGCTTTCAGTCCACCGCTGCACATGCGATTAAGGTTGTTGCGAAAATAGCATAGAGCTCCAGCGTGGTTGCATGAGAATCGATTGATGTACTTGCCATAGTGCCGGTGATGAAATGACAATGATGTGGATGTACTGGTGTTATGCCCCCCCCCCCCCCGTGGCCCTAACAACACGAGCGCGACCACCTGGCGGTGCCCTTAGCATCGATGAATAGCATCGGCATGGACGCAGAGCACCTGCTCGGAGCGATCAGTTATCTCGACGTTGAGCCTACCGCTTCAGGCTCAGCCTATGCTTTCGAGCAGCGGCAACAAACTTTTCACCTAACCTAGGTAGGCCAGTTCCAGTCTCGATGTGCGGTACATCCATTCTTCCTGGTCCATACCAACGAACCTTGCACATGCAGCGAAAAAGACATAAGCACAACAGTATTACAAAAAATTGCAGCAGATCAAGACCTAGATCTATTTTCTCTCTCCTCCATGAAAAATGAGATCTCGATCTAGATCTAGAGCCCCAAATGATGAAAAGAGAGGAGAATAAGGATGGGGGAGTGCGTAGCAACCTCCTGTGGTGCCCTCCTTCAAGAAATCCAAGAGCAAAACTTCTCCCCTAAAAAGTGGTTAATTTTTGGGGTTTTGTAGCTCAAAACCTGTCAAAAATGGAGAAGCTGTGAGGAAGAAGACGAGGGCAGCCGCTTGCTGTATTTATAGCCTCTAATTAACCGAGGCAGGCAACTTAGAGGTGCCCACCTCCGTTAACGCTCTATTAATGGAGGCGATCGTCTTATCCCAGCCGTCTCGGTTATTAACTGAAGTGGATGGCTTAAACCAACCGCCTCCATTAATAGTATATTAACCGTCGGATAACCGAGCATTAACCAAGGCAAACGCCTAATGCCACCTGCCTCTGTTAATCCTTAACGGATGCGGGCGCTCGACCGGCGGCCCTACCACCGATTAACGGAGGTGGCCGCCTGACAAGATCCTAACTATGGGTATGTTAAGCCTCGGGATCAAGGGTTCCTAACCGATCCCTCTAGGACCGCCCAGGGGCTTACACCCATCGGGTACGCTCGCGCACACCCTCAGGTCAAGGGATCAGGCCGAGCTCGAGCAAGCCCGCCACCTCTGCTCGAGGCCCAGGGGCTCGCCCAAGCCCTACGCTCTCGATCGACAAAGGCTTAGACCCAATCCTTGGCCTCCTCCCGGCCTTAGGCGCCAGCCAAGGCCCGAGCACAAGAAGCCAAGTCCCGAGCTACTAAGGTTCGGGGGCTCCCCGGCGCTATCCCTTGGGCACAGCCCTACCAACCGCTCCCCCAACAGGGTCACGCACGGGGCGTGACACAAGAAGACAAGTTCCTTCGCAGCCTCTAGAGGCTCGAGGGCTCCCGGACCCACGCGTCAGCCCCTCGAGCCAACCTCCTTCACCACCAAGAAGCCTCCCAGAAGGCGCACCTGGGGAGGCCGGTCCAAGCCGACACAGCCTGACACTCAGCGTGTCAGAATAGAGCAACCGGACGACGCCCAGGGCTTCTTCGGCTCCACGACACCGCCACGGTCCACAGAGCGCCGCAGCAAGACCCTCCTAGACTCCGGCGCATGTAGACCATAGGTTCAACCTCCAAACCGCGATGTACCTCGACCTATCTCGGAATATAAGGGATAGGTCGGATCCTAGGATGGGGGAGGACGATTGGAGACAGATCATTCCACTCCTCATCGATCCGCTCGAGCTCGGCACCAAGAGCAGAGCAATCGAGAGAGAGGCACCAAGAGCTCCTCCACCGCACCCATCATCTTCCTCCTCTCCGACGAGGGGAAGGCTCCACCGGCGGCAAGGCGACCTTAGGATCCACACCGAGCAATCCTCCTACCAAATCTCTCTCTTTCTCCTATACACTTTGTTGTAACCCCTATTTTTGGGTGTTCTTGAGTAGAAGGGTGATCAGCTGCTGGACGTATGACACCGATTGGCCCAAACCAGGATAAACCGTTGCGTCTCCCATGTGATTCTTGTGTTCTTGAGTTCACCCAAGCCACCGGAGACATGTATTCTAACATCACCTCGAACAATAATGCTTTCAACCCCGCGACACCGCCAAACCCACCCGTCTCGGTTAATTAAAGCGTACAGTCTTGCAAAATCATTTATAGCACATAAATTTTTAACTAAAATAAATAAATTTGTGTATATATTAGTTTTTTAAACGAATTTGTGCATAGATTAGCTGTCCAAAGTTGTAAAATAATTTGCACGTATATACTATGAAACGGCATGCTCTTTGACCATCGCTCGTTCATTCTCAAGCTGGAGTGACGCCCGTAATGTCCATGCGCCTAGGTAAATTTTCCTTTTCTTTTACTCTTTTTTTTTACCTTTTCTTTTACTTATTTAATTTTACCTTTCCCTTTTCTCTTCTTCTCCGCACTTGGGCCACCTATTTAATCCTACGTGCTATAAACAAAATATGTTTAACTCTTTTTTCTAGTTCTTTTTCTTTGGAATACTTATTCGAAAGTTGTCCTGAATCTGTTTTTTTTTTCCAAATACTAAGTTGTGTCTGAAAAGAAGATTTGCACATATACATAGCCAAACGAGTTGTTCTATAAACTTATTTCGTATGATATGAGTTTTCTCAGAGGTACGAACCACCAATAAATCCTGTGTAAGTATGCATATAAGTGTGCGTACAAATATCTAAAAATATAAAATCTTCTAAACTTGTTAACAGTGAAAATTTTGTCTGCAATAGATTGTAGCTTTAAAAATTGAAGTTTTGTCGATGACTAAATTGGACAAAATATTAAAAAACTACATATACAAATTGTGTGCATAAGTTTATAACTTTGGAATGGTTTCGAAAACGAAAAATCACCAAAAATGAAAAGGACCTGGCGGTCTGCTCATTGCACTTTGATATGTCCTCAATGTTATGGAGATCATTAGCCTGTTCGTTTCGGCTTATACGATCGTGGATTATAAGCTGTAACAATATTTTTCTCTCACACCAAACCAACCAGCAGTACTTCTGACTTATAATCCACGATCGTTTCAGCCGAAACGAACAGGCTGCATCATTTTACCCCACTGGAGCATTTGGGCAATTCGAAATGATTTGATCTTTATGGGAGAACAACCTACTCCCTCCGTCCCTAAAAAAAGTCGCTATGGAATTGTGATGGTCAAACTTTCTCAACTTTGACTAGTTTTGTAGAAAATGTGTACAAAATTTATATCTCCAAATAAGTTTATTACAAAACTATATTCAATAATTTACCTAATGGTACTAATTATGTACCATAAATATTAATAGTTTGTTAATCATATTTGGTTAAAGTTAAAAGTTGCTGAATTTTTGGAAGCGAGAATGACTCTTTTTTATGGACAAGGGGAATAATTTGGAGCGAACCAAAGGTGTTTTTCTAGAGAATTTGCTATGGTTATCCATCAAGCAAAGACTGAATGCTTCCCCAGATAGAGTTATGGCCAGAGGCTTTGTTGTAATCTTACTTTCTTTCCTTTGTTTGTTTCTTTGTATCTTGAAACTCTTTGGTTCTTTGCTCTTTGTTTCGTTAATCCACGTCACTCTTGTCACATTAGGGACATGTTCCAATTCACTAATTAAGGTGTCTGTCTCCTTTTGTGGTGTTTTGGCATAGTGCCACTAAAGGTATGCCCCTCCTGTTTGCATGAAAAAATGTTGTTAGACTATGTCCTGTTTGATATGGCTCATTACAATTTCTACTAAAAAAGAGTTAAATGCACCACATGCCCCTGAACTTGTAAGCGTGTGTCACATAGGTCCCTGAACTTGAAAAATGCATTTCTGGCCCCCTAAACTTGTTAAGTGGTACACATAGGCCCCCGAACTTTGAAAATGCATTTCTGGCCCCCCTAAACTTGTCAAGTGGTACACCATAGGCCCCTTAACAGTAACTTTTGCTATTTTTCTAAAACTTTTTTAGAAATCCATTTGCAACGCTCCGTATACACAGTCATATATATATGTATGGTACAGAGCAGTAGGGCATCCATCAGGCGATATGATGCAGCAGGGTGAGGCCGGCCGGGTCGGCGGAGCTGCTGCTGCGTTGGCATGAGTGGTCGGTCACTGGTACGTACAATGCATGCATGCATGTGCTGATGTGTGTGCGGTGTACTACGTGCTACGACGACATATATATAGGTGTGCGCATGGCGACTTATATGGACATGCATGCATGTGCGTGGCTGACCTGACCCGGTCACCCGGCCGGCCGGCCTCAGCCTGGGTCGCATGCGCCATGCCATGCGCGCACTGCAGCAGCACCGGTTCTCTTCTTCCTCACGCCAACAACACCAGCAGCACCGGCCAGACGCCGGCAGCAGCAGCGGCACAGCCGCGCAGGTCTATCTGTCTGTCTCTCTCTCTCCCTGTGTCTCTCCATCCATGGAGGGAGGCAGCAACAGGTAGGGGCAGTCAGGCACAAGAGAGCGAGCGAGTCAGGCGCCGCTGTACCAAGGCATGCACGCCGAGCATGCAGTTACACGTTCAATGCCAAACCTACTGGCTACTGCATTCCTGTCTCACCCTGCTGCATCATATCGCCTGATGGATGCCCTGCTGCTCTGTACCGTATATATATATATATATATATATATATATATATATATATATATATATATATATATATATATATATATATATATATATGGAGCGTTGCAAATGGATTTCTAAAAAAGTTTTGGAAAAATAGCAAAAGTTACTGTTCAGGGGCCTGCGGTGTACCACTTGACAAGTTTAGGGGGTCATAAATGCATTTTCAAAGTTCAGGGGCCTATGTGTACCACTTAACAAGTTTAGGGGGCCAGAAATATATTTTTCAAGTTCAGGGACCCATGTGACACACGTTTACAAGTTCAGAGGCCTGTGGTGCATTTAACTCACTAAAAAAAATACTATCTCAGTCTAAAAAAGATACAATCACGAGAGTGATCAAAGTTAAACTATCTTAAATTTAATTAAGTCTGTAAAAACAGTACCAATATTTGTGTCGTGTCTCCAATTAGTCACTAACTCACTATCTGAGTCTGCGAACATCGCGGTTGTATAGATTTGTTTCTGAGTTTTTGGCTGGTTTAAAACAGAAGCGCTTCTTCTACTTCAACGTACGTGAAAAGCAACCATTTGAAAAGCCCGCCTTGACCCAAGAAATTTCAATGTTTGTCCCTCAGTACTTGTTCCTCTCCAGATTTGACACTTAATTTGCACGCCTTTTGAAATTTAACACTGTTGCTGCGATTTCTTTTGATTCAAGGGATTATCCTCATTTTCTCTCCTTTTCTGTTTTCAGGAACTGACGCTTGCGATTTCTCGGAGACGGCGTCGGGTGCAAGCGCGCCTGCGGCGAGCGAGGCCACACCCATGCCCAGGTGCGGGACGGGGCGCACGTGTGGGTGCGAGGCCGGCGAGCTGCGGTGGCGGCGGCGGCGCTAGCGGCACACACGGAGCGAGCCTGGTGACCTACGGCGGCAGCGGCAGCGCTAGGGGCACGCACGGAGCGAGGCCGGTGAGCTGCGGCGGCGGCGCGGGGCGAGCTATCGATATAATATAATATTATTTGAAACACATAGAATATATGCCCAAGTAACTTAGCTTATAAGTCATATTTTTTTATCAACAAATAATATTATTCTTTCACTATAAATCGGCTAACAGTACTTTCAGCCATAGCTTTTCAGCCAAGCAAACAAGAGCTAATAAGTAATAACGCAATGCCAAACTTGCAGATCATGTCCAGTGCACTACTACATAAACGATTAGATGACACCTCCCAAACATCAAAGGAGACGGTACAAAGGCTCTGTTCCGCTTGTCTTATAATCCGTACTTTTCAGTTTTTTTTTAGCCGAAACAGTATTTTTCTCTCACAACAAATCAGCCGAAACAATGTTTCGGTTTGTTTTTTCAGCGAAGCGAACAGGGCAATCTAACCGCCTCCTAAAATGCTGGGCTATTAACGAAGGCGGTCACATTTATTTACTGAGGCGGTCACATTTGCCCGCCTCCTAAAATCTATTAACTGAGGCTGTCAAAATCCAACCACCTCCTAAAATCGATTTACGGAGACGGGTGTCTTAAGACAACTGCCTCCTAAAATGGTCTATTTACGGAGACGGTCGTCTTAAGTTATCCACCTCCATAAATCTATTTTCAGAGGCGAGCACACTATAAGGCCCGCCTCCAAAAAAGACTGAGGCCCAACAGGTCTAGGGAGGGCCGATAGCCATCTTCGATATAAATAGATGATGTTAGGGTTTTCCTTCACTCACTCTCTTCGTCTCCCTCCGCTGACTCCTTCCGACTCCGTCCGCGCCCTCTCCCTACCCCGCGCCCTCTCCCTCCCCCGCGCTCTCTCTCCCTTAGCGCCTACCTCACCTCTCCCTCTCCCCCATGGCAGCAGCCACCCGACGCCCACCCCTACGGCGGCTCTTCCCTCTCCCCCACAGCTGGCGCAGGGCACCCTCTCCTCTTCATCTCCCCATGAAGCTCGACTGGTGGCGCATCCTTCTCCCTCGAGCTCGTCCGGCGCACGGGGAGGCCGGATCTGTCCCTGGCACCGGTGGATCTGGCGGCGACGGGCTCCACCTCGGCCGAACCAGGCCCGGTGCAGGCGAATCTGGCCTTGGCGCAGGCGGATCTGGCGGTGGCGGGCTCTACCACGGCGGATCCCCCCCCCCCCCCCCCCGCGGATTTGGCCTTGGCACGGGCGGATCCGGCCCCGGCGGATCGGGCGGCGGCGGGCTCCACCACGACAGATGCAGCCCCGGCGCCGGCGGATTTGACCTTGGCGCGGACGGATCCGGCAGCGGTGGGCTCCCCCATGGCGGCCAGAGGCAGCGGCGGGACGCGCGGTGGTGGTGGAGCAGACGCGACGATGGCGGGCTCGGAGCGCGGCGGCCCTGGATGGGCTCACGTCTGGGCTCGTCTTTTTTGTAATTTTTTAATTGATTAACTGAGGCGGGCAAAGCAACCGCCTCGATTAATCAGTATTAACCGTGACCTTGAATTGGAGACAGTTGCTTTACCCGCCTTCGTAAATCGTTTTTGACCGTCTCAAAAAGATTTATGTAGCAGTGGTGCAGCAACCACGACGACGGAAGCTCTAAGCCTCTGACCACCTCAAGACTCAAGAGCAGACCAAACAACCCTGAGCAAACCATGTCCATGTCCTCCCTCTGGCGGTGCAGGTGCTGCGACAACGTCGTCTCCCAGTCAAGCGTGATGAGAATTCTGTTGAGACTCCACAGGAACGCACCGAAGTAGAGAAGCAGGCGCAACACTGCAGCTGATGCCAACGGTGAGGCCTCCTCGCCACCTGCAGCATCCTTTGAGTCAGGGACGTGAACAGAACGGACACCAACACGGCCGGCGACACTACTATGTTCTTTGTGTATGTTTGATCGATACATGAGACTTATTATCCTCGCCCCGTGGCAGCGCAGCAGCTCGACAGGCTCGCCCCGCGCGTGCGGCCAGCGCCGCCGCGGCAGCTCACCGGCCCTCGTACCCACACGTGCCGCCTGTCCCGCACCTAGGCATGGGTGTGGCCTCGCTCGCCGTGGGCGCGCATGCACCCGACGACGACAAGAAGCGTCGTGACCGCCGTCTCCGAGAATTCACTTGCGTCTGTTCAGGATGGATTTGGGTAATAAGGCAAAGGGCATTTTGGTCTTTTTTGTTAGCCTGGTTAGAGGGAAGAGACTATTGATAATAGAAAAGAAGAGAAAATGAGGATAATCCCCCTTGAACCAAAAGAATTTGCAGCCACTGGGTTCAATTTTAAAAGACGTGTGAATTGAGTGTCAAATCCGTTGAGACGCACGTATTGAGGGTTAAATATTAAAAGAGTAAATTGCACCGCAAGTCCTTAAACTTTTGGGCGGTTCCCATCTAGGTCTTCTAACTAAAATACGTAACATCTGGGTCCTAGATCTATCTTTCGCTGGCATCAACGGTCCAAAGGTGGCCATGGACGCGCCCGCATCCGACGAGGAGCTGCCACCGTTGTAAGGTCGAGATGGCGGACTAGAGGGGGAGGTGAATAGTCATTTCTAAAATTAATCGCATCGGCTTACCGAAATAAATGTGGAATTAAAACTATCGGTCTAGCCAAGACTACACCCCTCTATCTATGTTCTCTAGCGCCTTACAAAAATCCTAATAAGCAATTAAGGTACCGATCTAGCTAGAGCTCATCTAATCAATTCTAGAAGCAAGGTTACACAAATCTATGCCACTAGTACTTCAAGTAATGGGAGAGCTCCTACACATGCTAGTAAGCAAAAGTACAAAGCTATCTAAGCTCACTAGCAATGCTCAATAATAAGGCTATACAAGCTAAATTATAGAGCACAAATTACATAGCTACACAAACTAAGCAATGTGACTAACAAGGTTACACAAACCAAATTAGCCATGCAAGGGAGCTATTTCTATGCTACACAAGCAAGGAGATACTAGTGAGCTACACAAGCTAACTAATTACAAGAGCAACTACACAAGCACAATATATATGAAAGTAATACAAGCTTATGTTGCGCGAAAAGCAAACTACCGAGAAGATGATGAAGACAATGTTGACACGGTGATTTTCTTCCGAGGTTCACGTGCTTGCCAACACGCTATGTCCCCGTTGAGACAAGCTCCAAGGTTGCCGCTAGTCCTCTTGCTAGTGGTGACCCGTAAGTCACACTCTCCCACGTGGAGTGCTTACCACAAGCTCTAGCACTTGACTCGGTCGGACCATTTGTCGCCCTTCGCGTCTCGCTCTACTAGAGTTGCTCTTCACGACTCCTGTAGGGAGAGCACAATGCCCCTCACAAAAGCTTTTCTCTGGAGCACCGCACAAGCTTCTTGCGGGCTTCAACGGAGATCACCACCAAGCCATCTAGGAGGTGGCAACCTCTAAGAGTAACAAGCACTACCGTCTTGCAACTCGATCACCCAGTGCCACTCGATGCAACCCTACGATGCAATCGCACTAGAATTGCTCTCTCATACAATCAGAAGATTACTATCAAGCATATGTGAGATAGAGGGCTCCTAAGCACTCTCAAGCATGGACACAAAGTCCCCCAAGGTGCTCTCTCTCAGCCATGGCCAAGACCCACTTCTATTTATAGCCCCACGGACTAAATTAGCCGTTACCCCTTCACCGGGCAAAAATCGGGGCGACCGGACACACCGGTCAGTTTGACCGAAAGTAGGACCCCAGTGTCCGGTCGCGCGATGCACGTCACATGGCCCCTGCTTCAAATGCTGATCACCCGATCTCAACGGTCATTAGTGCACTTAAGTTGTGACCGGACGCGCTACAGTGAAGGACCGGACACAGGACCCCAGCGTTCGATCAGTTCCAGTAAGGTTCCAGTCGCGACCGGACGCGTCAGGTCATGCCCAACTGGACGCAGACAAGCCAGAGTCCTGTCGTTTCCAGAGAGCTCCCTGAACCTCTGTTTTGTGACTAGACACGTCCGCTCCTGTACGACCGGACGTAGCACCTAAGTCCGGTTATTCTCCAACTGCCACGTCAGCGTACGTCAGTACTGACCGGACGTAGGCCCTGAGCGTCCGGTCACTCTTTGAGCCAGCGTCCGGTCACGATATCAAGACCACGCGCTCACAGCTGCTACTGACCGGACGTGGGGTTAGAGTCCGGTCACCACATGACCAGCGTCTGGTGCACTCTGTGAACCCCTGTGGCACCGTCAAACTGTCCGCCAGTGAAGTTTCGAACCCTTGCTCTCAAGTGCTAAACACAATGTGTATCACCTTTGTGCATGTGTGTTAGCATATTTTTCACAATCATTTTCAAGGGTTAGTCATTCAACTTGCCACGCCACTCGATCCTAGCAACGATGCAAAGTTAGATCACTCGAGTGGCCCTAGATGACCGATATGCAAACAAGTTTACCCCTTTTGATAGTACGGCCATCTATCCTAAATCCGGTCATCAACTTCTCTACACACCTATGACCGGTGAAATGAAATGCCCTAGGTTATACCTTTGCCTTGCGTATTCCATTCCATCTCCACCAATGTCGATGCAACACATGCACCAACACGATCAACAATGATATGATCCACTTCATATCATTACATGATCATATTGGTTCATCGATCTTGACTTCACTTGCTTTCACCATTGTCTTCGTCTATCGGCGCCAAGTCTTGCTCAAGCTTCACCGCCAGGCGGTCCATCGCTCCAAAGCCTCCAACTTGCCCTTCACGCTTGCAAATGGCCCATCAAGCCAAGTCATGTCTTGATCTTCTCCACCTTGATCACATGACTCAATGTCATGTCTCATGTGCAATGAGCTCCTTCATCATCACATGTGTGAGTTTTGCAACATCTCTGAGCCATTTCCACCTTCATGGCATATATTGCTCACACATATGTACCTGTGGACTAATCACCTGTGTGTCTCACATAAACACAATTAGTCCACCTAGAGTTGTCACTCAATTACAAAACCAAACAAGGCCCTCTCAACCGTGGACGCTGGACGCCGAGTCGCTATAGATTTCACAATAACCCCTCGACCGCTGTCCTCACTCTCTCTCAATCTCTGGCCATCGTCTCTCTCCCCATTCTCTTTCAAGACTTTTCCCTGTGTGCTATTATAAAAGATCGCAATCCCCTGTGTGCCTCTGAAAAAATTCAGCGGTCTTCAGCGCCACTACTCCAACTTTTTCGTGTCCTCCATGCCACTTCTGTCAGTTTGGGCTCTAACACCGTCAAACCGCAGGTGTTAAAAGACGAAAATACCCTTAAGTCTAAATATGTTATTAAATTTTTTAGCATCTTAACGACTTCAAATAAAAAAAACTCAAAACTAGAAAGTTGTAGATCTCGTCGAGATCTATAATTTTCATATAAAATATATTTTTTATTTAATTCCGTAAAAAAATATGATTTGATATGATTAATATATCTTAGAAAAATCATCATTTTTTTTGCGGAATTAAATGAAAATAAATTTTATATGAAAATTATAGATCTCGACGAGATCTACAACTTTCTAGTTTTGAGTTTTTTTATTTGAAGTCGTTAAGATGCTTAAAAAAATTAATAACATATTTAGACTTAAGGGTATTTTCGTCTTTTCACACCTGCAGTTTGACGGTGTTAGAGCCCAAACTAACGGAAGTGGCATGGATGACACGAAAAAGTTAGAGTAGTGGCGCTGAAGACCGCTGAATTTTTCCAGGGGCACACATGGAATTGCAATCTTTTATAATGGCACACAGGGAAAAGTCTCTTCTCTTTCTACTCCAGCGCGGTGCCACCGCCGCCTCCTCCCAAAGGTGAGTCACCTAGCCGCCGCCGCCTCCGGTGTGTCCCACCTCCGCCAGCGCCCATGCATACATCGATGTCGCTTGGTTGCTCGTCTTCCTTTCCGGGTCGTCAGGGGCGGTCGGATTACAAGCTCCTTCCTCTCAAATGCGGGCCGTGCACTGGTCTGCCGCTGGTGCCATGCCCCAAGTGCGGCGAGGAGATCTTAGAGCTAGTCGCTACGCCTGGATCTAAGGTCCCCGGGTTCATCTTCTTCGAATGCCCCCTTCATGAAAGAGATGTAAGTTCATAGTTGAGTTCGTAGATGTAGGGTTTGCCTGTAGCTGTCATGTAATGTGGTATCCAAATCCCTCTCGCAGGTGCCAGGTACTTGCCCGTGGTACCTGTTTGCCGACAAGTATGAGAAAATGCTCATTAAAAGGGGAGTGATTGCAATCACCGGAGTGGAGACCGAGCAACCTGTCCTGAGCTGTCTGATGAAGTTGGAGGCTTGCAGGCAGCAGTTGATGGCGCGAACAATGTGTCGGCATGTGTCAATGATGATGTTGAGGCACTGAAGGCTACCATTGGTGGTTTAGATGCAAAGCTGAAGAAGCTAGTAGTCTTAGGGGAAATTGGAGTTGTTTTCATTGTTATTCTTGCGGTCTTTGTTGTTCTTGGTGTGATCAAAATGTTGGTGATGTAAAAATAGGAATTGTAATGTTTCAGTTTCAGTTAATGCAGTGACCTATTTCATGGCCAACTAGCTCCATTGAAATGAATGTATGTCTCTGTTTTGCAACTCAGTTTACATGAAATTGAGAGCAATGTGAACCGGAAATACATGGAATTGACAGCATGTGAACTGAAAATAGCATTTGACAGCAACAGCAACATTTGACACCAACATTTGACATATAATCACTGAAATAGCATCCATTACATCATAGTTTAGGTGCTTCCATTACACAACCAACACTGCATTATATCATACTAGTTGCATATGACCTATACCTATATGATCACTGCACAAAAGCCAACTATACCACCTGGACAAAAGGCAACTATAGTGCCTGCACAAAAGTTAAGTGCAGTTGCTGCACAAAAGGCAACTGTATTTGGTCCACAAAAGCCAACTAGCTATGATGTACAAAAGGGCAGCCACACATTCCATGGTCTTTCCTACTCTCCAGATTGACCTTTCTTGGCCTTCACTGTCTTTTTCTTACTTGGGTTCACAGGCTTCTTGTTGACTGATTTGCTCCTTGATGCCCTGCCAGCTTTGGTTGCTGTTGTAAGGGGAATTTGCCTTGCTGGTGGGAGGTTGGAAACAATGTAGGCAGAGTCTGGTAGTGGTTGACAGATTGGATTTTGTCTCACAGTCTGTGAAGCCTGATTAATAACAGAACCATCAGTTATGTAGTATGGCAAAAAATTAGATGAAAATTGTAAGATTGTTCCTGAGTTATGGTACCTCATCCTATAGTTGTGACACCATAGGGTTCTCCATTTAGGACAGCAATGCTTCTGTTTCAGCTTCTTCAGTATGGAGCTCCTGAAACACAGGTTCTAGTCAAGAAAGGCAGTTTTCACCTATAGAAGGGAATGGTGTGCCTTCTTTGCACATACCTGGACATATTCTTCATCATGCCTAGGTTGCTGATCTTCATGCACAATAGTTCTCCTTTTGGCTTTCTTAACATGTGGTTCTCCTGCCTTCTTTGCTACACATGTTGCTGAGTTGTGCCCAGGTTGACCACAGTGACTGCAGTGTATGATTACTCCATGTTTGGATAGCCTTCGTCCATTTCTACCATGAACTTCATGTGGTGCTTTCCTTCTTTCCTTAGGTGGCCTTCCTACCTTCTTCTCATATTTAGGTGGCTGCACTTCTGGACCTCTAACATTTTTCCAAGAAGCCTTGTCAGAACAGGGAAGAATGTTGCAACTATGCATTTTTGAATGCTTCAATGGAGCAACAGGCTGGCAGCACTGAGTCTTCTGGAATTCTTTCATGCCTAAGGCATGAAATTGCATGGCTACAGGGTATGCCTGTCAAATCCCACCTTCTGCAATCACAATGTCTACCTGCAATGTCAACAACATACTGCCACTCTCTGTCTTGAACCTCAAAAATTCCACTGCCACTTGGTAATGCATAACATGTGTTGGACATCTTGGCATGCCTAGCTAACTTTTCCTGATCTTCGGGCATATAACCATGCCTCCCCACTTCTCAGCCACCTCTTTCTGTTTGTTGTAGTGCCTTGTCATAAGTTGGCCTTTGATCTTTTGCAGCATGGTCAAGATAGGCAGTTCTCTGGCTTCCAATATGTACTTGTTGAAAACTTCACAAGTGTTGTTCAGGAGGATATCACACTTAGGGTACTCACTAAAGAAAGCCCTAACCCATGTGTTTGGTGGCATCTTCTCTAACCAGGCATGGGCATCCTTGTTGAGCACTTTCATTTTCTCCATCTCCTGGTTCCACCTGACAACTGTACTTGTTCGTGCACATGCCCACAGTTGATTCTTCAAGTTCTTCCCTTTGAAGTGGCCTTGGAAATTTGAGTACAGATGTCTAACACAGAACTTGTGTTCTGACTCAGGAAAGACTTGTTGAACAGCAGTGATAAGACCTTTTTGTTTATCTGTCATTATGGTCCAAGCTATGGTGTTTTGTATACCAAGATCCTGTTTTAGTGTCTCTAGGAACCACTTCCATGATGCTAGGGACTCAACCTCCACAACTGCCATGGCTACAGGAAAGATATAGTCATTAGGGTCTATGCCTATAGCAGTTAGCAGCTGGCCCCCAAACTTAGTCTTGATGTGGCAGCCATCTAGACA
The DNA here is from genome assembly GCF_019320115.1 of Miscanthus floridulus. Taxonomy (NCBI): domain Eukaryota; kingdom Viridiplantae; phylum Streptophyta; class Magnoliopsida; order Poales; family Poaceae; genus Miscanthus; species Miscanthus floridulus. The sequence continues at coordinate 115,956,552 of NC_089587.1, read as the reverse complement.
GATCACAGGCCTGCAACCAGTGAGGAAACCCCTCTTGCTTGCATCCAAAGAAATGTACAGTGAACTGAAGAAACCATCAAGGCAGTACAGAAAGAAGGTACTGCCTGGATTTGTCTTCCTCAGTTCATGACCATAGTTCCTTAGGTCATTGAATTGTTGCACTTCATCTCCATAAATAATCTTCCATGCTAGTCTCCTTGCTCTGCATAACTTCATCCTGGATGGAGTCAAGTTTAGCTCCAACTGAACAGTTCTTCCAAAGTTGGTCAGGCTCATCTTCTCATCTGCCCTAAACCTGTCCAAGTACTTCTTTGCTAACCATGCAGCAGTACACTTCTTGAGTTGCCTTTTTTTCTGACAATGATGATCCCCAATATAAGACTTGATCAAGAAACACTTGAGCCTTGAGTCATAAGAAGCATACAGGTTCCATGGACAACCTGTGTCACAATGGGCTTTGATTCTGCTCTGGTCATTCTTTGGCATCTTTATCTCCACTCTTTTATTTGATACTGTATTCTGTAATAGCACTTCTCAGCATTTCTACTGATGCAAACTTCATTCCTATCTTGAAAATTGGGTTGTGCATATCCTCTGGCCTGAAGGTCTTCAAATTCTTGCCAGGATGTCCCTCTTCATCAGAATCTGGTAACTCCAACTCATCTTCATCAGAGGTCAGCTCATCCCATTCCCTATCTGCTCCCTCCTTCCCTTTGCCCCATTGGGCATTTCTGTTCTTCCCTTTGCTGAGTACCATGCCCTTGCCTGCACCTTCATCAACCACTCCATCATCAACATTGTCATAAAACATGTCATCATCCCCATCATCAAGTTCATAGTCACTGTCAACAAAGTCCACATCTGAACTGCCCTCATTATCAGTATTTGTTGTTCCCTCATCAACATGTATTCCAGCAGGCACCTTTCTGGGGATCAACACCTTGGGTAGTGACTCAATTGGATTGACCACAATGTCTTCCCACATATTGCCAGCAAGTGAATCATACTGATCAAAATACAACATAAATTTCTTAACCTTATACGCAACTTGCTTCATGATGTTTGTTTCTCCATCTGAGTCTATGATTCGCAAACCAGTAGATAAAATCCAGCTCAGGCAACAACCAGTGAACCTTCACATCCCCAAGTCCATAATCTAGTAGCATGATCATCTCTTTAATTGCAGAAAAACACCAGTACTCCTCTTTGATATGGTCAAACCAATCTACCTTCTCATCTAGATAAACACGATTTTTACCTTGCCCACAGAAAAATCCCCATGATGTACTTCCACTGAGAACTCTTGATCGTCAGGCCCTAAACAATCAACAATAAACCTAGTTTTCAGAACTATGCCCTACCAATCCAGTGAAAATCGATTCTTTACATCAAGTCCAAGTACTACGACACTAGATTGAAGTAGCACAAACTACATTCATGAAACGGATAGGGCTCGGGGACACTTACCATAATCAGGTGCTGCCTCCCCTTGCAGTCAACGTCGACCGGCCATGGTGCCGCCGTGCCGCACTGGATGCGGCGGGGCGGAACCCAGGCGGACCTGAATCCAGTCAATGCGGCGCCGGTGGGAGACGCTGGACCTCCGGCCTAATGCGGCGACTGAGCTTGGGGGAGGCGGCGGCGGCGGCTTGACGCTTGCACAGAGAGATATTGGGGAGAGACCACGGACAGAGAGAGAGAGAGAGAAATGTGCAGCGGCTCGGCGTCCAGCGTCCACGGTGGCAGCTCCACGTCGGATGCAGGCGCGTCTACAACGGCCAGATGTACCATGACACCAATATACCATTCCTGGGAGTCATATGACTGGTCCGTACTTACTATAGCAAGCATCTCACGCAGCGTCGCACCGAAAGCAACGCGCAGTCCCAGGGCATGCAGTGCAGGCAACGGTTTGTTCTTTTGGGAGGCCAGGAGAGGAGGTACACGCAGCGGCACCGGCACGACCTCGCACGTCCATTTTTGGAATATGTTTAGATGAAACCTTAATACAAGTTGTACGTGTGTTCGATAAGTAGATTGATATGCATGTTGAGTCATGAATAGTGTGGTGTGCATTGTTAAACACATTGCACAATTCTCTCTCAAATAACAATGCCATAATGGCTAATCGGGAAATATATATAGGGATACTTTTGGGTATTGTTTTCACATTGATGGAGATAGGCAATTAATATACGAATTAGGGTTTGCTTCAGATTATTTTCAATTATGACGAAGATAAGCAATTTATGTACAATTTAGAGGGTTCCTTTATGTTATGTTTTATATGGACATAGGTGGTTAATTAAATTTAGGACCTTTTTGGAACACAGGAATATGAACAATATAGAAGTGAAGTTGCGTATCACTTGCAATCCCATAGGAATTAAAAACACAACAAATTCTCTAATAGAGCATTTGGATACACCACAGGAGGAATTAGAAGAGAGAAATAGACGCAGAGGAAAGTTTCCAAGAGGTTGGACATCATGTTCGATTTCCTCCTAAATTCCTATGTTATATTTCGTCCAAAATTCCTATGGATTGAGCCGTTCCATAGAAATTTTGTAGGATTTCAGGATGACCAATCCTTTATTCCAAAGGGCCACATAGGAAAAACTCATATAGGTTTATAATCCTGCAAAATTTCTTCATGAATCCTTTGTGTTCCAAAGGGAGCCTAGAGTTATCTTAAAACATTTTCACAATGGGTATGAATGTTATTAACCTTTATTATCAACGATTATTAGAATTTACAAATCTACTGGCAAGATGTTTATGATCTTTTTAAGAGCTTGTATAGTTTCTCTCTCTTTTCGTCCTCCTAACTTGTATTATGAGAGAAAACATGAAGGCTCAAAAAAATTGTGATAGTACGGTCGATGCGGCACCTAATCGATAAACCAAGTAATCAACCACCTCATGATCATAGCATAACATAACAATAATAATAGTTGATGGCCACTATAGTTTCTTTCTTTACTCACCTCGTGTACATATACATGTACCAACATCCAAATGTAGCACACCGGGCATGTTTGGCTGGTATTAAAACCGGCTGAAATTGTTTTGTTGTGAGAGAAAAATACTGTTGATTCTAGCTGATAAGCTGATTGAAGCGAACAGGCCTGTACCATTCCTGGGAGTAACCTGAAAGTGTAATTGTGGGAATGAATCAATCTATTCCATAGCAATGTGCGTGTATACGTATGGAGGCCGAGGTGGCTCTAAGCCAACCGCACAGGCGTACATGCCTAAAATCAAGGGTTGACTATTATAATTGTACATACTATAATTACAATAGTCTAACACTCCCCCGCAGTCTAATCGGGAGCATCGCTAACGGTCAGGCTGGATCGAAACTCCTGGAACAGCGAGGTGGGTAGGCCCTTGGTGAAGACGTCGGCGTACTGTGATGTTGTAGGAACATGAAGAACCCGAACGTGACCGAGGGCGACCTTCTCTCGAACAAAATGGAGATCGATCTCAACATGCTTCGTCCGCTGATGCTACACTGGATTGCTGGAGAGATATACAGCACTAACGTTGTCACAGTAGACCAGGGTGGCACGGCGAGGCGGGTGCTGAAGCTCAATGAGTAACTGACGTAACCAAGTAGCTTCAGCAACACCATTTGCCACAGCACGGTATTCGGCCTCGGCGCTGGACCGGGAAACCGTGTGCTGGCGCTTGGAGGACCACGACACCAGGTTGTCTCCGAGGAACACTGCGTAGCCAGAGGTCGACCGGCGAGTGTCGGAACATCCAGCCCAGTCGCATCCGTGTAGACAACGAGCTCCATAGGGGAAGACCTGCGCATAGTTAGTCCAAGGGACACAGTGCCCTGTAGGTAGCGCAAGATGCGCTTGAGAGCCGCGAGGTGGGGCTCTCGAGGATCATGCATATAGAGACAAATCTGCTGAACAGCAAATGCAATGTCCAGACGGGTGAAAGTCAAATACTGTATAGCACCTGCCAGGCTACGGTATTGAGTAGCGTCATCAACGGGAGGTCCATCTACAGATAATTTGGAGTGGAGATCAACAGGTGTGCTACACGGCTTGCATGCGCTCATCCTGGCGCACTCCAAAATATCCTGAGTGTACTGCCGTTGAGAGAGAAACAGACCATTGACAGAGCGTGTCATAGAAATACCCAAAAAATGGTGAAGCTGGCCCATGTCCGTCATAGCAAACTCACGCTAGAGAGCCCCAACCACATGCTTGAGAAACTTGGCAGAGGAGGCAGTGAGAACAATATCATCCACATACAGCAGCAAATAGGCAGTGTCTGACCCTCGGCGATAGATGAACAGTTAACTATCTGACTTGGTTTCAACAAATCCAAGGGAAAAAAGATGGGAGGCGAACCTGTGATGCCAAGCACGAGGAGCCTGCTTCAAGCCATATAGAGATTTGTTGAGCCGACAAATAAGATCCGGACGAGAGGAATCCACAAAACCAGAGGGCTGTACGTAGTACACTGTCTCGGTGAGGGTGCCATGTAAGAATGCATTCTTCACATCTAGCTGATGAATGGGCTAGTCCTGAGAGAGAGCCAAAGAGAGAACAACGTGAACTGTCGCAGGCTTGACAACCAGACTGAAAGTCTCATCATAATCCACACCGGGGCGCTGGGTAAACCCTCGAAGGACCCAGCGAGCCTTGTAGCGATCAAGAGACCCATCTGCGAGCAGTTTGTGTCGAAAAATCCACTTGCCAGTTACCACATTGACCCCAGGAGGCCGTGGTACTAAACTCCAGGTGTCATTGGCGATCAAAGCATCATACTCAGCTTGCATAGCGGAGCGCCAATTGGGGTCTGACAATGCATCACGAACGGAGCGAGGCAGTGGCGACATAGGCATAGCGTGGAGGTTGAGGCGATCCACGGGCTGTCCAATGCCGTCTTTGCCGCGAGTGCGCATGGGATGCACATTGGCGACAGGGGTGATGGAGACCGGGCGAGCGTCGGCCGTGCGACCGGTGGCCACGGTGCTACTGGCAACAGCCTGTGCAGGATGCACAGGGGCAGCAGCACCCGGTGATGCGGTCGGCGAGGCGGCGGGGGCGCTGCTAGCAGTAGCCTCTGCAGGGTGCACAGGGGCAGCAGCGCCGGTCGACGTGGCGGAGGTCCCGGGTGAGGGACTAGGCGTCCCCCAATCTAGTGCTCATCTGCACAGGAGGAGGCGTGGGTGCCTCTACACGCCCATGCACGACGTGAGGTGTACCTGCATGCACAAGTCTTGCTCCTGGAATAGGAGCGGTTAGATCATGTTCATCAAGGAGAAAATCCAAGGCGGAGGATGCCATGGGAGTGGTAGACATGTCGGCGAAAGGAAAGAAGGACTCGTCAAAAACGACATGTCTAGAAATATGAATGCGGTTCGACTCGAGCTCGAGACACCGATAGCCTTTGTGTTTCGAGGAATAGCCGAGAAAACGCATAAGGACGAGCGAGGGGCAAGTTTGTGAGGTGCTGTGGAGGACATGTTAGGATAACAGGCACACCCAAAAACTTTAAGATGATCATAGGAGGGTTGGGAGGAAAAGAGGGCACTATATGGTGTGGAGAAGTCAAGGGTTTTAGTGGGGAGCTGATTCACAAGATATGTCGCAGTGTGAAGGGCTTCAACCCAATAAGCCGGAGGGAGACTTGCCTGAAACAAAAGAGAACGCAGGATGTCATTTATGGTGCGAAGAGAACATTCTGCTTTCCCATTTTGCTGAGAAGTGTAGGGGCACGACATGCGTAAGGCAACACCGTGGGAGAGAAAGAACATGCGAGCCTGGGAATTATCAAATTCACGGCCATTGTCGCACTGGACGCTCTTGATAGTGGTGCCGAATTGGGTGCGAATAAAAGTGAAAAAAATGGCAAGGGTGGAAAAAGTCTCGGATTTTAGGCAGAGCGGAAACGCCAAAATGTAGTGGGAGCAATCATCAAGAATTACCAAATAATATTTATAGCCCGACACACTAACAATTGGGGAGGTCCATAAATCACAGTGTATTAAATCAAAATTATGAGAAGTTCGCGAGGTAGATGAACTGAACGGCAAACGTGCATGACGACCAAGTTGGCACGCACGACATATGTGGTTGACATCATTTTTATTACAGGAAATGACACTGGACGTAATAAGTTTGGACAAAGCTTCACGCCCAAGATGACCGAGATGGTGATGCCAAAGGGAGGTGGGTGCAGCGAGGAACGCAGAGGTGGTGGTGGAGGGTGCATAGAACGGGTAGAAGTCACCGGAGCTATTGCACCTAGCGATCATGTTCCTGGTTTGCAAATCCTTCACAGAAAGGCCAAAGGGATCAAACTTGGCGATCACGTTCTTTTTCTTTTTTTTCTCCTGCCGCTGATCTCTCGCTAGAACCTCACGTTTTGACGTGACCCAATTTGCTTCCAATCCAGCGTGTGCTTCCGATCGCTGGCCTCATCGTGATTTCGTCCGCTGGTCTGGTCGCGACTCGCGAACGCCCAACCGTCACGTTTCCCTCCCGATGGTGGACGACGACGACGCTGCAGCCGCCGCCAAGGCCGCGGAGGACCAGCGCCTCGCGGCTGAGGCCGAAGCCCGCCGTGCCGAAGACGCATGCCGCGCCGAGGAAGCCCGCCTCCGTGCTGCCACTCTGGACGAGTATGAGTGCGCCCATGAGGCCCTCTGGGCGCAAGCCACTGCCGTCGTCAACGTGAAGGCGCTCATCCCTGTCATCCTCAATCAGGCGACGAACACCTACACCAAGTGGCGCGGCATGTTCCTCACCGTCCTCGGCAAATATGCCCTGACTCGTCACGTCCTTGAGGACGAAGCTTTCCCGTCGCGCCCGGCATGGGTTCAAGCCGATTGCTGCATCCTGACTTGGATCTACAGCACCGTCTCCAGCGACCTGCAGCAATCTCTAATGATGCGGCAGGGCCCCACTCGTGGGGCGTGGTGCTATCTCGAGGACGAGTTCCTCGGCCAAAAGGAGTCCCGGGCGCTTCTGCTCGAGACAAAATTCCGCAACTTCCGCCAAGAGTCCCTGAGCATCACCGACTACTGCCGCCAGCTCGAGTCGATGGCGGCTTCCCTTGCCGAGTTCGGCGATCCCATCGGCGATCGGCAGATGCTGCTCACGCTCCTTCGCGGCCTCGGCGGCAAGTTGCACCACATGGTGTCCATCCTCAAGATGCACAGGCCGTTCCCCACGTTCGCGGAGGCACGAACGCACCTACTGTTGGAGGAGCTGGAAATCGACGCACGTCCTCCGTCCCCGCCATCCGCACTCGTCGCTGCAACGCCGCGGCCTACAGCTCCCGGGGCTCCAGCACCTCCACGTCCGGGGGCGCCTCCTCCAGCACGCCCCCGGCGCCAAACGGCCAACGCACCGGTCGTCGTCACGGCCGCGGTGGACGCAACGGCCAGCAGCAGGGCCAATCGGTGCTCCCTGGTGGCACCCCTCTGGCTGGACAGGGAGGTGCACCCCCCGGCATGCATCCGTCCTTCGCGCACCCATGGGCTGGCACTGTACGGCTGTGGCCATATGACCAGTCCGGGCGCCCACCACCGCCGCCAGCGTTCAGCGCCGTTCCACAGTACAGCGGCTTCGGCGGTGCACCCAGCGCCTATGGCGGCTTCTACGGCGCTCCATCCCCTCCGTACGGCACGTACTACGGGGGAGCTGCACCCCCAGGTTTCCAAGCGCCCGCACCGGCGTACCAAGCGGCGCCCTGGAACCCCACTCACGGTGGTGCATGGCATCAGGACGCCCTTGCACACTCCTTCAACACCATGACGCTCAACCCGCTGAACGCTACTTCCGAGTGGTACGCCGACTCCGGTGCAGGTTCGCACATGACCTCGGACGCTGGTAAACTCTCCACCATTTCCTCGCCCACTTCATTCACTCCTTCATCTATCATTGTGGGAAACGGTGTCTTGCTTCCTGTCATAGCCACTAGATCACATACTTTTTCTTTACCGCATCGCAATTTAGTTCTCAATAATGTGCTGGTGTCTCCCAACATTATTAAGAATTTAATTTCTATTCATCGCTTTACCACCGACAATAATTGCTCCGATACCATAAAAGTGTAATTGTGGTAATGAATCAATTTATTTCATAGCAATGTGCGTGTATACATATGGAGGCCGGGGTGGCTCTAAGCCAACCGCATAGGCGTACATGCCTAAAATCAAGGGCTGACTATTATAATTATACATACTATAATTACAATAGTCTAACATAACCTGTACAGTACGTATAGTAATCATCGCAGGCAAACCAGACGCGCCGCCCAGTGCAGCTGTGCAGGCAACGGTTGTTCTGGGAGGGCAGGAGCGGAGGTACAAGCAGCGGCACGACCTCGCACGCACGCCCATTTTTGGCTGTGCCCACTGCCCATCCATGGCCACGGCGCGTCACATGCGCCCGCTGCCGCTGCGGCCTGCCCCTGCCCAGCTGCAGCACGAGCCAAGCGATGGATGGCACAAGTTCACACACTCCACACCGTCCCTCTCGTCCATCTGAAAACTGCAACGCAGACACAAAAGCAGGCAGAGCGCCAACCAAAGCAGAAAAGCTGTGCACAGCACAGCAGGAAAAGTTCCCCTCCCTCCCTGTGTGTGTGAAGAGAGAGAGAGTCAGAGAGGGGGGGGTGGCACGTCCACCGTCTCTTCACAAGTTCACATCGCATTCTCTTTTTCCCTCTGGCTGGCCTCTGCCGTTGCCTTTCCGGTGGGTGCAAAAGATTTTGTTGGCCTTGGGAAGCGCGGAGCGCGTTTTCCTCCCTCCGTTCCGGTGGGGTAGTTGGCAAATGGCAACGGAAAAGCCAACTCCAATCCCATTGCTGCTGGAAAGCACAAAGCAGCGGTAGTAAAAGAGGATGACAGCCATGGCGACAGAGTGGCCGCCGACGCTCCTTTCCGTGTAGGACTGCAGATTCCTTGGCGCTCCTCCTGCTTCCAGTGAGGAAAAGAGAGCACGAACTAAACTAGGAGGAAGCAGCCCCCGGGCATTCCTTTCTGCCGAATTGTAGTGGTTGTTGCTTTCCTGTTCAGGTGCCTTGTTCTTGGCCTCCTTCGCACGCAAAGAACCGCCGGTCGTCTTGCTCTCCGGCCTCACCCACTGCGCTGCTGCTCCTGGAAGGCTTCTTCTCGGCCGCCTCTGCCTGCTTTGCGGTTTCTTGCTCTGCTTTTGAGTAGAGTCGCTGCGGAGTGGACAGTGTGGAGTGGGAAGGCTTGGTTTCTTCGGAGAAGAGAAGGGAAAGGGAAGGCGAAGAGGAGGAGGAGGATGGCCGGAGGAGGGGCGGCGCCGCCGCCGAAGCAGGAGGAGCTGCAGCCGCACCAGGTGAAGGACCAGCTGCACAGCGTGTCCTACTGCATCGCAAGCCCACCGCCCTGGCGTACGTCTCTTTCTCACTCACTCGCTCACTCACCTGGGACTGGGACTGGGACTGGGACTAGGACCGGGACCTTTCGATTTCAATGTTGGACTGCAACTGTTCTGTGTACTACTGATATTGATGTTGTTGATACCGGTAGTGGTCCTGATTTTGACTTGGTGCCTGTCACCTGACCTATATAATCTGAAACATGCAGCTGAGGCCGTCATCCTTGGATTCCAGCACTACATTGTGATGCTGGGCACGTCTGTCATCATACCAAGTGCTCTTGTTCCCCAGATGGGAGGAGGAAACGTGAGTAAACCAATCACCTCTCCATGTTCTGAATTCCAAGATTTGGCAGCCAGCTAGTTTGTGAATTGTGATGTAAAAAAGGCTCAAACTATCTATTGCTGTACGTGCCTCCTTTCTGACTGCTGCTAGGAGGAGAAGGCCCGGGTGATTCAGACGCTGCTGTTTGTTGCTGGCATCAACACCCTGTGCCAGTCATTCTTTGGGACTCGCCTCCCTGCAGTGATGGGTGGATCCTACACCATCGTCGCACCCACCATCTCCATCATCATGGCTGGCCGTTATAGCAATGAAGCAGACCCTCATGAGGTAGTTCGAGTTCCTGGGTAACGTATCTCCATTGTCACAGCCTCTTGTGGCTCTGTTTGAGTTCTTGGTACAGTACAGTTCACAAGGCGTTGTGCACTCTTGTGCAGAAATTCTTGCGGACCATGCGAGGAACACAAGGCGCTCTCATCATTGCATCGACAATTCAGATCATACTTGGTTTTAGTGGCCTTTGGCGCAATGTCGTTAAGTAGGGATCTTGGCTCTAACTTTCACCTTCTGCTTAAACATGGTACTTTTGTAGAATTTCAGTTTGTGCATTTACAGAGTTCTCACCTCTTTCACAGATTGCTAAGCCCATTGTCTGCTGTACCTCTGGTCTCGCTAGCTGGATTTGGGCTATATGAGCTTGGTTTTCCAGGGGTAAGCGTTATCATGCTACTAATTCGGTATTCTGATGTGGTTGTCACATTGTTTCTTTTTAATTGTTCCTGTTCTCACTGACTCTAAGATCCATTTGGCTTCAGGTTGCTAAGTGTGTAGAAATTGGGCTTCCAGAAATCATTCTAATGCTCATATTTTCTCAGGTATAGAGTCCATTGTTATAGCTCTCCATGCACCTCATACACATTACAGATGAACTCATGTACTAATGTATTTGTCTTGTGTGCAGTATTTACCTCATGCTGTCCATGCCGCAAAACCTGTGTTCAACCAGTTTTCTGTGATTTTCACAATTGCAATTGTATGGCTGTATGCATACATTCTCACGGTTAGCGGTGCATACAAGAATGCTCGAACAAAGACACAAGTCCATTGCCGTGTTGACCGCTCTGGACTTATTGGTGGAGCTCCCTGGTAAGGAGTTCGTCACAACTGCATTGTTTTGTAAAAATTTCTTACAGAATAGAGGTGCCCCCTTCAGTTCTTGGTTCTGGCTGTCTAACATTTTTTTGTACCTCCATTCTGACTGTACCAACAATAATTATTTTTGTAGGATTAGGGTCCCATACCCTTTCCAATGGGGGGCCCCAACATTTGATGCTGGTGAATCATTTGCAATGATGGTGGCCGCATTTGTTGCTCTTGTAGAGGTTTGCCTATGTAGCTTTACCCAAAATTGAAAAAATAAGTGTGTCATGATTACTAGTGTTCTAATAAGCAGTGTGCTACCCTTTCAGTCATCTGGGACCTTCATTGCTGTGTCAAGATATGCAAGCGCGACCATGATACCTCCTTCAGTTCTTGGTCGTGGCATTGGTTGGCAGGTAACTGACTTGATTTTCGTCAACCAGAAACATCATTTTGTTACTTTTTTTCATGGCCATAACCTGGTCTCATTGTTTGAAATTCTGCAGGGTATCGGTACTTTACTGGGTGCATTTTTTTGGGACAGCTAATGGAACTGCAGTGTCAGTGTAAGTGTAATGTAGCAATCTAGCGAAACCAGGACTGATTGCTTGGGGTACTGCTTATCTCTAATCATATGTTTTGATATTTGCAGTGAAAATGCCGGTTTACTTGCTTTGACACATGTTGGCAGCCGGAGAGTAGTCCAGATATCTGCAGGCTTCATGATTTTCTTCTCTATCCTTGGTAATGTATTCTGACTTTGGGTATATTTTCAATGTTGAACAAAAAAGGAACCACTAGTAAGGCACAGACTGACGCTCCTCACAGTACCTTCTCTGTTCCTGAATTTGAGTATCATGGCTGACTGGCTGTAAATTTGTAATTTGACTGTCAACACTAGTTATAGGTTTGGTTTAGTGTTTAACATGATTTGGATAATGTTGATCATGCCTTTTTAATTTTATGGGATCTGCAATTTTTAGCCTAACCGTATCCATTTTGCTAAACCAGGGAAATTCGGGGCGATCTTTGCTTCAATCCCACTGCCCATATTCGCTGCCCTGTATTGCATTTTCTTTGCATACATTGGTACGTCCTCCTGATATCTCATCTTTCAGCGGACGGAGTCCTCTGGTCACCTGAGTCTCCAATGTATGGATTTCTTGGGCCTGCAGGTGCTTGTGGTCTGAGCTTCCTTCAGTTCTGCAACCTGAACAGCTTCAGGACCAAGTTCATCATGGGGTTCTCCTTGTTCATGGGCCTGTCAGTCCCCCAATATTTCAACGAGTACACGTCCGTGGCGGGCTACGGCCCGGTGCACACCGGCGCCCGATGGGTACGTGAATTGGAGCTAGCTCTGCATGTCATTCCTCTCCATATTGCAGCTGACACCCGTAACGGTTTTTCACTCACCATTGACTTTTGGATGCCCCCGGCAGTTCAACGACATGATCAACGTGCCCTTCTCGTCGAAGCCGTTCGTGGCGGTGCTGGTGGCCTTCTTCCTGGACAACACGATCCAGGTGCGCGACAGCGGCGTGAGGAGGGACAGGGGCTACCACTGGTGGGACAAGTTCCGGAGCTTCAAGACGGACAGCCGCAGCGAGGAGTTCTACTCGCTGCCCTTCAACCTCAACAAGTTTTTCCCTTCGGTCTGATCCAGCAGGGGCTGCACACCTCTTTCTCGCGGTCGCAGTAGCTCGGACTCACTGGAGTCAGAGAAGAAATGATCCCGTGCAGGTGATGCTGGAGCTGGACTGATGGCATTTTGTACATTCAGGGGTGAACTCTGAACTGGGCAGGTTGCAGACTTGCAGTCCAGGGGGGAGCTCCGAGTTTGACACATGCATGTTCTGGTAATCTTGGTCTATTGTGTTGAGTGCCATGGATAGATCCTTTTGCCTTGGCGAGAAAAATGTCATTTGGTTCTGATGTTGCTCTGGGTAGCATCAGTATTCCCGTGTTAGCGAAAGTGCTCGCTTTGGCCACAAAAAGGATCCTGTCAATCAAACTTGTGTAGTGCTACCGTTTGTCGTGGAAACATGGAATTCGATCATACGGACAGATTTACCTTGAAGTAAATCCTTTTGTTTTGGTTGGAAGAATTTATCTTGGAGTCTTTCATCATGATGTAAAAGGCCGACAAGCAGGCCCGGTCACCGCACCGGGCCAACGGCAGAATGCAGCCCATTAGACGCAAGGTCGCAACGAACGCGGTGGCCAGTCTGGCAAATTGGGCCTTTGCATCGTCTTTGCGGTGACTGGCCCACACAAGATTTTATTTATATTTAGTAGTAGTAGCACTAAACTTTGCTCAGAAAAAAAAAGTAGTAGTAGTAGAACTAAACATACGGACCGACGTCATCTATACAATATACAAAAAAACATGTGGGCGTGCAAGAAGATTCTTGGATGACTGACTGTCGAGTGAAGGCTTCGGTTTGCCTTGTGCTGCCTGCTAGGTTGTTTTTTTTTTCCGGCCGAGAAATCTTCCCATTCCCATTACTTTCATAACGGAAATACAGAGTTTGGAAGAGAACAGACAGCAACAAAGGAGTTTAAAGACCGCTCTTTAAACTGAGCACCCAGGATGCCTGAAACTCTGGCTCAGAGTCAGGACATCTGCTCACAGACCCTAAGGGCCTGTTTAGTTCCCTTCCAAAACACCAATTTTTTCAAGATTTTTCGTCACATCGAATCTTTGGACGCATGCATGAAGCATTAAATATAAATAAAAAATAAAACTAATTACACAGTTTAGACGAAATCCACGAAACGAATCTTTTAAACCTAATTAGACTATGATTGGACACTAATTGTCAAATAACAACGAAAATGCTACAGTATCGTTTTGCCAAAATTTTCGGCATCCAAACGGTGCCTAAGGAAAAGTTCAGACAAAATGTAACGCTAGCATTACAGACTACGGGCAAAACATGCCAGCTATAGAAACGATAACAGTAACATGTTGCTGCATCCTCTGACCACCAAGGTACTCTGCTTCACAACCACGGGCGCGACGACTTGCTGTTGGCAGACCATTCAACCTGATGCATTGTCTTGATCATCCTCCCCATCTTGAAGTTGCCCTGCTGCTTCCGCCTCCTCCCTCTGACGCTTCAGGATCCCTTTCGCCACCCTCGGCATCGTATTGATTCCCTCGACGAGCTGTTCCTTGTCTGATTCGGCGTACAAGCCTGCCCGATATTTCATCAGTGCACAAATATGACAGAAAATATCTAGGGGACTTTTGATCACAACTTTGTCAAAACAAGCTCTATTTCTCGCCTTCCATATGGCCCAACAGATAGCCGATATACCAAATGCATGATAGTTTTTTCCAAAGGGTAACCATTTCTCAACCCACCGCCGACATTGATCTAAATTTCTGGGAATAGTATCAGCTCCAAAGCATTTAGCCACTACAGCCCATATGGTCTTGGTCACATGGCACTGAAAAAATAGATGCGAAATACTTTCATGCATATCACAGAAGTAACAAGTAGGGTCTCCCTTCCATTTTCTTTTAAGAAGATTATCTTTGGTAAGTATTGCATCATTACTCATTAACCACATAAAATTTTTGATCTTTGTAGGAATCTTGCCCTTCCAAATCATTCTATGATATCTACCAGCATCATTTCTTGTCAGAGCATTGTAAGTAGATTTGACAGAAAAAATGTTGTTCTTTTCCAGAGACCACACTATCCTTATCAGGAGTACTTTCAAGAGGAAAGTTTAGCACATCCCTCCAAATTTGTTCCCAGCTGGCTCTTAAGTCTGCTGGTAACCATCTTTTAAAAGTTATTGGTATAACATCACTCCTAGCATTCTTAACTGTTATATCTTTACATTCACAAAGCTAAAAAAGAACCGGTGCCACTAAGTATAAAGGTTCCTGATATACCCAAGCGTATTTCCAAAATCTAGTATGACACCCATCTTTGTACATATGCTTCTTCCAAACAAGTAGTAATCCTTGACTTTGAGTAAGTCATACCAAACCGGTGAGTCAGTCAATTTGTGGGACACAGAGTGAATGGAGTTATTTCTTAAATATTTGTATCTGACAATGTCTTGCCATAAGCCTTTCTCTCTTTCCAATCTCCACCACCATTTACACAATAAGCTAATGTTCATTTTTTCTCAAATTTTTGATACCTAATCCTCCTTTCTTCTTACTCCTACAAACTTTTTCCCATTTAAGCAGATGATATTTCTTCTTTGTTCCCCCTCCTTGCCAGAAAAAGGATCTCCTGATCTTGTCTAAATTGCTCACCGTGGTTTTAGGTAACAGATAAATGGACATATGGTATATAGAAGAATTATTAAGACTCGCCCCAATCAATGTCGACCTTCCAGCTATGGACATACAATTTCTTTTCCAAACATCTAACCTTTTATTGCTTTTATCAATATAAGGGGCACCAATAAATTACATGCAATCTACTTGGGCTTACTTGGACAACCAGGTGATAGGGAAGAGTCCAATCTGTTAGATATATTATGGGCTTGACCCGTATAATATTTAATAAATCAAATAAAACTCTATGGTACGTAACATTAAGCGTTGTATGGTTTAATACTCTATGTGATTTTGACTGAACGTTTACTTAGCTTATTTGATTGGAAATTATCCATCTTAATTGAGAAGCCGTGGCCGTGGCCGTGAGCCGTGAGGCCTGAGGCAGGCAGGCAGGCGAGCGAGCGGGCGGGCGTAGCCAGGTTTTGCCACTTAGTCCACATAATTATGGGAATTTCTCTCCTTGATGGTGGAGGCAATTTGATTGCGCCAATTACCGTCTCTCCGTGTCTCCGACTCCTGAATTCCTCCACTGGCTCTTTCCCTCCCTCCACTGGGCATAAAACAGAAAGTCCTTCGTCAGTCTTCTCCCCCTTCCTTCGCCAGATCTCAGCTGCCCTTTGGCTTTCCCCGTCCCGTACCTCTGCGTGCACGGAGTGACGGGAGAGCAGGTGTCTCCGGAACCCTCGTCCGCCTACGAACCTTGCACGGGGTGTGCGGTGATTTGGTTTTTGGGGAGCGATTCCACGACTGCTCGTCCGACGTCTTCTTCCTGGTGATCGCTCGCAGAACCCGTCTTCTTCCTAATCACTGTTCGTGGGACTGCACTGCGAACATCTTCCTGCATCAATTGTGGTTCGAGCAATGCACTATGTCTGGTGCGAATGGAGCCTCCGATACCCTTGGCATGGGAACCTCCACTGGGTACACTCTTATCTCTGTGATTACAGTACTTTGCGTACTTACTGTATCGATCAGTATATCATATTTGCATGTTATAGCGTTTGTTAGAGATATACACATGCACATATATGTCATCACGAACCTGCTGATGTTTTATTTCTGGATTAAATTGACCATGAAAATGCCTAATTATCTAACAATCCAAAAACCTAATGTTAGGTAATTTTCTGTTAGTGGTTTTGCTGCTGCTTTGAAGCCAAATAATTTTGATGGCAAGAATTTCATGATATGGCGTGCCAAGATGGTATTGTGGTTGACTGCTATGAACTGCTATCACGCCGCACATGGGAAGCCTAAACAATTTACTCCTAAGGAGGAGCAAAAGTTCTTGGCTGCCGATAACCTGTTTTGCGGCACCGTGATTAGTGTACTTCATAGTAAGTATGAGAAAAACTACATATCTTGCACATCAGGCAAAGAGTTATGTGATGCTCTTAAGGCAAAGTTTGGAGTTTCTGATGCTGGTAGTGAGTTGTACCTTATGGAGCAACTGTATGACTATAAAATGGTTAAAAACCGTTCTGCAGTGGAACAGGCTCATGAGATACATGCGCTAGCAAAGGAACTAGAACATTTTCCATGTCTGTTACCCGACAAGTTTGTGGCCGGCGGTATAATCGCTAAGCTGCCACTTTCTTAGAGGGATTTTGCTACTTCTCTAAAACACAAGATACAAGAGTTTAGCGTGGCTGAACTTATTAGATCTCTTGATGTTGAGGAGAGGGCGAGAGCAAAAGACAACCGTGGAAAAGGAGTTGAGTCTTCCGCTGCCAATATGGTGCAAAAGAAAAACTCATTTGCATCCCGTAATAAAAAGAAAAACATGCAAGAGAACAGTAATACAAAGCCTAAGCAAACTGCTTAGTTTAAGAAGAAAAACAACAAGAAAGGTGGATGTTGCTTTGTTTGCGGGAGTGATGAGCATTGGGCAAGTGCGTGCCCAGACCGCAAATATAAGCAAGAAAAGAAATCAGCAAACGTGGTGATTAGCGAGACTAGAGGAGGAACATCTGGGTATGGTAATTCTTTACCTTTTGTTCCTTCAGTTTGTCTTTCACCTGAGTGGTGGATGGATAGCGCTGCTAATATTTATGTGTATGCTGATGTTTCTTTGTTTACTTCCTATCAGGCCGGTAGGACTGGAGCCTTGCTGATGGGAAACGGTTCGCATGCGTATGTTCTTGGTGCTGGTACAGTCGTTCCAAAGTTTACTTCGGGAAAGACGGTGCTATTAAAGAACATGCATCATGTCCCCTCCATCAAGAAGAATCTTGTTAGCGGTTCTCAAATGTGTCGCGATGGCTTTAAAATTATGCTTGAGTCCAATAAGTGTGTTGTGTCGAGACATGGAACATTTGTTGGAAAAAGATTATGATTGTGGAGGCTTGTTCCGCTTATCTTTGCTTGATGATGTGTGTAATAAAGTAGTGAACAATATTAATGTTTCAGATGAGTCGAAATATGGCATTCACGACTTTGTCATATTAATTTTGGCTGTCTCATGCGGCTTGCAAATTTGAATTTAATCCCAAAATTTAACTTAGTCAAGGATTCTAAGTGCCAGGTGTGTGTACAATCGAAGCAACCGCACAAGTCTCACAAGGTTGCTGAGGCGAGGAACTTTCGTTCATTCTGATTTATGCGAAATGAATGACAAATTGACTAAAGACGGTAAATAATACTTCATGACATTATAGATGATTGTACTAGATTTTGCTACGTGTATTTATTAAAATCTAAAGACGAAGCGTTGCATTATTTTAAAGTCTATAAAGCTGAGGTAGAAAATCAACTTGAGAAGAAAATCAAACGTTTACGGTCCGATCGTGGGGGAAAATATTTCTCAAATGAATTTTCTGAGTTTTACGCGGTGCATGGAATTATTCATGAGAGGACGCCACCATACTCATCACAGTCCAATGGGATTACAGAGAGAAAGAACCATACTCTAACTGATTTGGTTAATCCCATGTTAGAGACTGCGGGACTATCTAAGGAATGGTGGGGTGAGGCTATATTGACAGTGTGTCATGTCCTGAATACGGTGCCCACAAAGAACAAATAAATTATATCATTCAAGGAATCAGAGAAGAAGAGATTAAATCTCTCTTATCTGCGAACTTGGGGTTATTTGGCAAAGGTGAATATGCCAATAAACAAAAAGCGAAAGCTTGGATCAAAGACTGTTGATTGTGTTTTTTTTGTTATGCTATTCACAACGTGGGTTATAGATTTTTAATTATAAATTCTAGTGTTCCTGAGATGGCTGTTGATACAATTATGGAATCTAGAGACGCTACATTTTTTGAGAATGAATTTTCCATGAAAAATGCACCTAGCACGACTGGTCATGAATTTATAATTTCCCATGAGCATGAAAATTTTACTTCGATAGAACAAATTGAGGAACCCTATATGCAAAATCCTAAGGAGGATGACACTATAGTCACTAGAAAAAGTAAGAGACAAAGGACTGCAAAGTCTTTTGGTGATGACTATATCGTGTACCTTGTGGATGACACAACAACGACCATTGAAGAGGCATATTCCTCTCCTGACGCTGACTTATGGAAGGAAGTAGTATGGAGTGAGATGGATTCTATTATGTCTAATGGAACTTGGGAAATAGTTGATCGTCCCTATAGGTGCAAGCCTATAGGATGCAAATGGGTGTTCAGGAAAAAGCTTAGGCCTGATGGTACTATCGAGAGATACAAGGCAAGACTTGTGGCCAAGGGTTATACTCAAAAGGAAGGTGAGGATTTCTTTGATACTTATTCACCGGTTGCCCGATTAACTACAATTCAAGTTTTACTTTTCCTGGCAGCCTCCTATGGTCTTATCATTCATCAAATGGACGTTAAGACATCTTTTCTAAATGGAGAGTTAGAGGAGGAGATCTATATGGATCAACCGGATAGGTTTGTAGCAAGTGGTCATGAAGGCAAGGTGTGTAAATTATTGAAGTCATTATATGGCCTAAAACAAGCTCCTAAGCAGTGGCATGAGAAGTTCGATAGAACTCTAACATCTACTGGTTTTGTTGTGAATGAAGCTGACAAATGTGTTGACTATCGGTATGGTGGGGGTGAAGGAGTTATTTTGTGCTTATATGTTGATGACATACTGATCTTTGAATCCAGCCTCAAAGTGATTGAGGAGGTGAAGGAATTTTTATCTAATAATTTTGAAATGAAAGATTTGGGAGAGGATGATGTTATTCTTAATATCAAGCTTCTGAGAGAAGGTGATGGTGGGGTAACTCTGTTACAATCCCACTATATGGAAAATGTGCTGAGTCGCTTTGGGTTTAGTGACTGTGAACCTGCTCCTACACCTTATGACCCGAGTGTGCTATTGAGGAAAAATCAGAGAATAGCAAAGGATCAATTGAGATATTCCCATATCATTGGTTCACTCATGTATCTTGCTAGTGCAACAAAGCCTAACATCTCATTTGCTATGTGCAAGCTGAGCCGGTTTGTGTCAAACCCGGGAGATGATCACTGGCGTGCTCTTGAGAGAGTGATGCGCTATCTAAAGGGCACTATGAGCTATGGTATTCGTTATACCGGACATCCGAAGGTGCTGGAAGGCTATTGTGATGCCAACCGGATCTCTAATGTTGATGAGCTTTATGCCACAAGTGGATATGTGTTTTTGCTTGGAGGTGGTGCTGTTTCCTGGAAGTCTTACAAGCAGACTATCTTAATGAAGTCTACAATGAAAGCAGAACTCACAGCATTAGACACTGCTGGCTATGAGGCAGAGTGGCTTCGTGATCTCCTTATGGATTTACCGGTTGTTGAAAAACCCATACCGGCTATTTCTATGAACTGCGATAATCAGACTGTGATTACAAAGGTTAACAGTTCTAAGGATAGCATGAAGTCTACATGGCATGTTAAAAGACGACTAAAATCTATCAGAAAATAGAGAAACTCCGGAGTAATAGCATTAGACTATGCTCACACGTTTAACAATCTGGCAGATCAGTTCACTAAGGGTCTGTCATGCAATGTGGTAGAAAGTGCATCAAGAGAGATGGGTTTGAGACCCACATGAAATTTACTATAGTGGTAACATGTTTTATGTGATCGGAGATCCCGTGAAGTAGGATGGTGAAACAAGCTAGTAGTAAATTATGAGGAAAGATCCTTAGTAAGACTCATTTCTGATGCATATCTTTCCTTTCTGTAAGGCAGGTTGGTTTTACCTTAATGTGTTCTAAGTGGTTTGCTAAAGCAAAGATGTTGTCCTATATAACATCTTTTGAGGAACATACCTATATGAGTCAGACTACTGGTCACAGTCTATAAAATTTGGATGATCTCTAAATACTCATGAAATGCACTAGAGTATGACGTATATGCTTCAAATAGAGGAGATGCCTTTTACAGCCTAGTATCAGCTAAGGACTTTAGTGACATTCACCTCACACAAAACTGTCAATTCAAGGCTTAGTCCATTGTTCGGTTGTGATTGAGTGAAACTATTGCTCTAGATGGATGTTCAACTTAACAGTCTCCATCGAAACACTGGTATATAAAAGAAATGTGATTCTGAGACTACTTTGTTACAAACCCTAGAGTTTGGTGGGGATTGTTGGATATATTATGGGCTTGGCCTGTATAATATTTAATAAATCAAATGAAACTCTATGGTACGTAACATTAAATGCTGTATAGTTTAATATTGTATGGGATTTTGACTGAACGTTTACTCAGCTTATTTGGTTGAAAATTATCCATCTTAATTGAGAAGCTAAAAAAAGGACAAAGGAGTGCCACACACGCACGTGCGTCGCCGTCGGCCGGGCCAGGCTGGGCCGGACCGGGCCGGGCCGTGGCGAGGCAGGCAGGCAGGCGGGCGCCGAGCGAGCGGGCGGGCGTGGCCAGGTTTTGCCACTTAGTCCACATAATTATGGGAGTTTCTCTCCTTGATGGTGGAGGCGATTTGATTGCGCTAGTTACCATCTCTCTGTGTCTCCGACTCCTGAATTCCTCCGCTGGCTCTTTCCTTCCCTCCGCTAGGCATAAAACAGAAAGTCCTTCGTCAGTCTTCTCCCCCTTCCTTCGCTTCCGAGAGACCAGATCTCAGCCGCCCTTTGGCTTTCCCCGTCCTGTACCTCTGCACGCACGGAGTGGCGGGAGAGTAGGTGCTTCCGGAACCCTCGTCATCCTGCGAGCCTTGCACGGGGTGTGCGGTGATTAGGTTTTTGGGGAGCGATTCCGCGACTGCTCGTCCGACGTCTTCTTCCTGGTGATCGCTCGCGGAACCCGTCTTCTTCCTAGTGACTGTTCGTGTGACTGCACTGCGAACATCTTCCTGCATCAACTGTGGTCCACGACTTCGAGCAACGCACTATGTCTTGCGCGAATGGAGCCTCCGATGCCCTTGACATAGGAACCTCCGCCGGGTACACTCTTATCTATGTGATTACAGTACTTTGCGTACTTACTGTATCGATCTATATATCATATTTGAATGCTGTAGCGTTTGTTAGAGATATACACATGCACATATATGTCGTCACGAACCTGCTGATATTTTATTTCTGTATTAAATTGACCATGAAAATGCCTAATTATCTAACACAATCCGACAGTTAAATAACTCAGCATATATTTGTCCCAAATTTTCTTCATCATTGATCATTATAATTTCACTCTTATTAAAATTTATCTTGAGACCAGCTAACATTTCATACATGTATAACAAAAATTTCATGTTAACAGCTCCAGTCAAGTCATGTTTTAAGCAAACAATTGTGACATCTGCATATTGCAGAACAGCTACCCCATGAGGAATAATGTGTGAAATCAACCCAGTAAACAAACCATTTTGTTGAGCTTCGATTATCATTCTAGTCGGACAATCAGCAACTATGTTGAACAAAATGGGTGAAAGAGGGTCACCCTGCCTTACCCCCTTAAAACTCTTGATATACGGCCCAACAGAATTATAGAGTTTCACACTTACTGTTCCACCAGTAACCACTTGCTTAATCCAGTTGCACCATTTCATCCTAAACCCTCTTTTTTCCAAACAATCGAAAAGGAGTTTCCAATTGACCTTGTCATATGCTTTTTCAAAATCAAGTTTCAAAATGATTCCCACCTCTTTTCTTTTTTTGGTTTCATGCAAAATCTCATGCAGACAGAGAATTCCAGTAATAATATTTCTTCCTTTCATGAATGCGGTCTGATTGTTATGAATTATTTTATCAACAACAGCCTCCAGCCTAATTGTCAATGTCTTAGTGATTAACTTGTATATACAGTTCAGAAGACAAATGGGTCTGTATTGTTGAATCTTACTAGCCTCCTTCATCTTAGGCAGCAGTGTTATAATTCCATAATTAATCCTACTAATGTTTACTTTTTCATCATAAAAATCATTAAAAAGACCCATGATATCATCCTTAACAATTTTCCAACAGCTCTGGTAAAATTCAATTGGCATTTTATCAGGTCCAGGGGCTTTATTTTTTTCTATCTGAAAAAGTGCATTTTCTACCTCTGTCTCAGAAAAAGGCCTGCACAACAGGTTGTTATCAGCATCATCAACCATACTAGCGTTTTCCCACAAATCAGGATCAGGTTGGATGTTATATTCCTGTCCAGGCCCAAAAAGCTCAGTATAATATTTGGTAGCGTGTTCTAATAAATTTTGATCTCCTTCAATTGTCTGATCACCATCTTCCAGAGTTATGATATTGTTCTTTCTTTTTCTACCATTTGCACATCTATGAAAATATGTTGTATTATGGTCACCCTTAAGCAACCACGTTTCATGGCTCCTTTCGAACCAGTAGGTTTCCTCCTGGTCCAATAATCTAAAATTTTCACAAAGTAGCCATGTTTTTCTTTCTAATTGATCAGCAGACAAACCAGTGGTTTCTTCATCCTTTTCCAACTCAGTTAGCTCGTTTTGAATTTCTTTCCTTTTTTCGCATTTCTCCCTGCAGATTGAACCCCCAACCTTTAAAATACTGTTTGATCAATTTAATTTTCTGTTGAATCTTATCCAGTGATGACTTAGCTCTACAGGGTTTGAGCCATATCCTTTCTACATTTGCATAGAAATCTGGATTTTTCAACCAGTTTAAATCAAATTTGAATTGGATAAAAGGCATTTTGTCACATATTCCAGAAGATAAAATCAGTGGATTATGATCAGAGATTTCTCTGGGCAATTTTTTGACCAAAGCTTGTGGAAAGATGTCCTCCCATTCTTTTGTTACCAAAATCCTATCAAGTTTCTCTCGCACGGAATATTCTTGATTATTGGACCATTTAAACATACCCCCAGACATAACTATTTCTCTCAGCTCATAGAAGCGAATCAAAGAATTGAAAATATCAGTATGCTTATGTATACCATCCATAGTGTTTTTCTCATTAAGAAATCTGATAATGTTAAAATCTCCTCCAATCAACAAAGGTTCAGAGTTTGCAGCACATAATCTAGATAGTTCAGATAAGAAAGCAATCTTATTTTCCTCTTGTGCAGCCCCATACACTATCAATAGATTCCATTTAACTTTATTTTTTTATCCCACAAATTAAGTTGCAGCATATAATCACCTTGTCTAAAGGAACCGACATCATACAACTCAAGTTTAACTCCTACTAAAATGCCCCCCAATTTTCCTCTTGAGGGAATCCAAGTCCAAATATAGTCTTTATTAGGATCAAACTTTCTCAACAATTTATCCTCACAATCTTGTATCATAGTCTCTTGTAAACCCACAAAATGAAATTGATATTCAAGAATAAGATTTTTTTTTAAAATGTAGAGACCCCTTTCTTTCTGAGGCCCCTACAATTCCAAACTAAGCCTTGTAATGTCATTTTTTCTTTTGTTTTTTTTCTTTTCCTGGCATTCAGAGGTACCTTGATACCTACTGAATCCAGGATTTGCAAGTCAAGATCTTCTTGGTCTTGCTTCTTCCCTCTCGGGGTAAACTTAACCTTCTTCCTATTACCATTTCTCTTTTTAACAGATAAAGATTTGATGAAATCCTCTGACTTAGAGGTTTCATCTTTTTGCCATTCAATCAATAATGTATCACCAAACTCATCAGATTCAGTCAGTTCAATAACCGGTATAGGGTTTTTATTACTATGTTGTTTCAAAAGTTTCAAAATCATCATCTTCTATCACTACACCCATATTTTTTGCAAGAGAACACATACTGTTATTATCTAAATTAGTTAGGGAAGTTGGGTGAACTGAATTACCTTCCATGCAGCGCTTCTGAGCCATGATTTCATTCCTCTCTTGAGTTGTTAAGTGAATATCTTTCCTCAATCTCTAACTTCTTCTTCTCTCTTGTGGGCCATTATCATCTTGCGGCTTCACATACTCCAACTGGGTTGCTTCCTGAGATCCCACTATCTTGTCAATGTCTTGGGTTTTGTTTTGAATATCATTCTGACTTGTGTGTTCAGTAATAGTGATTGTACTTTCTTGAGTGTTGACCATTCCATTCTCCTCATCAATACCATCAGCCTGGTTATCTTGTGACAACATCCCTGTTTTAGAGATATCATCAGAAGCTTTCTCCATGCTCTTCCCTTGTATGATCTGATTCACTGTGGCTATATCAGATATATGCTCCATATGCCATAGCTGGTGGGATTCACCATCACCTTGAGTCTTAGAGCCTCCTTGACCCAAATCTCCATAGCCTTCAAGTCTTCTAATCTTTTCACTAAGGGTATCACTCTCAGCATCAGAATCCTCAAATGAATCTGGGATGTGCACTTTGTCATTGAGATCCTCCACATTGCTTTGATCTTGGCTTCATCCTTTCTAGATGTGTCAACCCTACTCATGATTTTGGGGGGAGCAGAAACACAAACAGTATTGGTTTGTTTTCCACCTTTCTGTTCACCATCCTTTTGAAGAGAGGTATCTTTAAACCCTACTCATCCTGCTGGGTTGTTGGGAAACACATATTTGGGAAGGCTTGTACAGATTCAGACACGACACGAGTTGTTACGGCACACAAGAACTTGACACGCACTGGCTCACGTATATATATTATCTAGATATGTGTGAGTATCATGCGACGAGTAAACAAACGATGCGATCGATCTGTTAGAATCCTAGGATGCTCCTAGGTGTAGATCAGTGGGTGTACATGCTTCTATTCGGGATAAACATCCTAGAGAGACAACTAGAGAGAGAGAGAGCGAGGGGTGCAGAGGTAGCTGACCATCGGTAGGCTTGGCGGAGGAGCTTGCCATGGCGACTATGTCGGTGGCGTAAGGAGTCGATGAAGAGGTGGCAGTGACGTCCGGCGGTGGTGTAGACGTCACGATCCAAGGGTGGCGAGGACGTTGGGGTTGATGCAACGATGGCGGTGAGTCTTCCCGTCGCTGGCAGCGCCCCCTCTCTAGATTGGATTAGGGTTGTAGTTGGGGTGTCTGGCGGCGCGGTGAACCTCGTACCCAGTGCCTAGCCCCCCACCTCCTTTTATATGGCGTTGTGCGATGGGGGCCACCAACTATGGCTCGGTTGGGCGCCCCCGATCAGGACGCGGATCAAGGCCCCGACTCAGTCCAACGACCGAGTCGGGAGGAGATCAACCTAACATTCTCCCCCTTGATCTCACTTTTCAACTTGAACTTAAAATACTTTATCTTTTCCCGTTCCATCACAGATTAGTGCATAGAGCGCGCCTTATCACAACAGTTAGTACCATTGGATTAACAGCTACAATACACCTCTCTGTTTTAAAACACATTATCAACTAGACCCTTATTGTCCAGGAATCATAGGCTTTCTCATAAACCCATGCTGGCTAAGTGTTCTCTGAACACATTGGGCGGTAAGCCTTTTGTAAGCGGATCCACAAGCATTTTCTTTGTACTTATATGCTCGAGACTAATAGAATGATCCTAGACTTTGTCTTTCACAACATAAAACTTTATGTCAATGTGTTTGGCAGCACCACTTAACTTATTGTTGTGAGGATAACATACTCCTGGCTCATTATCGCAGTACAACTTGAGTGGCCTATGAATGTCATCGACCACTTTCAACCCGAGCATAAATTTCTTTAGCCAGTTCACCTGCCCCGTGGCCTCATAACATGCTACAAACTCGGCATACATCGTGGATGATGCAGTGACGGTTTGCTTGGAGCTTTTCCATGATATAGCTCCCCCTGCGAGAGTGAATACATAGCCTGATGTGGATTTTCTATCATCTACATCTCCCGCCAAATATGAGTCTGAATACCCC
This sequence comes from Miscanthus floridulus, assembly GCF_019320115.1. NCBI lineage: Eukaryota > Viridiplantae > Streptophyta > Magnoliopsida > Poales > Poaceae > Miscanthus > Miscanthus floridulus. The sequence goes on along the minus strand of NC_089587.1, from coordinate 115,930,223 downwards.
TCTATATGTAGGGAATCAGATCTTCTGTACGTTAGCATGAGACCTTTTGTGCCTTGCAAATAACGCAAAGCTTTCTTTACCATTCTCCAGTGTTCTATTCCTGGATTACTCTAATATCTGCCAAGTATCCCGATAACAAAAGCTAAGTCAGGATGTGTACATATTTGAACATACTGCAAGCTTCCTACAGCTGAAGCATATGGAACCGCTTTCATTCGATCGATCTCCTATTGGTTCCTGGGACATTGGAATTCCCCAAAAGTATCGCCCTTGACTATAGGAGCAGGTTAAGGCTTACACGCATGCATATTGTATTTCTTTAAAACCCCCTTTCTTCTATCTCGGTGAATCTCTATTCCTAAAATAAATAGAGTTTTACCGAGATCTTTCATATCAAAATTTGAGGATAAGAACTTCTTCATCTCCAGTATTAGATTAACATCACTACTAGCGAATAAGATGTCATCCACATACAGGATTAGGAAAATGAATTTCCCATTCTTGAACTTTGTATAAATGCAATTGTCCTCTACATTCTCTTTAAACCCAAACTTTCTTATCGTTCTATCAAACTTTAAATACCACTGTCTAGAGGCTTGTTTTAAGCCATAAATGGATTTCTTTATGTGGCATCCCATACATTCTTTTCTTTTCATGATAAAATCTTTTGGTTGTGCCATGTAGACATTCTCGTCTAAATCCCCGTTAAGGAAGGCCGTCTTCACATCCATCTGATGTAATTCTAAATCGTAATGTGCCACTAAGGCCATTATGATTCTAAAAGAATCCTTACATGAAACTGGAGAAAATGTCTCATTGTAATATATTCCTTCTCTTTGCGTGAAACCTTTTGCCGCAAGTTGCGCTTTAAATCTTTCCACATTTCCTTTGGAGTCATATTTAGTTTTGTAGACCCATTTACAGCCTACTGTCTTGGCTCCTTTAGGAAATTTTTCTAGGTCACAAACATTGTTGGTACTCATTGATCTCATTTCATCTTGCATGGCATCAAGCCACTTCGACGATTGAGCGCTTCTCATGGCTTCTTCAAACGAGGTGGGATCACCCTCCATTTGAAATTCTTCACATTCATAGACTTTGTAGTCATCAGGAATGGCTGGTTTTCTAGCTCTTTGAGACCTTCTGGGGGCCTCATTAGTTGATGCTTGTTCTATATGGGGATGTTGTTGCTCTTCCTCATGTGCGACAATGGGTTCTATAGGATCCTAAAGGATAGATTCCTCATGTTCATTTATTGTTGTCACAGGTGAAATAACAACAGGTGCTGTCACTATAGTTCCCTGTATTGTTGGTGCAGCAGTAACATGTAGCGAGAAAAAAGGCTCCTGAACCATCAGAGTGGGCACGTGTACCCGCTTCTCCTCAAAGTTAATTTCTCGCGCTACCATGCTCCCCTTGACCATATCATCCTCCAAGAACATAGCGTGTCTTATTTCTACAAACTTCATATGTCTATCAGGACAGTAGAAATGATAACCTTTTGACTTATCTGGATAGCCAATAAAATGGCAACTGACTGTCTTGAAGTCTAGCTTCCTAATGTTTGGGTTAAATACTTTAGCCTCAGCTGGACAGCCCCACACGCGTAAGTGATTGAGGGTTCCCTTTCTATCCACAACTCATATGGTGTTTTGGGCACCGACTTGCTTGGTACTCGATTGAGAATGTGAATGACGGTTTTTAACGCCTCCATCCACAAACTTATCGGTCAAGTGGAGTAACTTATCGTACTTCTCACCATATCCATTAATGTATGGTTGCGTCTTTCAGCTACTCAATTCTGCTGAGGCTCACCCGGTGTTGAGTACTGGGCAACTATGCTATTTTCCTGTAAGAACTTTGCAAAAGGTCCAGGAACTTGGCTATATGGGGTATGTCGACCGTAGTACTCCCCCCACGGTCAGATCTTACTACCTTAATCTCAAAATTGTGCTGATTTTCTACTTCAGCCTTAAATATCTTAAATTTATCCAATGCTTCTGATCTTTCCTTAATTGGATAAATATAGCCATAACGAGAATAATCATCTATGAATGTTATAAATGAATCATAACCATCCACACTTTTCACAGGAAATGGACCACAGATATCTGTGTGGATTATTTCTAAAATTCCTGCGCTTCGTTTGTCGTCTTTCTTTATTTACTTAACATACTTTCCTTTAATGCAATCAATACATTGTTCTAAGTGTAAAAATTCTAATGGTGGAAGAATTGATTTCTTAATCAATCGTTCTATTCCCCCCCTCAAAATATGGCCTAAATGACAGTGCCATAATTTCGATCATACATCATGAATTCTCTTCCGCTTATTACTTATATTCATAGACGAGGAGGCATTCTCATTATTAGTGCTCACAACATTCACTTTCTCCCAAAATGATAACAAATAAAGCTTGTCTTGTGAGAAGGCAAGACCAACACACTTATTATTAAACATAATCTTACATTGGCCATTACCAAAATGGCAATCATATCCACCATTGTCTAAATATGAGACACTTATTAAGTTTCTACGCAAAGAGGGCACATAAAGGACATCAGAAAGCATAAGTACAAAGCCATCATTTAATTCTAATGGGAGTTCTCCAATGGCTTCTACTTCAACTTTGACTCCATTTGCCACCTTAATGTGTCTTTCTCCTCTTTGCAGGGTCCTCCTTGTATGGAATCTCTGTAATGAATTTGTAACATAAATAGTTGCACCTGAATCAATCCACCAAGTAGATTCTGCATAACTTAAATACAAGGACTTATCTATAAATGTAATAATGCCCTCACCTTTTCTGACCAGGTGCTTCAGGAACTCTGGACAATCTTTCTGGTAGTGTCCAGTCTAGTGGCACCATCTGCAGGTGTCCTTGTCCACTTGAACATAGTTAGATTTCTGATGGTGATCTTTCTGAGGGGCCTTTCCTTGTGACTTAGAAGAGGAGCTATTGTCCCACTGAGGTTTCTCTTGTGGTTTAGCATTCTTGTTGTTAAAGTTCTTCTTTTTATTTTCCTTCACATGGTTGATAGAGTCACCATGTGAGCTCTTAAGCTTCTCCTCTTCTTACATACATATGGCAATGAGCTTCTCAATGTTCCACTTATCTAGCTGTAAGTTGTAATTAACAACAAAAGTCTCATACTCTTTGGGCAAAGATGCAAAAACCAAATCAATTAGGAACTCATCCTTGAGCCCCAAGTCCATTGTCTTGAACTTGGATGCCGTGTTGCTCATCTTCAATATGTGCTCTCTAATCCCTCCACCAGAGTATTTCTCATTGACTAACTTCTTAATAAGAGGCTTGCATAAGCCTTTGAAGAGCCAGTGAACTGACTCTCTACTTTCTTGAGATACTCAGTGATGGTGGTACATTCTGAGATCGAACCCCTTATTGGATCCTCAATGGAGCCCTTTATCACTATCAAACACTTGTGGTTTGAACTATCCCACTTCGCACGATCAAGATCGTACTTCATTCTCACTTCTGCATGGTCACGCTGTCGAGTAGCGAAAGCTGCATCAGTCTCATTTGCTTTCCTCACCGGGTCCACTGGTTTAGTGGGACAAGGAGAGGTAAGTGCTAGGTCATTATCGGACAGCGCAAGTGCTATCTCAAGCTTCTCCCGCCATACATTATAGTTGTTTCCATTGAGAGGAGGAATGGACGAGATAAACATCATTGGGTTGTATCCTGAAAACAATGTCAGAGAAAGTTAGAAACATTTGACATAATAATTGCATGCCTTAATTTAATGTTGGTCAAAATTAAAACATACAATGTGCTTCTACATTAACTCTACATCACCGTTGGACAGAAATAGAACTAATGCATAGAACTCATAAATAAAAATTTATAATATTGCTATCATCAACTTTGGTTAGAAAATAGCAATATCATAATACAACATTCTTCTATATTAATTCTATATCACCGTTGGGCAGAAATGGGATTAATGCATGAAAAACAACTCATGAATAAACTTATAATATTGTTATCATCAACGTTGGTCAGAAAATAACAATACCATAATTTAACTTAAACAAATATGACTACTCCTCTAATTAAATTTTCCCGTTGGTTCCAATTTAATTAGGGGATAAAATATTAACATAGCAGCGGAAACATGAAAAATACTCTATTTTTCAAGAAGCATTTTTGAGTACTTATCTACTCTCTAAAATTGAACACCTTGGTGCAAATTTATAGAGATAAAAAACTAGATTAAAACATATTGTCAAAATGCTACTGAAAAATAGAAAAAACTTAAAACTGTTGTCAACTGTTCATTCGTCCTAGCCTGGAAAGTGAGGCCCGCGGCCCATCAGGCGCTCACGCGTGCCTCTACTCTCCGCGCCCAGGCCGCAACCTAGGCCTAGGCCAGGAAAGCTATTCCCCGCCTGGGCCAAAAGCCGGCTCGACCGCCCGGAGCCGTCCATCTGGATCGGATGGCTCCCCGGAGTCCTCGCCCAATCAAAACCGCGGCCGGCTTCCTCCCCCAAAACCCTAGGTCTCATTTCTTCTCCTCCCCTTTTCTCTCAGTGCAGCGACGCAGCAGCAGCGACCCGAGGCTGCCGGAGAAGAGAAGGCCGGTGCCGCCGCAGGCCCCCTCGCTGGCGCACGCGTTTGCCCGAGGGTGAACGCGCCGCCGTCGAGCGGGCTTGTAGTGGCGCCCTCGGTCGGGGCTCGTGTGCACGGTGACGAGCGTGACTCGATCGTCTTCCCACATGCCAACGAGGTGGCGGCGGGTCCTTCTTCCCGCGCGCGGTGGTGTCAACGGTGGTGAAGCAACCTGGTAGGTCCTCTCCTTCCTGGTAGGTCCTCTCCTTCTCCGTCCGTTCGCCTTCTAGGGTTAGGGTTAGGACGATTCTACTCGATTCGTTTCTTTCGATTCATCTCCTTCTAATTTCTCTTGGATTTCTACCCCAAAATCTAGATCTACACGCTAGGTTAGGCAACCGATGCCATTGTTAGAATCCTAGGATGCTCCTAGGTGTAGATTAGTGGGTGTACATGCTTCTATTCGGGATAAACATCCTAGAGAGACAACTATAGAGAGAGAGAGAGAGAGAGAGAGAGAGAGAGAGAGAGAGAGAGAGAGAGAGAGGGGTGCAGAGGTAGCTGACCATTGGTGGGCTTGGCGGAGGAGCTCTCCATGGCGACTGTGTCGGTGGCGCGAGGAGTCGATGAAGAGGTGGCAGTGATGTTCGGCGGCGGTGTAGACGTCACGGTCCAAGGGCGGCGAGGACGTCCAACCCACTGTCAGAAAAGAAAGGGATGCGGCTCTGCCCTCTCTTGGCATGGGACCAGTACTCTAAACCAGAAGGTGTTCCGGCTGCTGGGTTCACTTGTCAGACATGCTGCATGCAGTGTGCAATGCAGGCCACTGTGTTGCCTGTTGTCCGGCCAGACCCAGTAGCTCAGAGACGACATGCCGGGAATTTTAATTAATTAATTAATTTGCTGGATCGATCGATTAGCTAGCTTAGCTCATGGACATGGATCCATCCAATGGTTAGCATGCCCGATTTGTTTAGTCTGACGCTCATATCATCCTTCATCCTGTGGTTGGCCTGCACCTTGGCCTGCACCTTGTTTAGTCATCAGCGTGCGCGTGTGTGTGTCTGAATTCCCAAACTGAAAAAACATCCTGCAGGCTGCAGCTTCAGTGCATGGCCTGCAAGCCTGCAACTCGATCGTTCTAGTAGTTTTATTACTCTTGTGTGAAATTAAAGGCCGGCGGGGTGGTCTTTTGCCGGCTCCTGCAGGTTTTATCACTTTATATACTGCAAATCGCGTTGAGCGGGTCTGCCTTTCGTCTCTAATAAAGTGTCTGTGGATGCATGGATGACTAGATATTTATTAGTAACATCACCAGCTCAATGATTTAGCGCGACCGAGCCATGCATTGGAGTCCTCTCACTTTCACACACTTACGATAAGCCCGAATTGAAATATATTTCCTCTCTTCTAGTCTTGACGTTTGATTGTTCTGGATATAATCAATGTTGATTTACATGTTGCAACTCATTTATATCCGTTTAGTCTCTCTGCGCGCGATGTCTATCTGTCCAATAATGATTGTGAATAATCTTGCGACGACTGGAACTCTGTCGTCAACGGCTGCATTATTCCTGTCATCTCATCTGCGCCAAGTACAAAGTCACGAGGACGAGAGACATATGGGCCGCGTTTAGTTGCGCCCGGAATTGGCGGCGTCGGATTTCCAGCGACGCTGTAGTATACTGTAGCATTTCGTTTGTATTTGGTAATAATTGTCCCATCGTTGACTAATTAGGCTCAAAACGTTCGTCTCGCAAAGTACAACCAAACTGTGCAATTAATTTTTGATTTTGTCAACATTTAGTACTCCATACATGCACCGCAAATTTGATGTGACGAAGAATCTTCTTTTTACATAGTGTCAAAGTTGGGAGTTAGGGGTGAGCTAAACATGGCCATGCATTGATAACCAAGGAATGTATGCCCGACAGGCGACAAGCCGACACGCCATTGCAAATCCCTTATATTATATTCCATCTCTCGTCCCTTTCTCGACCAGTAGAAATTTTCAGACAGATTCAACAAAAAGATGCATACACTTTCATCTCATTTCCTTTCCCAAAGGATATCTTGAATTTGATAGCTATCCTTTGTATGCACTCATAATTAGCTTCCGTACCAGGAGACAGTGTTCCATGTTAATGTAGAATATTATATGTTTTCGGATAAATTTTAAGCTTAATTTAAAAGTTTTTTATTTTGGGAGAGGGGAGCAGAGTATATATCGTGCAGATATGCGCAACAGCACAAGCAAGGGCAGGGAATGAAATGAGACAGGGAAAGAGCACCGCACAGCAGCAACGGCAACCACATATGTCCACACACAAACACTACTAAACACTATTGGATTGTGATCTTGGCTCTAGGCAGAGGTTAATTTGGAGCACAAGTTGTGGTTCACCCAACAGTTTAATTGACATAATCGATGGCAACTCTAATTCATCTAGGGTTCGACCTCCTGGCTCACAACTCTATCTATATAATAAAAGGCGACGTCTTTAAGCTCCCATCACCACATTCCTTGGCACAAAAAAACATAGTTTGATTGGCTTGTACTAGCTAGTTTGATGCTTGTTGATATCCTAGCCCGTCAACATGTGCTCCTAGCCTCCTTCTTCTTCTTTTTTATAAAACAGGAGGGGTTTTACCCCTACTGGAATTTATTAAAAATTAGTAATTTTAAAAGTCATAAGTGTTAGTAGTTCGTGGTTAAGCGTGGAACCAACGAGTAATCAAAATTGCTTATTTTTATTCTTTATCATCAGTTCACAATCTAATATAATACTCATATAGATACCTTGTAATATTTATGGAAAGTTCTAAGACTTTAGTTACATCAATTACTATACATATACTTTTTCGATCAGTATTTATAGGTTTCTTCTCTTTGCATTGCACGTCTAGGTGGTTTGACATATATTTAGTCGAAAATTTAGCTTGAACAATGACTTGAACTGATATATGTGCTCATCATTTTCTGCACATATATATGTATACATAGTCTGGATGATGGCACATCATGTATGCATACCTTGATGTGTTTGTCTTTCGTTATCAACAGCAAAAGAAATGTGCAATTTAAAAGCATATATAAAGTCCCTTGAGACTTTTTTAAAACAATAATATATGTATCCAAGTTAGATTCAAATTTAGAGGATTACTTTAGGCATAAGAATTCTCGTCTATTAAGTGAACTATTCTATATGATATGTTTCCAACACTACATGAAATAGTATTTGTAGGGGCGGCTCCAGAGGCTTTGTAGGGGCGGTTTGCCCAGCCGCCCCTACCCAAGCGCCTCTACAAATCATATATTTGTAGGGCCGCAAATCGATTTGTAGAGGCGGCTGGTGTTATCAGCCGTCTCTACAAATTGATTTGTAGGGGCAGCTGTATATTGAGCCGCCCCTACAAATCAATTTTCAGAAATCACGAAAAAAAGGAAAAAATAGCAAATTTTTTTAATCCGAGGAGGTCCCCACCCGGCAGCATTTTTGGAAATTCAATTGTAGTTTTCCTTGACAAGATGATTTCAAATCAAAAAGTTGTCAACTATAAAGTTTCATAACTTTTCGAGATCTACAACTTTCATTTTGGTTGTTTCTCCATCCGAGGTCGTTTACAAAATTTGAATTTTAGTACTTAATTTTTAATACTCGATGTCTATTTGCAGGGGCTGTTCAATATTGAGCCGCCCCTACAAATCTGATTTATAGGAGCGGTTGGATATCGGGCCATTTGTAGGGGCTCACCGGCCGCCCCTACAAATCTATTTGTAAGAGTGGCTCAATATAGAGCCGCTCCTACCAAGAAAGGGAGGCATTGCCACAAATCGTTTTTTAGTAGTGTAAGCATAGCTGGGTGATTTTGATGGTTGCAGCATTTTTTTCATGATTTTTGCACACTTTGCGTCGGTCGGGATTCGAACCCGCAACCTCTCCTTCGCGCACAAACTCCACTACCACTACACCTCACGATCACTTGTGTCTACAATCCATTTTGGTTCCCCACATATTATACAAAATTGAGCATAAATTGATTGTTTGAGGCCGTAACTAATTCAAATGAAAATTTTCAACTATAAAGTTTTATAACTTTTCGAGATTTACAACTTTCATTTTGATAGTTTCTCCATCCGAGGTTACTTATAAAATTTAAATTTCAAATTTGAGAAATTCGAACGTAGTTTTCTATGACAAGATAATTTCAAATGAGATAGTTATCAACTACAAAGTTTCATAACTTTTTAAAATCTACAACTTTTATTTTTACTGTTTGTCCATCCGAAGTCGTTTAAAAAATTAACACACATCGTCCCAATGTTTGCATCTAACTTGGACTGTTTAATTGTAGACACTCTATTTGTTTAAAATACTAATACCTAGAGCACATTTTGGTGGACTAGGCTTTTTTTTATAATGGTGGATAACCTAGTTGCTAGCGGATTTAAACCGATGAGATAGTTAAAGTGTCTGGCATTTTTAATCGGCCATGCATCCAAACCGCTGTCAAACGTCAACGTTACACGAAACGATACAGATCTTGCAATGGCGCGTACCAGCTTTGCCCTCGTATACTTTAGTCCAACTTACGGTAATTAAATAAAAAAACTGAGTGAAAACGTACTAGCGACAGAGGTTTGCGCATGCATGGTACGCCGTCCTAATTAGTAATTCCTAAAGCACAGCATCAGTGTTGCACGCAGCGATCCTGCTGCATTGTTTTCTCTGCCCCATATCGAGCACATGCCTTGGTTTGATCCGATCGATTCGGTTGCGTGGAAACGCAGACGAATTTTGATGCCCACACGCTGAGGCGACCTGCACCCAATTTCCAAGGGACAGCTTGACAGCGGTACTACTACTCTACAGTATTGATGTTCCACGCACGCGATGGTGCAAAACGTCACACACAAATTTTTTTTATTCAGGGATTCTCAAGAGAATGAGGGCGCGTTTGGATGAGATTCAAAAATCCAAATTTTGAATAAAAATAATCTCTAATTTTGTTTTTTTAGATTTTGTATCTGTATGTTAGAATTCTCTTAGGGTGTTTAGATGCGATTTTAAGATTTTTTTTTCTATCTGGATTATCTCTATTGATCCAAACGCTATCTAAGGGGCCGTTTGTTTGGGCTTCTGCATGCTCGGCTCCAGCTCCTTCGTCCCTATTACTCCCTGTAGCGACCGAGAAAAAGGCTCTGGCTCCGGTACAGCGCCCAGAGGGAAGCAAGAATAGGTGCCTAAGTGAGGCTTCTCCCGGCTCCGCTACAGTGTGTTACAGTAGCGGAGCCGGAGCCCCGGGAGTAGCACCAAAAGCACAGCCTAAGATTCATCTGTGAGGTGCTTGGGGCGTGATTGGTTTCTAGAGTTAGATGTTGCTACGGCTCATAATTCTGATTGGTTACCTGGAATAGTAAATAGGCATTTCCTGTGGCATGTAAAACCTTCCTCCAAGCCTGGCATGGGACATGCAAATTTTTCTCGTTCCTGGGGAGCCTAGCTGCTAGGTCTTGATGGGAATGGAACTAATCATGTCCTAAACTATGTAGGAACTTGAAGTTATAGTTTAGGGCGTGTTTAGGACTACCCCACAAACTCCATCGAGGAGCAGCTCCACAAAAAACTTAGTTTATAGAGCACCTCTTTAGGTGCTCTCATAACTCTACCTTTTTACCTGGAGTAGAGTTACATGGAGCTAAACATGTTTGGCTAAAAAACATGAAGCGGAGCCGAAAAAACGTGGAGTGGAGCAGTCCCAAACACCCTCTTAAAAGACCATTTGATGAATAAATGTGAAAACTAAAGCAACATATCGATGGATCCAGCGAGCTAGACCCAGTAGCATCTCTTTTCAGGGTGAGCAGGCCTCACCGTCTCCTCGCCCTTCTCTCTTCGGTCCATCATTGTTCGATTTTCATGACATTTGATGCGGAGGGAGCTCACCAGCGCAAGAAGGGCACCACACAGGTGGTCATTGACGCTTGGGCTCATCAGCACAGGGAGAAGGGAGTGAGGGGCGGGTGCCCGTCGGTGCTATGCAGAAGGGGCACAAGGTGGGTGGCCGCTGGCGCCGGGAGGAAGGGTGCAACACGATGGCGCCAGCTAGTTGAGAGCATGCGGTGCAGCTCTGGCGCAACGCCGGAGAAGGGGCATGAAGCCCAATCTTGGCATGTGGAGGGCGCCGCCGCCGCGTGGAGGAAGAGGATGCAGGCACAGAGAGAGGAGAGGTGCTGCATTGGGAAAGAAGGGAGTATGCTATCATCTGCTTACTCGCCTACACACTCTGAACGCATCCGTAGGCCTACAGTGCTATAGAGAGTTTTCTCTCTCTAGGGCCCTTCTTTTAGAGTATGGAGTAGGTATTGGATGCAAAGGCGTTTAATTTGTCATTGGTTAATTTGTCAAACAAGTTTAGTTTGTCATCGGTTAGAAAACATGCTAGTCGGTTGAACATTTCCCCATCAAACGTGTCGCAGAATCGACCAATTTATAAGAGCACAAGTACAATGGCAGCTCGCAAGCGGTCGCACTGTCATACTTGAGCCCAAATAAACATTGTAGTCCGTCAAGTACCACGATGAGTCTCGATAAATGATCCACATAAAACCAAGATCGTACATGATTCAACATACATGTCACACGTTACATAAGGTTCATTCATCAGAGTGCGAAATAGAGTTATTATAAACCAAGTTCAATAGATAGTAGTGGAAGCAAATTAAAGTTCGAAAATAGCATTTACCAACATATTTCAAATACAGTGCCAATACATGATCACAATCCACACAAGCATAATAGAAGGATTATTAAAGATGCTTGCCCAAGGCTCACTCCTCATCCATGGCGGGATAGAAGCAATTCTTGCAATAGCCGTGATAGACTGTACCATCTGCAACAATGGGAATAAAACCTTGAGTACGAGAAGGTACTCAGCTAGACTTACCCGTCATAAACCAGAAATAAATTGACTCTAAGGATTATGCAAGGCTTTATAAGTGGAGATAGCTTAACAATATTTTGCATAAAAAGCGATTAACTCAATTATACAATTATACTTTGGTCACCAAGTTAATTATAGCTAGTCATCTCTAGATTAGCAACTATCCTATGCCAAACATGTGGTATATCATTTGAGAGCATACAATAGTAACCATAGCTGGTGTAGTAATTCCATGTTTATCCGAACCATCACATTCCATAGTACAATTACTACGATGTTGGGACTAGCCAAGTTTCTCACTATCCGGGAGAGATGGCGATTCGAATCGATTTCAACCAGCTGAGAATTTATTTCTAACACAAACCCAGATAGACCAGATCAATGGTCACCTTAGGTCACCTTTGGTACAACTCAAGTCCACATTTCGTGGGTTCGCTCAGCGCCGCACAATCAGGGACAACCAGCTGCCAGGACGTTCAGGCCCGGCCTACCCTTGGGCTCACGTCTGGCTCCCCGCACATCCTTACTACCATCCAGAGTGCGCACTCTAATAGAGTGGGGCCTGGCTTGAGTTGAGCTACTTGACTTCGCGGTCGAAACGAGTTATCCTACCAGCTAAGTGATAGGCATGCGTTCAATCTTATCAAAAAGCACCACCAACAGTACGGTCCTTAATCGGCATAGACGGAATCACATGAGTCAACCTACACATAGACTCCGCTCGGCCTCCATTTACTTTACCCCATGGTTCTTTTCCACGATAGCAAATATAGCAAGCCATGCTTCGGTATCCACCTATATCTCACAGGTGATAGGAAATCACCCGACTTCTACCGGTCTAAGCATGGCTAAGCATATATTTGATCCTAGACCTACACAGGGTTAAAGATATATGTATCTGTACAAGGTAGTTCTATGCATCAAATGTTTCCAATTAACTCTTATAACCTAATGCATCAAACATAAAGGACTCAAGTAGTATTTTATAATACTGGTAGACTTAGAATGCTTCGGGGCTTGCCTTTGAGAAAAGAGGTGGAGCGGTGATCAGGGTACTCAGGGAGCTCTTCTAGAGTCTGCTCCTCTTCTCCTAGAGCTGCGGCTTAAGGAGTCTCCTACTGATCCTGTCGACATGGAATTTCGTCCCGTGCTAAGGACACACGAGCAAGCTAGAAGGATCCGCCTAGCTTCAGCGCAGGGATGGTCGATCCCGCGCACTCCTCCTGAGACGTGCCAGTCAATTTGACCCTGCAATTGACAAAGAGAGAAAGTTTATCAGTAATTAAGAGTGGAACATGCCGGTGTTGCTAGACAGCCCTGAATGTGTGGCTCTGAGAGCCGATATGAAAGGAGATCGACTAAATAGTCGATTCTAGGATATTCATAAGAATAAATCGATTAAAGCTCATAGAGTTGTGTAAGAAGAATTGGTTATTGTTCAGGATGAATATCATTCTTTAAACAAATATTGGTCAATGGCAATAAGATACTAACAATAATTAGTTCATGCTAAGCCAATGACTACAAGTAACCAAACTCCTTTAGAAAAGAAACAGTTCATCATCATTCAACCATTTAATAGAGATAAATCTAATGAACATATTAGATCTCATCTATCGCTGTGACCAGTGGGGCATGAGGTAGAATCATGCAGGTCGTAGAAACAACAATAGACTCGACGACCCTAACTTATTACTAATATCAGTGGGGCATGAGGCAGAATCATGCAGGCCGTAATACAATAATAAGATCATGGAGCTAACATATCTTCCAACCTATCCGTACTTCAACGATCTTGTGATGCTAACTGTTCATGAAAGCGGTCGATATCGGCTAAAACAGCCGATTCAGGCATAACGCACAGTTAAGGTCATACCCTCTCAGGAATAGATCTACCAAATAACGATCCCCACTCCACGGTGCTAACAGTGGGGTGTGAGGCAAAATCACACAGGCCGTGATAACAGACCATGGAATAGTTTCGCTAGCCAATAGATCTACTCAAGATCAAACATGCCTTAACCGCACGCTATGCACGATCAAGATTGATGTAAAAAGCCGATAAAACATAACTCATCGTTTAAAGTGCAGATTAGATCAGTTTAGATTAACAAATGATGGGTTAAAAAAGATATAAGGCCGATCTAGATCAATCCCAATCGGGCGAAGTGATATTGCTGTAATTTAAATAAATAATGGAAGCAATAAGCAATATCGGTAACTTAATGAATCTATCCGAAGGAACGCCCCCTTAGATAGAGCCGATAACTTGACCTTAATCTAGTTCGACCAGTGGAGGTCGACCGGATCGATACAGCCATACTTGAACTAGATAAGAGTTGATAACTAGTTTATACTAGAGTCGTAGTGGAGGTCGACTGGATCGATGCAGCCGTACGAACAGAGGTATAAGCCATGACGGTACTTACAGATAAGCAGTGGAGGTCGACCGGATCGATGCAGCCGTACTTGCTGAAGAACTCACCGAGATCTACTCCACTCCTACTCCTAAGGGGTGGCTAGAGCCGAAAAAGTAAATAACTGGTATTTGATTGATTGTGTGTCTTTTACAATAGTCGGGGTTTGATATTTATACCCAGGACCTAAAAACGAATCCTACTCGAGTATGAATCAGTACAATCTTTGGTACGAAGAAAACATTCCTATTTTATGATAACTTGGACTCTAATTTTCCCCTTTTGTAGAGTGATATGTATCTTCTCGATGCCAATCATATCCCGCCATCGTTATCTACTGACGTCATTCGGAGAGAACCGATCCCAGTGTCGCATTCGACCCGACATATATCAATTTTTACTCAATCGACTCCTTGATTGGCACAATCTTGGAAGCCTACGAGTTCCTGCACTCTTCTCCCAAATTTTGGTGTAAACACATGCCCCCTAATTTTGGGATAAAATGATTTTATCCCAAAATTTTAGTTCATTGGTTTACCATGCCGCAACTGTACTATCCCGAGATATACGCACGACTCCTGACTTTCTAGCCTAAGTTTTATATAACATTCCAATAGTATCTTTTGCAACCCACTCGGCCTGTTCGCTTTTTCCTTCTTCCTCAAGCCAACTTTAACAGCCGACGCCGTCATCGCCAAGGCCCCAAACCCTAGCAAACCATCTGTTCTAACAAGCCGTCATCCAAGCGATCCTCATCAGATTCAAACCAATTTTCGACCATGATGGGACCATAGACCACATCCCTGAGGTATGTCTCCAAGTTTCCATTCTCCAATTATCAGCCGCTACCTTGTATTTCTTTTCTTCTCAAACTTATTTCGTTCGATTTCTTTGGGAAATGAGGAACAAAATCTTGATTCCATCAGCTGTTTCCCCCAATATCTATTTTCTTGGGCCTATGGGTGGTCCCGATCCATCCGATTTCATTCGCCAAGAAACCAACCAAATCCCCTTCAAACAATCTACAGTGGATTTGTCCTCTTAGAATACCAAAACTCTCTTTAGAAATTGGCCAAAGATGCCTAAGGGATGGAGAAATTGGTTCTGTAGGGTGTCTGGGAAAAAGGGTGAAGATCGGGAGCTTTATGATCTGAATCAATGCCTGACCCTCTTGTTGTCTCCAAAATGTAAATATTACCAGGCGCACAATGTTTGATCCAATAAGGTCTCTCCCGATTAGGCGACCATACCGGCTATCTCGCTCTTGGCCATCAAGGGTAATCCATCCCCAGCTTTCTCCGAAGTCTTATTGCCATTGACCGTCATAAGTACATCTTCGAGAGCATCCCTGGATCAGCCGAAGAAGGCAAACAATAGATCGCGGGAGCTGATGCTATTCGGCTAGAAATGTTGAGAGCGATCCATGATGTTCTAGACTTGAAATCTGCATGTCAACGCGTATCTTGTGTAGAATCGATCATACTCTGTTATTTAATTACGCTTCTAGTTTTGGCTAAAGAGCCGATTTGATATAGCTGATCCCAGACTTCTAATCTTAATCCAATTAAGTCTGAAAATACAGCTTTTATTAAGAGAACCCTTTGATTTCTTGCCCTTAGTTGCCCAACGCCGTATTCCCATCGGCATTAGTGAAGCGGCACTTTGCCTTTCATTAATTGCGGTTGCCTTTTGCGCCCCCCGATGCATCCACCTCTTCGCTTCATGTCTTCAAATACCAGCCGATGGCTTCGGCCTCGAACACATCTCCACTCGCAACTGTTCCTTTGCTCTTCTCCGCTTGCCGAAACCCTATAGCGGTTTTCTTTCTCCCTTTCGTAGATCCAATCAATTTTCATGGCTAGCAAGGACAACCGAGGCAAGCGCGTGGCGGAGGAGATCCTAGAGGAGAACATGCCGATGAACCAGCGTTTCCGACGCATGAGGTGAGATTGACATTGCCTGTTTATGATGATGAACTATTCTGACTCGCCTATAGGTTTGTTATGAATGACAGTCTTTGTCCTCTCCCCAGGGCCGGCGGGCCCTCTGACGCCACATCTTCTGTGCTGGCCTCATCATCGGATTCTTCCGACTCCTACAATGGTGATGACGCCCGGCGTTACCTTCATGAGTGGAGGATGGTTCAGAATCGTTATTCAGAGGTGACTTGGGAGAACGACCAACTTGAGATTCGCCTCGGGGTCTCTCAGGCTGCCCTTCACATGGCTAAGGAGGTGGCCAGCGCCATCCGAGTGTGGTTGGCCGAGTCTGATGCCATGGTGATGGGTAGGATGAATTCTAGGAACGCCTCATTCTGATTTCCGTTATCTTTATCTTGATAGTCTTTTTGTTCCTGTGATTGTCATCCCTGATGGTGTAGTTGGAGTCTCTCCAACTGACGGTGAACGTGGCCGTGGACGCCATCAATGCTTGGGGTTCCCCCATCACCACTCATCTCCAAGACATCTCGGCCCACATTCAGGAGATTGCCCTCCACGGCGTTCGTCACGGTGTGGCGGTGGCGCTGACCGTAGCACAAGTCCAAACTAGGTACGAGCTCCATGCCATGGAGACTGGTTTTCGAATGGGCGATGACCCTGAGGAACATGAGGACCTGATAAAAGAATTCATCATAGCGGCGGAGGCCATCGTGGACATCACATCTGCTTAGGATGTGGTGAACAAAGTCTTCGACTAGATTTTACTTAGGGGGGAACCAATGAACAAAGACTCCTCTTTCATGAATGCGCCTCAGTGCAATGCCATTGTGTATGACTATTTTTGCTTTTTTGTTTTTGCTCTATAGGCGATACATATTGTATCGGCTTTTATTGTCTTTGAAGATTTTCATTTTTTGAACTAGAGGTGATACCCTCCTGGTACCAGCTATTAGAGCCAATGACTGAATGAGTCGGCTATCAAGTATTGATCAAATGCTAGGATAACATCCCTCAAAACTTTTTATATCAAAGGTCAAATGATTAATCAACCTAGGTCAAGCATCCTATTAAGCAAAACAGAACTTCTCAAAGAAATCCATTAACTCTGAATCGCACTTACAATTTGACTCAGCATCCATATACATCGGCCTAAACCCATCTCTAGGACTTAATGCTTATTTTTCCTTTAATCCAATGGCCAACATGAAGCCGTAACTTTTCTAAAACAAACTCTCAGAGCCGATTGCTTGCATTGGCTGTTGGCTTTCATTGCTGATCTTAATGAAGCCTCCTTCCCATAACTTGCTAGAAAAGCATTCGAAGTCTCCTAGTTCCCAGGAGACTAGATTGACTGTTGTGATGCTCACAGATTCATCAGCACGAACCAACTCGACATCATCTCCATGCCATTGGATCAAACATTGATGCATGATTGACGGTACACAACAGTTCGCATGAATCCAATCACGACCAAGGAGCAAACTGTATGACCCTTTTCCATCGATGACGAAGAATGTGGTGAGCAGAGTCTTACTCTCGATTGTTAGTTCGACGTTTATTGCCCCCCGGGTCTTAGATGCATTACCTCCAAAATCTTTAAGCATCATGTCAGTCTCCATCAGATCTCCTAGTCCTTTGCCAAGTTTACAAAAAGTGGTATAAGGCATAAGATTGACAGAAGGACCTCCATCCACCAACATCTTGTTCATCGGCTTCCCATCAACAAAACCTTTCATATATAAAGTTTTTAAGTGCCGATGCTTGACTGGTTTGTCAAATATTACTTGTTGTACAACCGTTAACTTGGCAACTATCTCCTTATACTCCGATTCATCGAAATCTGAATAAACTTCTTGATCTGTCGGAGCTCTGAACTCTGATGGCAACAAAAAAGTCATTTGGATATTAGCCGATGGTTGCTTTCTATCAGCTGTTTGCTTAGTATGCCATACTTGAGGTTTTCTGGATGCCAAAGTCTGTTCCATCTCTTTATTCCTTAGGCATTGCACCCTTCTCTTCTGGCTTCTTGTTAAACCTCCTAGACACCATTGGCCTTCCTGCTAAACATATTTTCTTTTGTTGCCTTCTTCTCCATGATCAGCCTAGTTTTGGTCAACAATTCGCTTTCCAAGCCAATCATGAACACTTCCATTTTTAAGCCCCGATCCATGTTATTATGATGATATGCATCTTGAGTATGGATAGATCGGCAGTTGGTTTGAGATTGCCTAAACTCTCAATACTGATTGCTGCATTCTAGACAGTCATGTCTGGTAGGCAACTTCAAACCATCATTCCAGCAATGTCTGAAGAAAGGACAATTCCAATGTGATTTGGCTTGTTTCCTTTCATACCTCTCTCTTTCCAGTTGACGCTGGTATTCTTAATCCTTTAACCAACGCTGATAATCCTTTTCCTTCTGCTGCTGCCACTTATTCAACAGAATTCAAGATGTAACTCGTGGCTTTGTCGTCCTTGCTTTTGACGTTCCTCCCTACTCATATCGGCTCTTTTGCTCATCGCGACGTCTCTTAATTTCCCTGTATTCGTCGGCCGATATTTGCATCTTGGGATCGATTGTTCCAGCTTCTTTTGATTTGGTTGATGTTAGGACCTTAGTCTTTCCATTGATCAACCTAGCATCAACCATGTTTTGATCTCCTGGGAAAGGATTATCATCAACTTTTATTTTCCGAGGCGTATCAAATTTGAGCCTCCCTTGTTGAATAGCCCTCTATATATGCTGCCGAAAAATTCTGCATTCATTAGTGGAATGAGAAGTAGCATTATGGAACTTGCAGAACTTCTTATTCTTTAACTAATCAGGGGGTAACATAACATGACCATCGGGTAGCTTGATTTGCCCCTTCTCAAGCAAGAAATCGAAGAGCTTGTCTGATTTGGTGACATCAAAGTCATTGCTCTCCTCGACTCCTCTTCCCTAAGGATTTAACACCATTACTATTTTCTTGCCCCAATTCCATTCGGCCACAACAACCTCTTCTTCTTCATCTTTATAGCCGTCATCGACTGAGTATGGATTGTAAGCCTCGGCCACTATGGTACTTTTTTGAAATCGGGTATCTCTGCGCATAATCTGGAATTGGCTATTGAGCACTGCCACTCGTTGAGCCAATTGACCCAAGTTATGAAATTCTTGTCCTAGCAGCTTTTCTTTCCACATTGGTAGCATTCCCTGAACAGCTAAAGCAGCTAGTTGATCATCAGCCAAGTTTAAGGAGAAGCACAAGTTCCTAGTCTCTCGGAACCTCTAGAGAAACTCAGTGCCCGATTCATTAGTCTTCTGCCTTATAGTTGTCAGATCGATAATTTTCTTTTCTCTAGCCCTAGTGTAAAAATATGTATGAAACTTCTTCTCTAGGTCAGCCCAATTGGCAATGGAATTGACTGGTAGTGATGAAAACCAAGTGAAGGCTGGCCCTGACAGGGACAAAGAAAAGAAACGAACTCGATGGGCATCCTCAACTGATGCTTCGCCCAATTGCGTAAGATACCAACTAACATGTTCTATCGGGCTTGTACTATCTTGGCCAGTGAACTTAGCGAACTCTGGGAACCTGTAATTTGTGGGAAGAGCGACCAAATCATACCATTCTAGATATGGGCATTTGTATGAGAAGGTCATCCCTTTTGGCTTTAGACCGAACTGATTCTTCATCATCTCGGTCACCTTCAGCAGCAACTCATCAGCATTTGAATTTGGATTTTTCTATACTTGCTGACCCATCTGTGGATTGAAATCCCATGTGCCTTGATACCCTAGATTTGGAATCATGTGAAGGGTGTTATAGTCTGATCCATAGTGATATCCTTGTGGAACCTCTATCTGCTGGGTCATTTGCTGGCTTGCTGCTTGAAGTCTCTGATTATAGACATAAGGATCTATATCTCTACGGATCCTTTGAATTGATGGTGCTATTTTTGAGCCGACGACGGTATGTGGCCTGATGTGCCAAAATTGATCACCTGGTTCGGACCTTGCCCTGGTGGCTGTTGCACATGCTGTACTGACGGTTCAGGATTATACTATATCTGATTCGTAGTAGTTCCTTGAGTCTGTTCAGATGAACCCTGAACTGTTTGGATATCACCATTACCAGCTGGTGCTGCTTCTTGATGGCTGGTACCGACTTGATTAGTCCCTTGGGTCGATGGATCTAGAATGTTGTAATAAGCTAGCCCAACTTGACCAATTGGAAACCCATGAATCACTTCTTTCATGGCATTGTGGAATGTGTCCAAGAAACCTTCATTTTGGCTTGATATGGCATCACGAACAGATTTGTCGACAACTTCCGTAAAGAAATGCCTATCTTCAGCTTCAGTTGTATTTGTCTACCCATGTAATAGAACTCTTGGTAGTGGAAATTTCTGAACAATTGTGTTGTCACGTGTTTTGGTGTTGGACAACAAACATTTGCTCTAAAACTTTTCTGTAGCTTTGTCGATGACATCTTTATCTCCATCAGGTAGATCTTCATAATGTAGCATAAGGATGTCTTTGTTGTTGTGAACCACCATGATGATTGTGGGGTCCCACCGGGCGTGCCAGAAACATGTGTCGACACAGAATTTTGTCCCGTGCCGAGGACACACGAGCAAGCCGAAAGGGTCCGCTCGATGGAGCTAAGGATCCGCCTAGCTTCAGCGCAGGGATGGTCAATCCTACGCACTCCTCCCATGATGTGCCAGTCAATTTGACCCTACAATTGACAAGGAGAGAAAGTTTATCAGTAATTAAGGGTGGAACATGCCGGTGTTGCCAGACAGTCCCGAATGTGCGGCTCTGAGAGCCGATATTAAAGGAGATCGACTAAATAGTCGATTCCGACATATTCATAAGAATAAATCGATTAAAGCTCATAGGGTTGTGTAAGAAGAATCAGTTATCGTTTAGGATGAATATCATTCTTTAAACAAACATTGGTCAATGGCAATAAGATATTAACAATAATTAGTTCATGCTAAGCCAATGACTGCAAGTAACTGAACTCCTTTATAAAAGAAACAGTTCATCATCATTCAACCATTTAATAGAGATAAATCTAATGAACATATTAGATCTCATCTATCGCTATGACCAGTGGGCCATGAGATAGAATCATGCAGGCCATAGAAACAACAATAGACTCGACGACCCTAACTTATTACTAATATCAGTGGGGCATGAGGCAGAATCATGTAGGCCATAATACAATAATAAGATCATGGGGCTAACATATCTTTCAACCTATCCCTACTTCAACGATCTCATGATGCGAATTGTTCGTGAAAGCGCTCGATATTGGCTAAAACAACCGATTCAAGCATAGTGCATAGTTAAGGTCATGCCCTCTCAGGAATAGATCTACCAAATAACGATCCCTACTCCATGGTGCTAATAGTGGGGTGTGAGGCAGAATCACACAGGCTGTGATAATGGGCCATTGAACAGTTTTCGCTAGCCAATAGATCTACTCAAGATCAAACATGCCTTAACCGCATGCTATGCATGATCAAGATTGATGTAAAACAACCGATAAAACATAAATCATCGTTTAAAGTGCAGATTAGATTAGTTTAGATTAACAAATGATGGGTTAAAAAAGATATAAGGCCGATCTAGATCAATCCCAATCGGGCAAAGTGATATTGCTATAATTTAAATAAATAATGGAAGCAATAAGCAATATCGGTAACTTAATGAATCTATCCGAAGGAACGCCACCCTTAGATAGAGCCGATAACTTGACCTTAATCTAGTTTAAGCATTGGAGGTCGACCGGATCGATGCAGCCGTACTTGAACTAGACAAGAGTTGATAACTAACTTATAATAGAGTCACAGTGGAGGTCGACCAGATTGATGTAGCCATACTTACTGAAGAACTCACCGAGATCTACTCTACTCTTACTCCTAAGGGGTGACCGGAGCCAAAAAAAGTAAATAACTGGTATTTGATTGATTGTGTGTCTTTTACAATAGCCGAGGTTTGATATTTATACCCGGGACCTAAAAACGAATCCTACTCGAGTACGACTCAATACAATCTTTGGTACAAAGAAAACATTCCTATTTTAAGATAACTTGGATTCTAATCTTTCCCCTTTTGTAGAGTCCAATATGTATCTTCTCGATGCCAATCATATCTCACCAACGTTATCTGCTGATGTCATTCGGAGAGAACCGATCCCAGTGTCGCATTTGACCTGGCAGATATCAATTTTTACTCAATTGACACCTTGATTGGCACAATCTTGGAAGCCTGCGACTTCCCGTGCTCTCCTCACAAATTTTGGTGTAAACATATCCCCTTCCTCTTCTTCGTTGAATTCCAGCAACGTTATCTCCTCGATCGATCCTATATGCATGAATATGGCGTAAGATATCACGAATGCATGTATGATGACACATATAATATGATAAAACATGATGAATGCATCCTTGTAAGTACTTTTAATAGCATGGTGCTAAAGTAATAATAAGTGCATCCTATTCTACTGAGTAGGTACATATCTCTTCTCTATTACTTAAGCAAATACTTCTGCAATTTATTTACCGAACTATAAAACAATAGCTACTCGTTTTAACCATAACTAGAGTTATATGCATCAAAATTATATGGTTGTGGACATTCAGGAAAGCTTATGAAATTGTCTACAACCTTCTTTTAATACTCTTAAGGTGTTCAACAGTTATCTAGGTCAAACAATTCAGTTAATGAAATCTTTCCAGAAAGTAAATATTTTGGACAGCGAATTTCTAACAACCAAACCTCTTAAACCGTAAGGCCTATGACCATGAAAATTTAACACAAGGTAGATTAGTAAGTTATCTACAACTTTATTATTAACAAGTTTTACAGAAAAGGTCATTATCAACATGAAATCATCCAGATAACTGAAACTATACATGCAACAATCCATTTGAATTACAAAGCAACAATTAATTTGTTGCATAGTACAAATTGCTTCTGAGCCTTACTATGAACATCAATAGTTACTATACATCATAAGCACCATAGAAAACATCATGGTCAATCACAATTTAATTACTTAAATGCCTTTATTAATTTAATTAAATGTGCCCAATAAATTCTCATAAAATTACAATAGCTTCCTTGTGCTCACAATAGATCACTGTGAAAATTTCATACCATTTGCACATGTATAACATCCTATGAAAAAATGACAAGCTAGCAAAGTCTATTTTAGTGAAAATAATTAACCCTATAGAAATGTGTCAAACAATAGATTATGTATTTTTCTTAGCTTCATATTAGTGCCATATTACTGTACAAAAATTTGCATATCAATATGTTGCATATTTTTATCCCTATAATTTTTTCTCAGGAAATGCCATTTATTAATGGATAAATAGAAAGATCATATTTCAATCAAGTTTACTGCAAGCTTAATATTTTTCCTGGCTAGAGCATGTCAGCACAAGACTAGCAAAATTAGAATAACAATTTTATCACTTTTCTAGCTCAAGATATATAATTTACAAGATTGTAAATATTCAAAAAATATTTATCTAAATACATTTTAATCACCATGAAAAGTACCATAAACTGTACATCTAATATTTTTATAAAATACTACACTTCAAGAGGAACCCAACAAAATTTGGTTCACCAAAAATGGACATCTAGAACTCCACTTATGATTTTTCAAAGTTTGCATTCAAATCTAAAATAAATGAACCAGCTTTCAACCCTACAGCCGCTGACACTGGGACCCCTGAGTCAGTCGGGCCCGCGCGTCAGTGAGCCAAAAGCAGAGGACTGGCGTGGACCGGCCGGAGTTCACCGATAGTGAGCTCTCCGGTGACGACACCAGCACCACATCGATCCCCAAGCCATCCCGCACGCACTAGGCTAGCTATCTAGATTGACTCTCGACGCGAATGGTGACAGCAGCGCTAATGGCGGCACAGCAGAGCGGGTCGACGATGAGGCACCAAAGCTGGCCGAGATAGCTCAATCGAGGGTTCGGCTAAGCTTCTACAGTCTATGGCGATGCTAGCACACCCACTGTCACAGCTAAAGGCGGTCAGAGGCGGTCCGACCACGGCGATGTGGCACGGCGGCAAAACACCAGCGAGGCCGTGCACGGCATGGAGGCCTTACCGTGCGTGGCTAGCAAGCAAGGCAGTTGTGGTGAGGCAGTGGGATCATGATAGAACTGCGGTGGTGGCGAAGGAGTGATGTGGAGCGAGCTGGGTGGCCGGCAAGGCGACGGCAGCGAGCTCTCACTGCTGCGGGCGGAGGCGCAAGTGAACGAGGAAGCAAGGAGGGAAATGAGAGCACACGGAGTCATGGGCGAGCGCTGGGTAGGTGCAGGCGCGTCGTGGCCCAACGTGGCCTAACTTGGTGGGCCTTTAGTGATGAGTGGCCTCCATGCGGTGGCCAGACCCTGACGCTGGTCGACCACTGATGGCCCACCGAACAGGCCATCAGAGCCCATGATTCCGGCCTGAAAGCGCGATTTAGTGAAGCTCCAACTCCTAATCCGTGGATCATTAGCAAATTCTTCCTTAACCAAAGTCGTAGCCCTATATACCATCTCCAATTTATCTTAAAAGATCAAGGTCTAATTCCCAATGAATAAGGAGTACAATCATCACAAAGTGAGCTCAGCGAAACTGTAAACACGCTAAGACTTAGAAATTTTCTAAGTGTAGAAAAATAGTGAAATGTTGATTTTTGTGAGCTCAAAAAGACCAAGCTATGCACTGAATTAGCTCATGACCCAAAAATAAAAGTTGTTGCTCTACTCAAATACTAAAACTTTGCTATAGTGCACACATCCATGCAAAGGCTCTATGACATGGTTCAAACTAGGTCAAACATAACACTTTCAAAAGATGACTTACACGACAATTATGACTTAGAGACCAAACTAGCCCTAGTCATGAATACCAAAGTTGTTCATAGTGACATTCTAAACATATTTAGGGTATTCCTTAGGTCACACAAGCATTTCATACATTGGTTACATAAATTACTTCCTAGGTCAACAAGCATATCATCACTTAGGAGCTTAATTACATAAAGTGATCTACATGAACATGGTTCCCTTAGTCATCCTAAGTGTAGCTAAGGTGCTTTAGTGACCAACATCAACCACTTACACTTATTCACACATGATCATAAGCATACACATAAGGAAACATGAAATAACAAGGCATGTTTCACATGTTTCCGTTGTATGTTTCATATGTAAAAGTTCATATATGAATGCTTGATGATTATGCTCATGCAATGCAAGTCAAATTATGCAAGCCTAACTCCTAGGGTGTTACAGCCCCTCCCTCTTACAGAAATCTTATCCCAAGATTTGCAAGACCTACCATTCTTTGACAAAGGCAGGATAAACCTCACATAAATAATCCTCTCGTTCCCACATGGCATCTTGTTCACTGTGATTATTCCACATGATCTTGTAGAACTTAATGAACTTACTCTGGGTTACTTTTTCCATCTCTTCTAACACTCAGATTGGTTTCTCTTCATTGGTCAAATCCGATTGGAGCTCAATGTTGGTGGGTGCAAAGGCTTTCTCAGGTATATGAAGACATCTCTTCAACTGAGAAACATGGAAGACATCAAATATGGCACTCATCTCTAGGGGAAGTTGTAACTTGTAAGCGACATTCCCCTTCCATTCAGTAATCTTGTATGGCCCTACATATCTAGGTGCAAGCTTTCTTTTCACTCCAAATCTCTGTACTCCTTTCATGGGTGACACTTTTAAGTATACATAGTCTCCCACTTCAAAAGTCAATGGTCTTCTTCTTTTATCAGCATAACTTTTTTGTCTTGATTGAGATGCTTTCATATGCTGTTGGAGAAAGCACACCTGCTCTTCAGCTTCAGTGACGAAGTTAATGCCAAATTATCTTCTTTTGCTGGGCTCAACCCAACTCAACGGAGTTCTATATTTTCTACCGTACAAGGCTTCAAACGGAGCCATCTTGATGCTTGTTGTTGTAGGAGAACTCGGTTAAAGGTAGACATTTCTCCCATGAACCCTTGGAAGATATAACACAAGCTCTCAGCAAATCTTCTAAGATCTGGTTCACTCGCTCAGTCTGTCTAGAAGTTTGTGGATGGTATGCTGAACTTCTGATTAATTTAGTCCCCAAGGCCTGGTGCAAGTGTTCCTAGAAATGAGCTATAAACTATGGTCCCCAATCTGAGATTATGGTCCTAGGTACTCCATGTAGTCTCATGATCTAAGAAATGTACAACTCAGCGTACCTCCTAGCTAGATACCTTGTGTTCACCGATATAAAATGTGCTGACTTGGTGAGACGATCTATAATAACCCATATTGAATCATGACCTTGCTGTGTCATTGGAAGGCCTATGATAAAGTCCGTACTTATTTCTTCCCATTTCCACCCTGGAATAGGCAATGTCTGAAGTAATCCAGCAGATTTCAAATGAACATCCTTTACTCTACTGCAATTATCACACCTAGCGACATAGGCGGCTATCTCTTTCTTCATCTTAGTCCACCAAAAATGGGTTTTCAAATCTTGATACATTTTGCTACTACCCGGATGGATAGACAACTTGGATGAATGTGCTTCATCTAAAATTTGATTTCTAAGCTCATGGTCTTTCGATACCACAAGTCGGTCCTCAAACCATAGCACACCTCTTTCATCTAATCTAAAAGGCTTGGTTTCTTGCTGTTGCATCTTTCTCTTGATGTAAAATATACCTACATCTGTCTTCTATAGTTCTATGATTTTGCTCTCAAGTGAACAACTAATAGTGATATTGTGCAACACAACAAGATGTAACAAATTAAATCCATCCTCCAACAATGCTTCCACAGTGTTGCAATGAGATTTCTGACTAAGTGCATCTACTACAACATTGGCTTTCCCTAGATGGTAGTGCACTTCTTAACTGTAGTCCTTGATCAGCTCTAACCATCTTTGCTGTCTCATATTCAGCTCAGGTTGAGTGAAGATACATTTGAGACTTTTGTGGTCAGTATATATATGACATACATTGCCCAACAAATAATGTCTCCATATCTTTAATGCATGAACAACTGCTGCAAGCTCTAAATCATGCATAGGGTAATTGACTTCATGTTTCCTCAACCGCCGAGAAGCATAGGCAATCACTCTTCCTTCTTACATGAGCACACACCCCAAACCTATACTCGATGCATCGCAGAACACATTGAAAGGCTTTTCAATGTCGGGTTGTGCTAAAATAGGACCTGTAGTTAACAGAGTCCTTAGGGTGTGAAAAGCTGCTTCACACTCTGGTGTCTAATTGAACTTCTCATCTTTCTGAAGTAGTCTAGTCATGCGTTTAGCTATCTTGGAGAAATCCAGAATGAAACGACGATAGTAACCTGCTAACCCTAGAAAACTCTGAACTTCATGAACCAAAGTTGGGGCCTTCCAATCCATGACTTCTTGTACTTTAGATGGGTCTATAGATATTCCATCTCTTGATAAGATGTGACCCAAGAAAGGTACTTTGCTCAACCAAAATTTACACTTGCTAAACTTTGCATATAACTTATGTTCCCTTAATCTAGACAGAACAATTCTCAGATGCTCTGCATGATCTGCTTCATTTTCCGAATAAATCAAGATATCATCGAGAAACACAACCATGAATTTGTCAAGCTCAGGCATGAATACCGAATTCATCAAGTACATGAAGTAGGTAGGAGCATTCGTCAGTCCAAAAGACATGACCAAATATTCGTACAAGCCGTACCTAGTGGAGAAAGCTATTTTAGGTATATTCTCTGGCCTAATCTTGATCTGATGATAGCCTGACCTCAAGTCAATCTTGGAGAATACCTTTGCTTTTGCCAACTAATTGAACAAAATATCGATACGAGGCAAAGGATATTTGTTTTTGATGGTCACAACATTTAGTGGCCTATAATCCACACACATTCTCAAGGACTTGTCCTTCTTCTTTACAAACAATGCTAGACATCCCCATGGAGACGAACTAGGTTGAATGAGACCTTTGTCTAACAGTTCTTGTAACTGAATTTTAAGTTCAACTAGCTCATTTGGTGGCATCCTATAGGGTCTCCTTGAGATAGGTGCCGTACCTGGCACTAACTCAATCTTAAATTCCACATCCCTATCAGGTGGTAAACCTGGTAACTCATCTAGGAATACATAAGGAAACTCACAACCACTAGGATATCACATAGGGTAGTGGCTTGGATAGCACAAGCCAAGTGTTGGAGTTCAAAATTTCAGGACAGTGAGACTAGGAAAGCATTACCTCCCTTTGGTTCTCTCAACATAATAGTATGAGTGCTAGTGTCAATGAGAACACCATGTTGCTCATCCAACTCATGCCTAATATCACATCTATGGATAATCCGGGCAATACTATCAGATCCATCGTATACTCCCTGATGAGGACATCACACCTTCGGATGTACCTGCTGATCCTCCAACCATCATGCAAGGTCCAATGACCCAGGCTCGAATGCGTCAACTCAATTTAGAGGTGAGCTCATTCTTAAGCGATTCTTTTTATACTTATAAGAATAGACTACTACCTAATGATGTTATCTTGCTTAGGAACATTGGAGAGGGTCATGAAGGACTTAGAGGATGTGGTGGAGGCGAAGATGACCAGCAAGGACGTCCAACAGGAACCGGAGGCCCGGTCCAACATGATTTTGAGTCTGCCTCAGCCTATAGGACCAGTCTACCTTAAACTAGTCACCCAGGACGCATCCGGACTCCGTTTTCAATGATCCACATATGGATGGAAAGCTAATTTGACAAGGAAGCCAATCCAAGTGGTCTCACATCAAAATCTCTTCAGAATCAATAGGAATCATTGAAACAAGTTAGCATCCAGAATCTGCCAGGGTGCTGTGACACCGTCTTTTGGTCCGTTGGACCGTGTATCGTGTTTGGGTCCATTAGGGGTGCATCCAGGGGTCTTGCATGACCCTAGAGTCTTCATAAACAGTCGCTGCCCCTCCATTAGGGTTTAGGTTTTGCTTAGATTATTCTGTCAAGAACAGTTTCGCCGTTCATCGGTTTGTGAGACCCTAACTTTGAGAGATTAATCATTCATCTGCAATTTGGTTGTGTTCTTTCTTGTTCTTGCTTGTGTTCTTCGTTGCGCAGGTAGGGATTAGCCTTCTTGGCGAGGTCAACCTGGTCTAAGACTCGGTTGATAACTAAAGGAGCTGTGGTGCTAAGATTGCTGGGTTCGATCTTTCGATCTAAAGCCGGATCGGTGTGTCATTCTCCGCCACAACGATAGTTACCACCACCTGATAGAAGATCGGGATCCCCGTTCCTATTAAGTGGTATCAGAGCTAAGGTATACTGTCAGGTTCACATTTATTCCCTAGTTTGAGTGTTTCGCATTCGTCCCATAGTCCAGTGCCATACTCGTTTTTCCTGTCCTAGAACCTTCCGCGCCATAGCCTTTGCATATTTCAGTTTTAGAGTCCGTCGTGTTGAGTTTGTGTCCTAGTCAAGGTCTTGTTGCTGGTTAGGTTGTGTTAGAGTCCAGTTCGTGTGTTTTCCCCCATCATTTCCATCAAATCTTTGCTGTTGTGACCAGTTTTGTGCACATTGTTCCCGTTTTGTCCTCTAATTCAGAGCCAATTCTTAAAATTGGTCTAGTTTTCGTATACGAACTCTGATTTCAACGTTCCATATATCAAAATCGATCAGAATTTTTTTTGGATCCGGTCGGAAAATTTTAAATTGGTCAAAAGTAGTCACAAGATCCTCTTTTCGTGGTCACAAGGTTTGTGTCGATTTTGAGCAAGTTTTCTGAATTTTCCACAGGCCACGTCTTTTACTTGTTTAAGCTCATATTTTTTGTGGTTACTTCTTTTGTGCTCCTAAGTAAAGGAAAAATATAAAAAAATAAAATAAAAAAGTTGAAATTTTCTAAAAAACAACGACAACCCAAAAAATAGAAAAAAAAGAGAAGGACAAAAGAGGAACAATATCTAGAGGAGCACATAGAGAAGACCAAAGTGAGCTGTGTTTGCGTGTGCTATTTGGTTCCTTGTTTGTGTTGCTATTTCCATCCACCATACTTGTTTTTCACACACCTGTCACCTTTCTATCCACCATACTTTTGTCACACGCCTGGTACCTAGAACATTTTAGACTAGCAACGAGAACAAGTATTTTGGACTATAATTTGGTATTACTTTCTATTACTGACTTGTGTGCCAGATATACATATTACTCTTTGTTTGCCTTCCAAGCTCCACAAATTCTTCAGATCAGTACAGAAAAAGGGCTTTGCAATCTCGGTACCACTGCCTCACAGGTATCACGAACCAGCCGTCGGTTGTACCACCCACTACTTGCATTGGTAAGAACTTTGTAAGAGCTTGGTAAGACGCTTCCACTTGCTGTGAAAAGTGACACCACTGCAACCACGTAGTCATTTGGTAGGGATAACTTTCACTGTTTGTTCCTATTTTTGTGTTTACCATGGCAGGAGGTGAATAGACTGGAGATAACAATCCTATGGGTTTCAACGAGTGTGTCAACCAAGAGCAACTACATGCTGTTGTTGAGGATGCCCAAAAAAGGATGAATGAGGCCATTAGGAAGGCCGTCTATGATGCACTCATTGAACTCAACATTGGCAACAACATGGAGAGATTGGACAAACAAATTTCCACGCTAACCGACAAGGTTACTGAGTTGGAAACCTTGGTGGCGGTCAACAACAATGACATCTCTGGTAGCAACACCGATGGTCTCTTGCCAGAAGACACAGTGCATGATGTCGTTGGAAACATAGATCGAGCAGCCTTCCAACAAGCAAGATTACGACGATGTCTTCACCGCAACACGACAGATATGGTTGGTGTCCACCACCATCAAGGTAATAATCATCGTGTACCCGATGATCCTTATGCTAAGATTAAGTTCACAACACCATCTTTTTTGGGTCATTACGATGCTGAGGGATATCTTGATTGGGAGATGATAGTAGAACAAAAGTTTAGTGCCCACCTTGTGCCTGAGCATCATAGAGTTCGTCAAGCTACTAGTGAGTTTAAGGATTTTGCCATTATTTGGTGGAATGGGCTAGCTGCATAGGATGCTTTACCTAGTACATGGGAAGAACTTAAGGTAGCTATGCGTGATCGCTTTGTTCCTCCTTCTTATCATAGAGACTTGTGTAAGAAATTGATGCGTTTAGAACAAGGAGATAAATCTGTACAGGATTACTATGGTGAGATCCAAAAGGGATTGATGCGCTGTAGTGCTGTAGAGGGAAATGAAGATGCTATTTGTCGTTTTTATTCGGGTTTGGGGCGTGAGATTCAGGACATTGTTGATTATAAAGAATTTAACACTATCAACCAGTTGTTTCAGTTTGCAATGCTTGCAGAAAAGGAATTGCAGGGGTGTGAACAGCAGAGCAAGAGCAAGGTTAGCACCACCACATACATGCCACGCTCGGCACCATCTTCGGGGCTGACCAAGCCAACCACTTTTTGGGCGCCTCCACCAGCGAGCAAGCGACCAATAGCCTCTAGAGTTTCCGTTACACCTAAGGCACCTCCCACACTATTAGGAGTATGCCCTAGAGATAATCATAGAGATGATTATATTGCCTTGTATCCATGATATATTATGAGTTCATTGAATTTCCATTAAAGACAACCTGTATCGATTAGCAATTATGTGAATTGTTTGTGAAACTCTTTTACTTAAATGGTTATTCTAATGTTGTCCCTGGTCAGAGTTCGTGTGTGGACACACATGAATAATGGATCAACACATTATTAGTTGATGACTATGTTTCACAAGTCATAGACATGGAGATATCAAACTAATAATGTGGGCACATGTATGACATGGGGCTAGACTGACCCAACGTGAGATGTCGTTATTATCTCTATTCACATCATATACGTTATGTCCTTAGACCTGAGATTGTTGTATGTATTCAAGATGTGAAACAACCTACTCAGGGACTATCAAACGCTACTCCGTAATAGGGTAGTTATAAAGGTGGTTTTTGGGTTTGTCGGGAAACATGCTATGAGACATAGACAGTCAAGATGGAATTTGCCCCTCTCTATATATGAGAGATATCACTGGATCACTCTAATGATTAGATCAAGAAATACATGGCCGTGCTTGGGTTAAGTGAGGCAAGGGAATAACAAGTATGTGGTTTTGTGGTGGTTCGTCTGATATGATCTTTGCGTACGCATAGGAGTTGACATGCCTTGCTAGAGGCCGCTATCAACTAATGGCCGAGTAGGAGTACTCGGGCCATGTCTATGTGTGTGTGAACCCATAGGGTCGCACGCTTAAGGGGCTAGAAGCCTACTTCGGATTGGATCCAAATTAGACAAGGCTTAGGGTTTCTAATGGGCCTCCAACTCGGGAGCTCATTAGGGACGCCTATAAATATGTGGGGTGGGGCAATGGGACAAATCAATCCATGCCTTTTGGCAGCCACCGCCACCCATCCTACTGCTCCTCGTGGACCTAGCAGTCCGGAGGCGCAACGCTTCCTCCCTATACGTGTGGATACCTCGGAGGTGCTGCATCTGGAGCACAAGGACGAACCGCACGAAGGGGACGGATGGACGGATGACCTCGCAACCGCACGGCACTGCTACGATGCGTTCGACTACATCGAGTCGCTTCCGCTGCACCTACGCGTCTAGTGGTAATCCCGTGATCTATAATTAGTAGTAGATCCTAGTTTATGAGGTCGAAATTTTTGTTTTCCGGCTAGCGTAGCATCCTCATAACCCTTCAGTGGTACCAGAGCTGTTACTGCATTGTTATAGGTTTGGATGAGTGTGTATGGAGATATGCGCGATTGTAGATGAGTCTCTGATCATGGTTCGTGATTTTACCATGTTGGTCTTGTAACGATCTACTTGTACCGGTCGGAATTCCGCCATCCGAGTTAAGTGATACATGTAAATCCAGTCATGGCAAGATGGAGATCAATCAGATTGATCGAATCGAAC